>NC_084544.1:1375625-1733750 GCF_024500275.1 Phycodurus eques
GCTATTGTGCAATGAATCAACGAACCGATTACTTTCTTTATAGAAGTGCCCAAAAAGAACGACAGTCTCGCACACGAATGCTTGCACGAGCCCAATTCCAATGAAGTCGGGACGTTGTGTTAAACCTAAATAAGAAAGCAATGCAATGATTTTCTAAAATCATGCTCAACCTATATTGAATTGAATACACCACGAAATGTTCCAACTGATCAAGAGGTTCACCTCTTTGTCAACAAGTGCGTGAGAAAATAGCCCAACAGTTTAAGGACAATGTTCTTCAACGTACAATTGCAAGGAATTTCGGGATCCCATCATCGACGGTCCGTAATATCATCAAGACCGAAAACCGACATTGAATGCGGCACCGCGTCAAAAAGCGACATCGGTGTGTAAAGGGTATCGCCGCGCGGGCCACAAGAATTCCGCCTCCGAAGCGTCAACAATTAGTGTCCTCGGTTCCCAAATGTTGTTCCAAGAAAAGGTGATGTCATACTTTTGTCTGATGTGAAAGTGAAATCTCCATTGCTAACTTAGTGTTTGATCAGATGAAACGTACACAAGGGCGGCTTTCGAAAGACTTTGTCAAACACGGGCTGCTGTCGCGCAAACGAGAGGCGCCCGCTTGTGCTCGCGGCCAGTCGGGCCTGTGCGATCTCATCGGGATGAGGAGGTCACAAAGCGGCAGGAAAATTCACACCTCCGGTCCGAGCGGCACGATGAAAGAGCGGCGGCCGCTGTTTTCAAATTGACGACCCCTCGGCAAATGCGGGCTTGCCCGCTCGGCTGGCGGCTTCGCGTGCAAACTTCGAACCGAAACGGAAACGCTTTAAAGGCCCCGTTATACTCCCGCGCGTTGCATCACGTGACCGACCCAAATTGTTGCTGCGCGTCAAACGCCGCGGAGATCGTCTCTCGCGATTGGTTTGTTTTGGTCACATGCTGTGACGACGTGCTCGGCGCTCCTCTCTGTTGGCCGACTTGGACGTGAACTGCAGCACGTTTTCAAAACTGCGCTTTGGCAGGTAGCGAAATAAATAAAAGTGGCTACAAGATGATTTTTTTCCCGCTCCCAGTTGAAGTTACCATCAAACAAAGAGAATTACATGATGTATTTTTAAACAACCACGTAGCTTTGCCTTGGGAACGCGAACAAATGCTAACAAACAACGCAAAATGCCAAAGACGGACTAACGAATATCATCGGTGTTATAACACTTGAAGTCGAGGGTGTCAAAACTACGGCCCTTCAGAGGACGGGTAGAATTTGGCCCGTGAGGATAGCGAATACATTCACAGCTATTTTTCAATCAAATGAACTGTTTTTCCCCCCACCGGACGTTGCACTCACAACCACTTGCCACAAAAATGATTCTGAAATTGGCTGCTGCTCACAATTTGATCTCGATATTGCCGTCAAGCGATGCCACGTTTCGGGAGAAAAGTGAGCCTACTTCATATGAAATGCTGCCCCACCTTTGCACACTACAGTTCTGTCAAGATGAATACCTCCTGTCGAAAGACATCCTTTAAAACGCGGAATATTGTAAAATGGCAACGCTCTTTCTGAATCGTTGCCACTTGAGTTTGTATCGTGCGATGAGTCAAATTTCCAGATGCATGCGGAAATGTAGGCAAATTTAAAACCATTTCTAGAGCTTAACAGAGTTGCTTTAGAAATGGGAAATATATAGATTCTACTTTGATCTGTAAGTTGCACATGTGAAAATGGAAAAAAGAAAAACAAGATTCCAATACGCAATCGTTTTTAAGAAATTCCCAATTGCTCATCTGATTTTAGATAATAGAGAAACGTGAATAGTTTCCAAATGCTGAATATGAATATTTGCACCGTTACACCCAAAGTAATAACGTTTGTGACACAGGCCATAAATAGAAAACAATCAAATGAAAATCCAGCAGTAATTGAGCTCGGTGACCGTATATTCTTATGCTGCCCAGTAAACTCCTTCATTGAGTGCTGTTCATAGCCTCCAAATGTCATGTCGGGACCATCCTAAACTGAAGACCCCCACCGCATTTTTTAACTACCAGTCTGCGCCACGACCGTAACGGGTCTGCGACCACCTATTGGGCCCCAACCCACCAGTTGAGGATCACTGCAAGTTTAGACAGAGCATTCAATTTGATGCGAATGTTTCCCTTGCAGAGCCGCACTCGGCCAAGATGGAGCCCGCCGATCCAAATGAGAAGCAAAATGACCACGCCGAAATCCACGGACCTGTGGCGGGTGTCTACCTGGAGAAGTCCAAGCGGACGATCAGCATATACGAAGCCATGAAGAAACGTCTGCTTAAACCCGGCACAGCGTTAGCCCTGCTGGAAGCGCAGGCCGCCACAGTGGGTATCGTACACCCCGGGAAGAACCAAATACTTCCAGTCGTGGAGGCCATCAAGGAGGAACTCATCGGACCGGAGTTGAGGGAGAAGCTTCTCTTCGCCGAGAAGGCCGTCACTGGTTTCGTGGACCCTTACACCAACCAAACCATCTCTCTGTTCCAAGCCATGCAAAAAGATTTAGTGCCCAGAGATTACGGCTTGAGATTACTTCAAGCGCAAATTGCCACGCGTGGCCTGTTCGACCCCATTGAGAAGACAAACATTGCAATTGAGTCAGCCATCCAGAAAGGCTACTATGAGAAAGGGCTGCTGGATGACCAGATGTCCGAGTTAAAGGTTTTCTTCGCTCCTAGTGCACAACAGCACGTCAACTACCAAACGCTGATGGAGAAATGTATCAAGGAACCTGACACAGGCCTGCTTCTTCTTCCCGTCTTCATCACCTTCAAGGGGCTGAGACGAGGCATTTCGTCTGCAGAACTCTTGGAGTCCAAGATTATTGACAAAGAAATCTACGAAGACCTACAGAAGGGGACGATCACAACCCAGCGTGTGATGTTGAATGAGACGGTGAAGGAATACCTTCAGGGCAAAGGCAGCATCGCCGGCGTTGCGATACTCTCATCCAATCAGAGATTTAGCATCTATGAAGCCAGGAAGCGCGGAATACTGATGCCTGGGACTGCGCTAGTTCTGCTGGAGGCGCAGGCCGCAACCGGATTCATGATTGATCCCGCAGAAAACAAAACGTTCACAGTGGACGAGGCTGTGAAAAACAAGGTCATTGGCCCGGAATATTACAACAAGCTGCGGTCTGCCGAACGAGCGGTGACCGGATACAAAGACCCGTACACCGACGAAAGCATTTCCCTCTTTCAAGCACTTTCAAAAGATCTCATCTTGAAGGAGCACGGGATCCGCCTACTGGAGGCGCAAATTGCCACAGGTGGAATCATCGACCCCATCCACAGCCACAGACTCCCCACGGAGGTGGCCTTCAAAAGAGGCTATTTTGACCAAGAAATGAATGCCATACTTGAAGAGTCAGGAGATGACACAAAGGGATTCTTTGACCCAAACACAGAGGAGAATCTCACGTATCGTCAGCTGATTGAAAGGTGCGTCACCGATCCTGTCACCGGACTCTGCCTCCTCCCACTTCGAGGCAAATCTGATGGACTGAACTACACCTTCATTGACTACCAAACTAAGATGGCCTTCAAACAGAAGAAGGTGAAGGTGACATGCGGCAAGTATGCGGGAATGACGGTATCTCTGTGGGAGCTGCTGATGTCGGAATACTTGGATGAAGAGCAGAGGAAATGCATCATACGGAAGTACAGAGAGGGGAAGATCACTATCGAGACGATTGTTACAACAGTTCTGGAACTCATCGAGACGTCCGTCAAAACCACCAAGGTCACCTTTGAAGGCATCAGAGAAACAGTCACAGCCAAACAGCTGGTTGAGGCTGACATCATCAGTGAGGAGGTCCTAGATGATCTCAAGAAAGGGAAGAAGTCTGTGAAGGAAGTGGTTGAGGATCAAAACTTACATGTGTATCTACAGGGGAAAGGCAGTATTGCAGGTGTTCTTCTGCCTGACTCCCAGATCCTGACCATCTACCAAGCAAGACAGAAAGGCAAACTGATGCCTGGAACAGCTCATATTTTACTCGAGGCACAGGCGGCAACAGGATTCATCATTGATCCCATTGGAAACAGAAAGTTTTCCGTAGATGAGGCCATCAAAGCCAAGATTGTTGGGCCAGATTTGTGCCAGAAGCTGCGCTCTGCAGAGAAAGCGGTGACAGGTTACAAAGACCCGTATTACGGGAACACAATCTCTCTGTTCCAAGCAATGCAAAAAGACCTCATCCTAAAGGATCACGGAATTCGACTCTTGGAGGCACAAATTGCCACGGGCGGCATTATCGACCCGGTTAACAGCCATCGCATTCCTGTCCAAGTGGCCTCCAAGCGGGGGTACTTCAATGAGGAGATGAACGAGATCCTGAGTGATCCCAGCGATGACACCAAAGGGTTTTTTGACCCCAACACTCACGAGAACCTCACCTACTTGCAACTAATGGCCAGATGTGTCACAGACCCCAGTACGGGACTTTGCCTCCTTCCACTTAAAGGGAAAAGCCACAAAATCAACATAGATGATACCATGAAGGAACTGTTCAGAACAACAGTTGTTTCTGTACGGTATGGCCGCTTCGAGGGAAAGCGCAGCACTCTTTGGGACCTCATCAATTCAGAGTATCTGTCTGAGGAAAAACGACAGGAGTTCTTCAAACTCTTCAAGTCAAGGAGACTCACAATCGAGGAAATCATTGAGTCAATTGTAGTCATCATTGAGAGCAAGGAGATAAAGCGGCAAGCAGAGCTAAACTTCCGAGGCCTCAGAGGGGAGGTGTCCGTTGTGGATCTTTTGGAGCTTGAAATAGTGGATGAAAAAACCTACAACAACCTAATTGATGGAACATTAAGAAGCGCCGACGTGTTGCAGATGGACAGCGTGAGAGCCTACCTACAAGGGAAAAGCTGCGTTGCCGGCGTGATACTACAGCCTTCCAATCAGAAGCTGAGAATCTACGAAGCACAGAAAGCTGGCATCCTGACACCCAGCACGGCTCTTTGCCTCCTAGAAGCACAGGCGGCCACGGGGTTCATTGTCGATCCGTTGGCAAACAAAAAGCTCACCGTGGAACAAGCACTTCGGGAAATGTTAATTGGTCCTCAGATGTATGAAAAGCTTCTGTCTGCAGAGCGGGCTGTCACTGGTTACACCGATCCATACACGGGCCAAAAGATTTCTCTTTTCCAAGCCTTGAAAAAGGATCTCATTGTGAAGGAGCACGGCATTCGTTTACTTGAGGCTCAAATTGCGACAGGTGGTATCATTGATCCCTCGAAATGCCTTCACTTACCTCTTGATGTTGCCTACAGGAAAGGATATTTTGACGAAGAATTGAATCAAATTCTGCTGGATCCGAGTGACGACACAAAAGGGTTTTTTGACCCTACCACCAAAGAGAATCTGACATACATGGAAATGTTGGGCAGGTGTGTAAAAGATAAAGAAACAGGACTGTTCCTTTTACCAATGACCGGCCCACCAAAAGCCTCACAAACAAACGTGAAGCTGTACACTGACGGTGAGATAAAACAAGTGTTTGAAGAGGCGACAGTGAGCATATCAGCAGGACGCTATGCAGGGAAATCAATTTCTCTGTGGGACTTGATCCACTCTGGCTACTTCACTGAAGACCATTGTCTTGAACTGATTGAAAACTTTAGAACAGGAAAGGTCACCACACACATGATCATCACCATAGTAATTTCTACAATTGAAAAACTGGAGAAGAGTGAAGCGCCCAAAATGATAATGGGCCTGAGAAAGCTTGTCTCTGCCAAACAACTCCTGGTCTCTGGCATTATTGACAGTGACACATTCAAACAGGTGCAGGAAGACAAATTTACTTTGGAAAAAGTCATTAAAAGTGAGTGCGTGCAACAATACCTGAATGGAAGCAGCAGCATTGCTGGAGTTAAAGTGTATCCATCACAGACAGTTCTGAGCATCTACGGTGCAAAAACCGAAGGTATGTTGACAGATGGCATTGCACTTTTACTGCTCGAAGCGCAGGCTTCAACAGGATGGATCATTGATCCTCTCGAAAACAAGTTCTACACTGTCGATGAGGCCGCAAAAGAGGAGGTCATTGGGCCAGATGTGCGTGAGCGGCTTCTGTTGGCTGAGCGAGCCATCACTGGCTATAAAGACCCCTACACAGACTCAACAATATCACTGTTTGAGGCTATGAATGAGCAGCTGATTCCAAGAAGTGACGCCATTCGTCTTCTTCAAGCACAAATAGCAACGGGCGGAATTGTAGACCCAAACAGGAGTCACAGGCTACATGTTAATGTCGCAGTCAAAAGGGGACTTCTGGACGACCAACTCAGAATCCTTCTGCTGAACCCCCCTGAAAATTTAAAGGGATACTTTGACCCGACCACGAAAGAAAAACTCTCCTACCTCGAGCTAATGGACAGATGTGAAACAGATCCTGAAACGGGGCTGCTTCTTGTACCACTACATGAGGAGAAATCCAATGTTTTTCACACAAAGGAACAAATAGAGCTTGAGTTGAAAAACAAAAGAATTGTCATGAGTGTGGGGAAATTCAAGAGCAAAGATGTGACCTTGTGGGAAGTGTTGCTGTCTGAATACATATCCCAGCAGAAAAGGGAGCAGCTCATACAACAATACAAGACCGGCACCATAACAGTTGAAGAGTTAAGTGAAATACTAACAGTCATCATTTCAGAGGTGTCGTCCAAAGAAAGAAAGTTCCAAGGACTGAGGAAGCAGGTCTCAGCAAGTCAGCTGTTTGAATCCAAGATCATCTCGAAGGAGCTTTTCACGCAAATTATACAAGGGGAAGTGACTGTAGACAGTGTTAACAAAATGGAATCCATACAAAGGTATCTTGGGGCGACAAACTGCATAGCCGGTGTCAGAGTTGAGTCTACAAAGAAGGTCATGAGCATCTATGAAGCAAAGTCCGCACGTCTGCTAACTCCTGGGACATCTCTTGTGCTCCTCGAAGCCCAAGCTGCCACTGGCTTTGTTATTGACCCAGTCAACAACAAGAAACTTTCGGTCGAAGAAGCAGTGGCTCAGAGAGTGGTTGGCAGTGAGTGGAAAAAGAAGCTGCTCTCAGCAGAACAAGCTGTCACAGGATACATAGACCCCTACACAGGTGAGACAATTTCCTTATTCCAGGCCTTGGTAAAGGATCTCATAGTCAAAGAGCATGGAATTCGTCTTCTTGAGGCTCAAATTGCCACAGGAGGCATCATTGACCCAGTATTCAGTCACAGAGTGCCCGTGCAGGTGGCTTACCGAAGAGGCTACTTTGATGAGGAAATGAACCAGATTTTGTCCGACCCAGATGACGACACCAAGGGCTTTTTTGATCCCAACACACAAGAGAACCTCACTTATCTCCAGCTTATAGAGAGGTGTGTCACTGACCCAAACACAGGCCTCAACTTACTATCCATTGTGAAGAAAGGGGAGTTCTATTTCTATGTTGATGAGGCCACGAAACTCACCCTGAAATCAAAGACAACCACCAGAGCAGGCGGGAAGTATCACGGAACAACGGTGTCGCTGTGGGATCTGCTCTACTCTCGATACATCACTGAGGAGAAGAGGCGAGAGCTTGTGCGACAGTACAAATCTGGAGCCATCACGATTGAACGCTTTTTGGAGATCATCTTGATTATCACTCAGCAGCAGACCACCACCGCCGCAACCTCATCGGTCATCACATGTCAAACACCAGAAACAAAGGTTGACAGCAGCACCGCGGAGACCACCATCACCACCACAGTCACAGAGACCGGAAGCTTCCATGGTATTAGGAAGGATGTCAGTGCTACGGAGTTGCTTCAATCCAAAATCATCACTGAAGACCTCTACGAAGATCTCAACGCAGGAACAATCACAGTAAAGGAAGTGAGTGAAATGGACTCGGTCCGCAGGTACCTGGAAGGGACCAACTGCATTGCAGGTGTGCACTTGCAGTCCACAAAAGAGACGCTGAGCATTTATGAAGCAAAGTCCAGAGGCCTGCTGACTCCTGGGACGTCCCTCGTGCTCCTGGAAGCCCAGGCTGCCACCGGCTTTGTCGTAGACCCAGTCAACAACAAGAAACTTTCGGTCGAAGAAGCTGTGGCTCTGAGAGTGGTTGGCAGCGAGTGGCAAAAGAAGCTGCTCTCAGCAGAACGAGCTGTCACGGGATACAGAGACCCTTACACGGAAAAAACAATCTCTCTGTTCCAGGCCCTGAAAAAAGACCTGATCGTCAAAGAGCATGGAATTCGTCTTCTTGAGGCTCAAATTGCCACAGGAGGCATCGTTGACCCAGTATTCAGTCACAGAGTGCCCGTGCAGGTGGCTTACCGAAGAGGCTACTTTGATGAGGAAATGAACCAGATTTTGTCCGACCCAGATGACGACACCAAGGGCTTTTTTGATCCCAACACACAAGAGAACCTCACCTATCTCCAACTGGTCGAGAGGTGCATCACAGATCCCGTCACTGGACTTAGTTTGTTAGTTATTGTGAAGAAAGGGGAGTTCTATTTCTATGTTGATGAGGCCACGAAACTCACCCTGAAATCAAAGACAACCACCCGAGCAGGCGGGAAGTATCACGGAACAACGGTGTCGCTGTGGGATCTGCTCTACTCTCGATACATCACTGAGGAGAAGAGGCGAGAGCTTGTGCGACAGTACAAATCTGGAGCCATCACGATTGAACGCTTTTTGGAGATCATCTTGATTATCACTCAGCAGCAGACCACCACCGCCGCAACCTCACCGGTCATCACATGTCAAACACCAGAAACAAAGGTTGACAGCAGCACCGCGGAGACCACCATCACCACCACAGTCACAGAGACCGGAAGCTTCCATGGTATTCGGAAGGATGTCAGTGCTACGGAGTTGCTTCAATCCAAAATCATCACTGAAGACCTCTACGAAGATCTCAACGCAGGAACAATCACAGTAAAGGAAGTGAGTGAAATGGACTCGGTCCGCAGGTACCTGGAAGGGACCAACTGCATTGCAGGTGTGCACTTGCAGTCCACAAAAGAGACGCTGAGCATTTATGAAGCAAAGTCCAGAGGCCTGCTGACTCCTGGGACGTCCCTCGTGCTCCTGGAAGCCCAGGCTGCCACCGGCTTTGTCGTAGACCCAGTCAACAACAAGAAACTTTCGGTCGAAGAAGCTGTGGCTCTGAGAGTGGTTGGCAGCGAGTGGCAAAAGAAGCTGCTCTCAGCAGAACGAGCTGTCACGGGATACAGAGACCCTTACACGGAAAAAACAATCTCTCTGTTCCAGGCCCTGAAAAAAGACCTGATCGTCAAAGAGCATGGAATTCGTCTTCTTGAGGCTCAAATTGCCACAGGAGGCATCGTTGACCCAGTATTCAGTCACAGAGTGCCCGTGCAGGTGGCTTACCGAAGAGGCTACTTTGATGAGGAAATGAACCAGATTTTGTCCGACCCAGATGACGACACCAAGGGCTTTTTTGATCCCAACACACAAGAGAACCTCACCTATCTCCAACTGGTCGAGAGGTGCATCACAGATCCCGTCACTGGACTTAGTTTGTTAGTTATTGTGAAGAAAGGGGAGTTCTATTTCTATGTTGATGAGGCCACGAAACTCACCCTGAAATCAAAGACAACCACCCGAGCAGGCGGCAAGTATCACGGAACAACGGTGTCGCTGTGGGATCTGCTCTACTCTCGATACATCACTGAGGAGAAGAGGCGAGAGCTTGTGCGACAGTACAAATCTGGAGCCATCACGATTGAACGCTTTTTGGAGATCATCTTGATTATCACTCAGCAGCAGACCACCACCGCCGCAACCTCACCGGTCATCACATGTCAAACACCAGAAACAAAGGTTGACAGCAGCACCGCGGAGACCACCATCACCACCACAGTCACAGAGACCGGAAGCTTCCATGGTATTCGGAAGGATGTCAGTGCTACGGAGTTGCTTCAATCCAAAATCATCACTGAAGACCTCTACGAAGATCTCAACGCAGGAACAATCACAGTAAAGGAAGTGAGTGAAATGGACTCGGTCCGCAGGTACCTGGAAGGGACCAACTGCATTGCAGGTGTGCACTTGCAGTCCACAAAAGAGACGCTGAGCATTTATGAAGCAAAGTCCAGAGGCCTGCTGACTCCTGGGACGTCCCTCGTGCTCCTGGAAGCCCAGGCTGCCACCGGCTTTGTCGTAGACCCAGTCAACAACAAGAAACTTTCGGTCGAAGAAGCTGTGGCTCTGAGAGTGGTTGGCAGCGAGTGGCAAAAGAAGCTGCTCTCAGCAGAACGAGCTGTCACGGGATACAGAGACCCTTACACGGAAAAAACAATCTCTCTGTTCCAGGCCCTGAAAAAAGACCTGATCGTCAAAGAGCATGGAATTCGTCTTCTTGAGGCTCAAATTGCCACAGGAGGCATCGTTGACCCAGTATTCAGTCACAGAGTGCCCGTGCAGGTGGCTTACCGAAGAGGCTACTTTGATGAGGAAATGAACCAGATTTTGTCCGACCCAGATGACGACACCAAGGGCTTTTTTGATCCCAACACACAAGAGAACCTCACCTATCTCCAACTGGTCGAGAGGTGCATCACAGATCCCGTCACTGGACTTAGTTTGTTAGTTATTGTGAAGAAAGGGGAGTTCTATTTCTATGTTGATGAGGCCACGAAACTCACCCTGAAATCAAAGACAACCACCCGAGCAGGCGGCAAGTATCACGGAACAACGGTGTCGCTGTGGGATCTGCTCTACTCTCGATACATCACTGAGGAGAAGAGGCGAGAGCTTGTGCGACAGTACAAATCTGGAGCCATCACGATTGAACGCTTTTTGGAGATCATCTTGATTATCACTCAGCAGCAGACCACCACCGCCGCAACCTCACCGGTCATCACATGTCAAACACCAGAAACAAAGGTTGACAGCAGCACCGCGGAGACCACCATCACCACCACAGTCACAGAGACCGGAAGCTTCCATGGTATTCGGAAGGATGTCAGTGCTACGGAGTTGCTTCAATCCAAAATCATCACTGAAGACCTCTACGAAGATCTCAACGCAGGAACAATCACAGTAAAGGAAGTGAGTGAAATGGACTCGGTCCGCAGGTACCTGGAAGGGACCAACTGCATTGCAGGTGTGCACTTGCAGTCCACAAAAGAGACGCTGAGCATTTATGAAGCAAAGTCCAGAGGCCTGCTGACTCCTGGGACGTCCCTCGTGCTCCTGGAAGCCCAGGCTGCCACCGGCTTTGTCGTAGACCCAGTCAACAACAAGAAACTTTCGGTCGAAGAAGCTGTGGCTCTGAGAGTGGTTGGCAGCGAGTGGCAAAAGAAGCTGCTCTCAGCAGAACGAGCTGTCACGGGATACAGAGACCCTTACACGGAAAAAACAATCTCTCTGTTCCAGGCCCTGAAAAAAGACCTGATCGTCAAAGAGCATGGAATTCGTCTTCTTGAGGCTCAAATTGCCACAGGAGGCATCGTTGACCCAGTATTCAGTCACAGAGTGCCCGTGCAGGTGGCTTACCGAAGAGGCTACTTTGATGAGGAAATGAACCAGATTTTGTCCGACCCAGATGACGACACCAAGGGCTTTTTTGATCCCAACACACAAGAGAACCTCACCTATCTCCAACTGGTCGAGAGGTGCATCACAGATCCCGTCACTGGACTTAGTTTGTTAGTTATTGTGAAGAAAGGGGAGTTCTATTTCTATGTTGATGAGGCCACGAAACTCACCCTGAAATCAAAGACAACCACCCGAGCAGGCGGCAAGTATCACGGAACAACGGTGTCGCTGTGGGATCTGCTCTACTCTCGATACATCACTGAGGAGAAGAGGCGAGAGCTTGTGCGACAGTACAAATCTGGAGCCATCACGATTGAACGCTTTTTGGAGATCATCTTGATTATCACTCAGCAGCAGACCACCACCGCCGCAACCTCACCGGTCATCACATGTCAAACACCAGAAACAAAGGTTGACAGCAGCACCGCGGAGACCACCATCACCACCACAGTCACAGAGACCGGAAGCTTCCATGGTATTCGGAAGGATGTCAGTGCTACGGAGTTGCTTCAATCCAAAATCATCACTGAAGACCTCTACGAAGATCTCAACGCAGGAACAATCACAGTAAAGGAAGTGAGTGAAATGGACTCGGTCCGCAGGTACCTGGAAGGGACCAACTGCATTGCAGGTGTGCACTTGCAGTCCACAAAAGAGACGCTGAGCATTTATGAAGCAAAGTCCAGAGGCCTGCTGACTCCTGGGACGTCCCTCGTGCTCCTGGAAGCCCAGGCTGCCACCGGCTTTGTCGTAGACCCAGTCAACAACAAGAAACTTTCGGTCGAAGAAGCTGTGGCTCTGAGAGTGGTTGGCAGCGAGTGGCAAAAGAAGCTGCTCTCAGCAGAACGAGCTGTCACGGGATACAGAGACCCTTACACGGAAAAAACAATCTCTCTGTTCCAGGCCCTGAAAAAAGACCTGATCGTCAAAGAGCATGGAATTCGTCTTCTTGAGGCTCAAATTGCCACAGGAGGCATCGTTGACCCAGTATTCAGTCACAGAGTGCCCGTGCAGGTGGCTTACCGAAGAGGCTACTTTGATGAGGAAATGAACCAGATTTTGTCCGACCCAGATGACGACACCAAGGGCTTTTTTGATCCCAACACACAAGAGAACCTCACCTATCTCCAACTGGTCGAGAGGTGCATCACAGATCCCGTCACTGGACTTAGTTTGTTAGTTATTGTGAAGAAAGGGGAGTTCTATTTCTATGTTGATGAGGCCACGAAACTCACCCTGAAATCAAAGACAACCACCCGAGCAGGCGGGCAAGTATCACGGAACAACGGTGTCGCTGTGGGATCTGCTCTACTCTCGATACATCACTGAGGAGAAGAGGCGAGAGCTTGTGCGACAGTACAAATCTGGAGCCATCACGATTGAACGCTTTTTGGAGATCATCTTGATTATCACTCAGCAGCAGACCACCACCGCCGCAACCTCACCGGTCATCACATGTCAAACACCAGAAACAAAGGTTGACAGCAGCACCGCGGAGACCACCATCACCACCACAGTCACAGAGACCGGAAGCTTCCATGGTATTCGGAAGGATGTCAGTGCTACGGAGTTGCTTCAATCCAAAATCATCACTGAAGACCTCTACGAAGATCTCAACGCAGGAACAATCACAGTAAAGGAAGTGAGTGAAATGGACTCGGTCCGCAGGTACCTGGAAGGGACCAACTGCATTGCAGGTGTGCACTTGCAGTCCACAAAAGAGACGCTGAGCATTTATGAAGCAAAGTCCAGAGGCCTGCTGACTCCTGGGACGTCCCTCGTGCTCCTGGAAGCCCAGGCTGCCACCGGCTTTGTCGTAGACCCAGTCAACAACAAGAAACTTTCGGTCGAAGAAGCTGTGGCTCTGAGAGTGGTTGGCAGCGAGTGGCAAAAGAAGCTGCTCTCAGCAGAACGAGCTGTCACGGGATACAGAGACCCTTACACGGAAAAAACAATCTCTCTGTTCCAGGCCCTGAAAAAAGACCTGATCGTCAAAGAGCATGGAATTCGTCTTCTTGAGGCTCAAATTGCCACAGGAGGCATCGTTGACCCAGTATTCAGTCACAGAGTGCCCGTGCAGGTGGCTTACCGAAGAGGCTACTTTGATGAGGAAATGAACCAGATTTTGTCCGACCCAGATGACGACACCAAGGGCTTTTTTGATCCCAACACACAAGAGAACCTCACCTATCTCCAACTGGTCGAGAGGTGCATCACAGATCCCGTCACTGGACTTAGTTTGTTAGTTATTGTGAAGAAAGGGGAGTTCTATTTCTATGTTGATGAGGCCACGAAACTCACCCTGAAATCAAAGACAACCACCCGAGCAGGCGGCAAGTATCACGGAACAACGGTGTCGCTGTGGGATCTGCTCTACTCTCGATACATCACTGAGGAGAAGAGGCGAGAGCTTGTGCGACAGTACAAATCTGGAGCCATCACGATTGAACGCTTTTTGGAGATCATCTTGATTATCACTCAGCAGCAGACCACCACCGCCGCAACCTCACCGGTCATCACATGTCAAACACCAGAAACAAAGGTTGACAGCAGCACCGCGGAGACCACCATCACCACCACAGTCACAGAGACCGGAAGCTTCCATGGTATTCGGAAGGATGTCAGTGCTACGGAGTTGCTTCAATCCAAAATCATCACTGAAGACCTCTACGAAGATCTCAACGCAGGAACAATCACAGTAAAGGAAGTGAGTGAAATGGACTCGGTCCGCAGGTACCTGGAAGGGACCAACTGCATTGCAGGTGTGCACTTGCAGTCCACAAAAGAGACGCTGAGCATTTATGAAGCAAAGTCCAGAGGCCTGCTGACTCCTGGGACGTCCCTCGTGCTCCTGGAAGCCCAGGCTGCCACCGGCTTTGTCGTAGACCCAGTCAACAACAAGAAACTTTCGGTCGAAGAAGCTGTGGCTCTGAGAGTGGTTGGCAGCGAGTGGCAAAAGAAGCTGCTCTCAGCAGAACGAGCTGTCACGGGATACAGAGACCCTTACACGGAAAAAACAATCTCTCTGTTCCAGGCCCTGAAAAAAGACCTGATCGTCAAAGAGCATGGAATTCGTCTTCTTGAGGCTCAAATTGCCACAGGAGGCATCGTTGACCCAGTATTCAGTCACAGAGTGCCCGTGCAGGTGGCTTACCGAAGAGGCTACTTTGATGAGGAAATGAACCAGATTTTGTCCGACCCAGATGACGACACCAAGGGCTTTTTTGATCCCAACACACAAGAGAACCTCACCTATCTCCAACTGGTCGAGAGGTGCATCACAGATCCCGTCACTGGACTTAGTTTGTTAGTTATTGTGAAGAAAGGGGAGTTCTATTTCTATGTTGATGAGGCCACGAAACTCACCCTGAAATCAAAGACAACCACCCGAGCAGGCGGCAAGTATCACGGAACAACGGTGTCGCTGTGGGATCTGCTCTACTCTCGATACATCACTGAGGAGAAGAGGCGAGAGCTTGTGCGACAGTACAAATCTGGAGCCATCACGATTGAACGCTTTTTGGAGATCATCTTGATTATCACTCAGCAGCAGACCACCACCGCCGCAACCTCACCGGTCATCACATGTCAAACACCAGAAACAAAGGTTGACAGCAGCACCGCGGAGACCACCATCACCACCACAGTCACAGAGACCGGAAGCTTCCATGGTATTCGGAAGGATGTCAGTGCTACGGAGTTGCTTCAATCCAAAATCATCACTGAAGACCTCTACGAAGATCTCAACGCAGGAACAATCACAGTAAAGGAAGTGAGTGAAATGGACTCGGTCCGCAGGTACCTGGAAGGGACCAACTGCATTGCAGGTGTGCACTTGCAGTCCACAAAAGAGACGCTGAGCATTTATGAAGCAAAGTCCAGAGGCCTGCTGACTCCTGGGACGTCCCTCGTGCTCCTGGAAGCCCAGGCTGCCACCGGCTTTGTCGTAGACCCAGTCAACAACAAGAAACTTTCGGTCGAAGAAGCTGTGGCTCTGAGAGTGGTTGGCAGCGAGTGGCAAAAGAAGCTGCTCTCAGCAGAACGAGCTGTCACGGGATACAGAGACCCTTACACGGAAAAAACAATCTCTCTGTTCCAGGCCCTGAAAAAAGACCTGATCGTCAAAGAGCATGGAATTCGTCTTCTTGAGGCTCAAATTGCCACAGGAGGCATCGTTGACCCAGTATTCAGTCACAGAGTGCCCGTGCAGGTGGCTTACCGAAGAGGCTACTTTGATGAGGAAATGAACCAGATTTTGTCCGACCCAGATGACGACACCAAGGGCTTTTTTGATCCCAACACACAAGAGAACCTCACCTATCTCCAACTGGTCGAGAGGTGCATCACAGATCCCGTCACTGGACTTAGTTTGTTAGTTATTGTGAAGAAAGGGGAGTTCTATTTCTATGTTGATGAGGCCACGAAACTCACCCTGAAATCAAAGACAACCACCCGAGCAGGCGGGAAGTATCACGGAACAACGGTGTCGCTGTGGGATCTGCTCTACTCTCGATACATCACTGAGGAGAAGAGGCGAGAGCTTGTGCGACAGTACAAATCTGGAGCCATCACGATTGAACGCTTTTTGGAGATCATCTTGATTATCACTCAGCAGCAGACCACCACCGCCGCAACCTCACCGGTCATCACATGTCAAACACCAGAAACAAAGGTTGACAGCAGCACCGCGGAGACCACCATCACCACCACAGTCACAGAGACCGGAAGCTTCCATGGTATTCGGAAGGATGTCAGTGCTACGGAGTTGCTTCAATCCAAAATCATCACTGAAGACCTCTACGAAGATCTCAACGCAGGAACAATCACAGTAAAGGAAGTGAGTGAAATGGACTCGGTCCGCAGGTACCTGGAAGGGACCAACTGCATTGCAGGTGTGCACTTGCAGTCCACAAAAGAGACGCTGAGCATTTATGAAGCAAAGTCCAGAGGCCTGCTGACTCCTGGGACGTCCCTCGTGCTCCTGGAAGCCCAGGCTGCCACCGGCTTTGTCGTAGACCCAGTCAACAACAAGAAACTTTCGGTCGAAGAAGCTGTGGCTCTGAGAGTGGTTGGCAGCGAGTGGCAAAAGAAGCTGCTCTCAGCAGAACGAGCTGTCACGGGATACAGAGACCCTTACACGGAAAAAACAATCTCTCTGTTCCAGGCCCTGAAAAAAGACCTGATCGTCAAAGAGCATGGAATTCGTCTTCTTGAGGCTCAAATTGCCACAGGAGGCATCGTTGACCCAGTATTCAGTCACAGAGTGCCCGTGCAGGTGGCTTACCGAAGAGGCTACTTTGATGAGGAAATGAACCAGATTTTGTCCGACCCAGATGACGACACCAAGGGCTTTTTTGATCCCAACACACAAGAGAACCTCACCTATCTCCAACTGGTCGAGAGGTGCATCACAGATCCCGTCACTGGACTTAGTTTGTTAGTTATTGTGAAGAAAGGGGAGTTCTATTTCTATGTTGATGAGGCCACGAAACTCACCCTGAAATCAAAGACAACCACCCGAGCAGGCGGCAAGTATCACGGAACAACGGTGTCGCTGTGGGATCTGCTCTACTCTCGATACATCACTGAGGAGAAGAGGCGAGAGCTTGTGCGACAGTACAAATCTGGAGCCATCACGATTGAACGCTTTTTGGAGATCATCTTGATTATCACTCAGCAGCAGACCACCACCGCCGCAACCTCACCGGTCATCACATGTCAAACACCAGAAACAAAGGTTGACAGCAGCACCGCGGAGACCACCATCACCACCACAGTCACAGAGACCGGAAGCTTCCATGGTATTCGGAAGGATGTCAGTGCTACGGAGTTGCTTCAATCCAAAATCATCACTGAAGACCTCTACGAAGATCTCAACGCAGGAACAATCACAGTAAAGGAAGTGAGTGAAATGGACTCGGTCCGCAGGTACCTGGAAGGGACCAACTGCATTGCAGGTGTGCACTTGCAGTCCACAAAAGAGACGCTGAGCATTTATGAAGCAAAGTCCAGAGGCCTGCTGACTCCTGGGACGTCCCTCGTGCTCCTGGAAGCCCAGGCTGCCACCGGCTTTGTCGTAGACCCAGTCAACAACAAGAAACTTTCGGTCGAAGAAGCTGTGGCTCTGAGAGTGGTTGGCAGCGAGTGGCAAAAGAAGCTGCTCTCAGCAGAACGAGCTGTCACGGGATACAGAGACCCTTACACGGAAAAAACAATCTCTCTGTTCCAGGCCCTGAAAAAAGACCTGATCGTCAAAGAGCATGGAATTCGTCTTCTTGAGGCTCAAATTGCCACAGGAGGCATCGTTGACCCAGTATTCAGTCACAGAGTGCCCGTGCAGGTGGCTTACCGAAGAGGCTACTTTGATGAGGAAATGAACCAGATTTTGTCCGACCCAGATGACGACACCAAGGGCTTTTTTGATCCCAACACACAAGAGAACCTCACCTATCTCCAACTGGTCGAGAGGTGCATCACAGATCCCGTCACTGGACTTAGTTTGTTAGTTATTGTGAAGAAAGGGGAGTTCTATTTCTATGTTGATGAGGCCACGAAACTCACCCTGAAATCAAAGACAACCACCCGAGCAGGCGGCAAGTATCACGGAACAACGGTGTCGCTGTGGGATCTGCTCTACTCTCGATACATCACTGAGGAGAAGAGGCGAGAGCTTGTGCGACAGTACAAATCTGGAGCCATCACGATTGAACGCTTTTTGGAGATCATCTTGATTATCACTCAGCAGCAGACCACCACCGCCGCAACCTCACCGGTCATCACATGTCAAACACCAGAAACAAAGGTTGACAGCAGCACCGCGGAGACCACCATCACCACCACAGTCACAGAGACCGGAAGCTTCCATGGTATTCGGAAGGATGTCAGTGCTACGGAGTTGCTTCAATCCAAAATCATCACTGAAGACCTCTACGAAGATCTCAACGCAGGAACAATCACAGTAAAGGAAGTGAGTGAAATGGACTCGGTCCGCAGGTACCTGGAAGGGACCAACTGCATTGCAGGTGTGCACTTGCAGTCCACAAAAGAGACGCTGAGCATTTATGAAGCAAAGTCCAGAGGCCTGCTGACTCCTGGGACGTCCCTCGTGCTCCTGGAAGCCCAGGCTGCCACCGGCTTTGTCGTAGACCCAGTCAACAACAAGAAACTTTCGGTCGAAGAAGCTGTGGCTCTGAGAGTGGTTGGCAGCGAGTGGCAAAAGAAGCTGCTCTCAGCAGAACGAGCTGTCACGGGATACAGAGACCCTTACACGGAAAAAACAATCTCTCTGTTCCAGGCCCTGAAAAAAGACCTGATCGTCAAAGAGCATGGAATTCGTCTTCTTGAGGCTCAAATTGCCACAGGAGGCATCGTTGACCCAGTATTCAGTCACAGAGTGCCCGTGCAGGTGGCTTACCGAAGAGGCTACTTTGATGAGGAAATGAACCAGATTTTGTCCGACCCAGATGACGACACCAAGGGCTTTTTTGATCCCAACACACAAGAGAACCTCACCTATCTCCAACTGGTCGAGAGGTGCATCACAGATCCCGTCACTGGACTTAGTTTGTTAGTTATTGTGAAGAAAGGGGAGTTCTATTTCTATGTTGATGAGGCCACGAAACTCACCCTGAAATCAAAGACAACCACCCGAGCAGGCGGCAAGTATCACGGAACAACGGTGTCGCTGTGGGATCTGCTCTACTCTCGATACATCACTGAGGAGAAGAGGCGAGAGCTTGTGCGACAGTACAAATCTGGAGCCATCACGATTGAACGCTTTTTGGAGATCATCTTGATTATCACTCAGCAGCAGACCACCACCGCCGCAACCTCACCGGTCATCACATGTCAAACACCAGAAACAAAGGTTGACAGCAGCACCGCGGAGACCACCATCACCACCACAGTCACAGAGACCGGAAGCTTCCATGGTATTCGGAAGGATGTCAGTGCTACGGAGTTGCTTCAATCCAAAATCATCACTGAAGACCTCTACGAAGATCTCAACGCAGGAACAATCACAGTAAAGGAAGTGAGTGAAATGGACTCGGTCCGCAGGTACCTGGAAGGGACCAACTGCATTGCAGGTGTGCACTTGCAGTCCACAAAAGAGACGCTGAGCATTTATGAAGCAAAGTCCAGAGGCCTGCTGACTCCTGGGACGTCCCTCGTGCTCCTGGAAGCCCAGGCTGCCACCGGCTTTGTCGTAGACCCAGTCAACAACAAGAAACTTTCGGTCGAAGAAGCTGTGGCTCTGAGAGTGGTTGGCAGCGAGTGGCAAAAGAAGCTGCTCTCAGCAGAACGAGCTGTCACGGGATACAGAGACCCTTACACGGAAAAAACAATCTCTCTGTTCCAGGCCCTGAAAAAAGACCTGATCGTCAAAGAGCATGGAATTCGTCTTCTTGAGGCTCAAATTGCCACAGGAGGCATCGTTGACCCAGTATTCAGTCACAGAGTGCCCGTGCAGGTGGCTTACCGAAGAGGCTACTTTGATGAGGAAATGAACCAGATTTTGTCCGACCCAGATGACGACACCAAGGGCTTTTTTGATCCCAACACACAAGAGAACCTCACCTATCTCCAACTGGTCGAGAGGTGCATCACAGATCCCGTCACTGGACTTAGTTTGTTAGTTATTGTGAAGAAAGGGGAGTTCTATTTCTATGTTGATGAGGCCACGAAACTCACCCTGAAATCAAAGACAACCACCCGAGCAGGCGGGAAGTATCACGGAACAACGGTGTCGCTGTGGGATCTGCTCTACTCTCGATACATCACTGAGGAGAAGAGGCGAGAGCTTGTGCGACAGTACAAATCTGGAGGCATCACGATTGAACGCTTTTTGGAGATCATCTTGATTATCACTCAGCAGCAGACCACCACCGCCGCAACCTCACCGGTCATCACATGTCAAACACCAGAAACAAAGGTTGACAGCAGCACCGCGGAGACCACCATCACCACCACAGTCACAGAGACCGGAAGCTTCCATGGTATTCGGAAGGATGTCAGTGCTACGGAGTTGCTTCAATCCAAAATCATCACTGAAGACCTCTACGAAGATCTCAACGCAGGAACAATCACAGTAAAGGAAGTGAGTGAAATGGACTCGGTCCGCAGGTACCTGGAAGGGACCAACTGCATTGCAGGTGTGCACTTGCAGTCCACAAAAGAGACGCTGAGCATTTATGAAGCAAAGTCCAGAGGCCTGCTGACTCCTGGGACGTCCCTCGTGCTCCTGGAAGCCCAGGCTGCCACCGGCTTTGTCGTAGACCCAGTCAACAACAAGAAACTTTCGGTCGAAGAAGCTGTGGCTCTGAGAGTGGTTGGCAGCGAGTGGCAAAAGAAGCTGCTCTCAGCAGAACGAGCTGTCACGGGATACAGAGACCCTTACACGGAAAAAACAATCTCTCTGTTCCAGGCCCTGAAAAAAGACCTGATCGTCAAAGAGCATGGAATTCGTCTTCTTGAGGCTCAAATTGCCACAGGAGGCATCGTTGACCCAGTATTCAGTCACAGAGTGCCCGTGCAGGTGGCTTACCGAAGAGGCTACTTTGATGAGGAAATGAACCAGATTTTGTCCGACCCAGATGACGACACCAAGGGCTTTTTTGATCCCAACACACAAGAGAACCTCACCTATCTCCAACTGGTCGAGAGGTGCATCACAGATCCCGTCACTGGACTTAGTTTGTTAGTTATTGTGAAGAAAGGGGAGTTCTATTTCTATGTTGATGAGGCCACGAAACTCACCCTGAAATCAAAGACAACCACCCGAGCAGGCGGGAAGTATCACGGAACAACGGTGTCGCTGTGGGATCTGCTCTACTCTCGATACATCACTGAGGAGAAGAGGCGAGAGCTTGTGCGACAGTACAAATCTGGAGGCATCACGATTGAACGCTTTTTGGAGATCATCTTGATTATCACTCAGCAGCAGACCACCACCGCCGCAACCTCACCGGTCATCACATGTCAAACACCAGAAACAAAGGTTGACAGCAGCACCGCGGAGACCACCATCACCACCACAGTCACAGAGACCGGAAGCTTCCATGGTATTCGGAAGGATGTCAGTGCTACGGAGTTGCTTCAATCCAAAATCATCACTGAAGACCTCTACGAAGATCTCAACGCAGGAACAATCACAGTAAAGGAAGTGAGTGAAATGGACTCGGTCCGCAGGTACCTGGAAGGGACCAACTGCATTGCAGGTGTGCACTTGCAGTCCACAAAAGAGACGCTGAGCATTTATGAAGCAAAGTCCAGAGGCCTGCTGACTCCTGGGACGTCCCTCGTGCTCCTGGAAGCCCAGGCTGCCACCGGCTTTGTCGTAGACCCAGTCAACAACAAGAAACTTTCGGTCGAAGAAGCTGTGGCTCTGAGAGTGGTTGGCAGCGAGTGGCAAAAGAAGCTGCTCTCAGCAGAACGAGCTGTCACGGGATACAGAGACCCTTACACGGAAAAAACAATCTCTCTGTTCCAGGCCCTGAAAAAAGACCTGATCGTCAAAGAGCATGGAATTCGTCTTCTTGAGGCTCAAATTGCCACAGGAGGCATCGTTGACCCAGTATTCAGTCACAGAGTGCCCGTGCAGGTGGCTTACCGAAGAGGCTACTTTGATGAGGAAATGAACCAGATTTTGTCCGACCCAGATGACGACACCAAGGGCTTTTTTGATCCCAACACACAAGAGAACCTCACCTATCTCCAACTGGTCGAGAGGTGCATCACAGATCCCGTCACTGGACTTAGTTTGTTAGTTATTGTGAAGAAAGGGGAGTTCTATTTCTATGTTGATGAGGCCACGAAACTCACCCTGAAATCAAAGACAACCACCCGAGCAGGCGGGAAGTATCACGGAACAACGGTGTCGCTGTGGGATCTGCTCTACTCTCGATACATCACTGAGGAGAAGAGGCGAGAGCTTGTGCGACAGTACAAATCTGGAGCCATCACGATTGAACGCTTTTTGGAGATCATCTTGATTATCACTCAGCAGCAGACCACCACCGCCGCAACCTCACCGGTCATCACATGTCAAACACCAGAAACAAAGGTTGACAGCAGCACCGCGGAGACCACCATCACCACCACAGTCACAGAGACCGGAAGCTTCCATGGTATTCGGAAGGATGTCAGTGCTACGGAGTTGCTTCAATCCAAAATCATCACTGAAGACCTCTACGAAGATCTCAACGCAGGAACAATCACAGTAAAGGAAGTGAGTGAAATGGACTCGGTCCGCAGGTACCTGGAAGGGACCAACTGCATTGCAGGTGTGCACTTGCAGTCCACAAAAGAGACGCTGAGCATTTATGAAGCAAAGTCCAGAGGCCTGCTGACTCCTGGGACGTCCCTCGTGCTCCTGGAAGCCCAGGCTGCCACCGGCTTTGTCGTAGACCCAGTCAACAACAAGAAACTTTCGGTCGAAGAAGCTGTGGCTCTGAGAGTGGTTGGCAGCGAGTGGCAAAAGAAGCTGCTCTCAGCAGAACGAGCTGTCACGGGATACAGAGACCCTTACACGGAAAAAACAATCTCTCTGTTCCAGGCCCTGAAAAAAGACCTGATCGTCAAAGAGCATGGAATTCGTCTTCTTGAGGCTCAAATTGCCACAGGAGGCATCGTTGACCCAGTATTCAGTCACAGAGTGCCCGTGCAGGTGGCTTACCGAAGAGGCTACTTTGATGAGGAAATGAACCAGATTTTGTCCGACCCAGATGACGACACCAAGGGCTTTTTTGATCCCAACACACAAGAGAACCTCACCTATCTCCAACTGCTCGAGAGGTGCATCACAGATCCCGTCACTGGACTTAGTTTGTTAGTTATTGTGAAGAAAGGGGAGTTCTATTTCTATGTTGATGAGGCCACGAAACTCACCCTGAAATCAAAGACAACCACCCGAGCAGGCGGGAAGTATCACGGAACAACGGTGTCGCTGTGGGATCTGCTCTACTCTCGATACATCACTGAGGAGAAGAGGCGAGAGCTTGTGCGACAGTACAAATCTGGAGCCATCACGATTGAACGCTTTTTGGAGATCATCTTGATTATCACTCAGCAGCAGACCACCACCGCCGCAACCTCACCGGTCATCACATGTCAAACACCAGAAACAAAGGTTGACAGCAGCACCGCGGAGACCACCATCACCACCACAGTCACAGAGACCGGAAGCTTCCATGGTATTCGGAAGGATGTCAGTGCTACGGAGTTGCTTCAATCCAAAATCATCACTGAAGACCTCTACGAAGATCTCAACGCAGGAACAATCACAGTAAAGGAAGTGAGTGAAATGGACTCGGTCCGCAGGTACCTGGAAGGGACCAACTGCATTGCAGGTGTGCACTTGCAGTCCACAAAAGAGACGCTGAGCATTTATGAAGCAAAGTCCAGAGGCCTGCTGACTCCTGGGACGTCCCTCGTGCTCCTGGAAGCCCAGGCTGCCACCGGCTTTGTCGTAGACCCAGTCAACAACAAGAAACTTTCGGTCGAAGAAGCTGTGGCTCTGAGAGTGGTTGGCAGCGAGTGGCAAAAGAAGCTGCTCTCAGCAGAACGAGCTGTCACGGGATACAGAGACCCTTACACGGAAAAAACAATCTCTCTGTTCCAGGCCCTGAAAAAAGACCTGATCGTCAAAGAGCATGGAATTCGTCTTCTTGAGGCTCAAATTGCCACAGGAGGCATCGTTGACCCAGTATTCAGTCACAGAGTGCCCGTGCAGGTGGCTTACCGAAGAGGCTACTTTGATGAGGAAATGAACCAGATTTTGTCCGACCCAGATGACGACACCAAGGGCTTTTTTGATCCCAACACACAAGAGAACCTCACCTATCTCCAACTGCTCGAGAGGTGCATCACAGATCCCGTCACTGGACTAAGTTTACTACCCTTGATCAAAAAGTAAAGAATCATGTTTTTGTGCTTTGCTCTATATCGTAATTCGTAGACGTCATTTTTAACATTTTATTTCCATTTTTCATGTCTTTCTGATATTCCAGGAAATTGTTGAGCAAGGTACTCAAATATATGCATTTGAAATCTTTTTAGTTCAAGCATAAGTTTATCGACTATTTTGCCTGTGGTGTTAAAAATGACCTAATAAACATAGGTTGCGAACACTGTGCTTGTTTTCATGTCAGTAATAATTCTGACCTGGAATTCTGAAGCCCTTATTTGCTCAGCAAACACGTTTTCTCACCTATATTGAATAACTTGAGTAAGAGTCTCTGCTCAATGGTGAACATCGGACAAGAAATACGATTACCGCTTTCTCGAAAAGAGAAAAACGAACTGACACAATACGACGCCAAGTGAATTACAGGCACCCGGAGTTTCAAAGCGGAGACCAAAGATGCCGAGTACGCCCTCGGACGCCAAGTTAATTGACTTCCAGCCAGCCCGGAGGATTTCACCAACAAAGGCGCCTCCACCCTGTTGAGTACCGCGCCACTTGGGAGTTTGAGCAGGCGACGACGACGGAACGACACTGCAGACACGGGTTCATGAAACAGAGTCCGTACCGGACTTGGCTGTGAGTTAATATTTGAAGAACTTCACGTGAACGCCGCAATGACTGTATTGCTGCGTTGAATGTCGAATCTGTTGTCAGCCGAAGCAGACGAAATGCTTTCACTCCACAACCCACAAAAGCCACGTTGAAAGTAGTCGTATTCCTCAACAACCACACAACATTTGAAACATTCGTTACAGGTATTGAAGAGGGTGAGTTTGGGACAATTGTCTCGTTAGCTTCAATCCAATAATATTTGACTCCGCGTGGTTTTAAACCACAAAATCATCCTAAAATGGAAAAATAACACTCAAAGGCGGTCCAGACCCCCCGTTTTTGTCTGTGGTCAGCTTTTTTCTTTGCCAATGTTCGTCTGTACTTTTTGTTTTGTGTTTTTCTGTGTTCTTTTCCCCTGTTAGATCATTAAATTTACTCCCTGCATTGTTGCGTGTGTTTGGGTTGGAGAAAAAAAACCTCTGGAACGTCGAACTCTTATCGTTTTCTAAAGTGCAGCAACCTTCGGATTACGAGACTGATAAAAAGATTCCTCGTCGCTTCTCCTCAATTTTATCCACATAAAATAGCTTGATTTATAACGCCGTAATTTAAAATCACGATCAACCGGAAGTGGCGCAGGCGTCGCTTCCACCTCATTCTTTCCTCCTAAATGAATTACATTTTTATTTAACCCATATACACGACATTTGTCGCGAAGAATATTAGAGTGCCATATTAAGAGCCAATCAAATGCAAAAGTGAACTGTATACATTTATTTCCCCAAATCAATGAAATTAGTGCGTATTTGGACGCCAAAACATTGAGCGACTCCAGGCTGCGCTGTGGTCTTTTTGCAAAAGTTAATGAATATTCATGAGCCTCCTCGCGCGGTTTGAGCTCTACTCCAATTTGCCCAGCAACTGGCGAATGGCCTCTTGTCCCCGGTAAACCCTCTTCAGCCCTCTGGGTAGAGACCGACAGGAGGACAGGTTGAGGTAGTCTAGCGCCGTCATTTGCCCGATGAGAGACCTGCAAAAGCACAGGAAAGGTCATGAGACAGGTTTCGAACGGCGTTTCCCAACCTTTCTTGAGCCAGGATACGGACAATATTGGACTTTTGATGAATAATAAATGTCAATGAGTTCATTGAAATTGGATCAATTTCCATGGCGCACCGGATGATGTCTCACACCAAGTGGGTGGGAAGCGCTGGCTCATAAGGTAAACATAGAAGAAGAAGTAGAAGAAATGGTTCCCGGTACCTCAGGGCAACCAGCGTGATTCTGGTCCCACTCAGGTTGAGCGAGTGCAGGGTGTTGGCGTTGTTGGCGCTGGCCAGGTGGCACATGGCTAACTCCAGGTCCTCCTCGGAGAAAAGCTGATTGGCCACGTCCAGCTGCCGCAGCGTGTGCTTCCACTTCTGCGTCACGGCGTGGAGGCCCTTCTTCAAGGACGACGAGACCACGTGACTGCTGAAATACTGACCCCAGAAGAGGCACTCCAGCTCTGCCAGGCACAAAGTAGGCCAATTTAAGGCTTTTCCAGGGTACTTCAACTCACTTTTAACACATTCGCTAAATGTGCCCAGTTGGAAGGGCCATGTGGGCACACATTCGGAGTCTGAAAGCAGAGCTCAAATGATCTCTTATTTTAACAATGTAAATTAACAAAGTTTAATGCTTTCCTCATTATAAATCTAGATATATGTGTATAGAGGGGTGTCCCGATCCGATCTTTGAGATCAGACATCGGTGCGTTGTCAGCAAAAAAAACGAGGACTGGATCTGTCCACTCTTATAAAGGCGGTCCTCTCCAGCAGAGCCCACGTGATCACAACAACAGGTTGCTAAGGTGCTAACATAGTTAAAACCCTAATTCGCTACCCTAACTCCGCCTTGAAACACTAACCCTGATTTAAAACCCTCATTTGAAAACTGAGCCCTTACTGCAAACCCTAACTCTGGCATGAAACACTAATTTGAAAACATGAACCTAGTTTGAAACCCTAATTTGCAATCTTTACCCTGGTTTACAACCCTAATTCCAAAAAACTAACCATGCCTTGAAAACTAAATGATTTGCTTATTATCCCAGTATTCCAAGGCATGTGGAGTCTTTTCGGCAAAACGTTTCATGAAAAAGAAATAATAATGAATGACTAAAAGATGTCGTTACCTAGACACGGCAAGGCCGCCAGACCCGCCGACGTGATCTGCGAGCAGCCCCGCAGGTCCAGCACTCGCAGCCGGGGGGAGCCAAAGAGTATGTCCCGCAGGTATTTGTCGGTCACGTAGGAGTACGACGCGGTGGCGATGCACAGCTCCTCCAGCAGAGGGAAGCCCGGAGATAATTGAGCAGCATGACGCATGCTCTTGTGCAGCGGGTGGATGTTCAGCATCCGGAAAGTCTGGTGACAAGTACAATGGAGGAGTTGTTTTTGTTTTTTTTATGATTAAATAGTACAATCGGGAATCTGCAACGAAATATTTACCAGAGGTGGGAGAAAGTCACGTGTGTGCAAATCACAAGTCTCAAGTCTCGACCTTTCTAGTTTCAAGCAAGTTCCAAATTCAATCGAGTTGAGTCCCCACTAAATTGAAAGCAAATCGTCAAATCCATCCATTTTCCGTACCGCGTTTCCTCACGCGGCTCGCTGGCGCCCACCCCAGCTGACTCTGGGCAAGAGGCGGGGTACAGCCTGGACTGGACATACTAGCCACTTGGCACTTATTCTCCGCACTGACACATTCACAAACTTAAATCTGACTCGAAGCGCAGTCATGTGACTGGAGCCCCCCCACCTCTGATATTGACCGTCTTCTACCTTAAGTTTGGGGCAAGCCGCCTGCAGCGCTTGGACGCAAACGGCCAGTTCGCCGTCTTTACTGTCCAGCCTCGTGTTAACCTCCAGCAACTCCAAATCGGGACAGCATCCCCTCTGAAAGCAGAAGCGCGGCTCTAAGCTTCGTTTCCGCCGCGTATTATGCCAGAGGCAGAATGAAACGCTTCCTCACAGAGATGCTGGCGAGGACTCGGTCGTTCTTCCAACCGTGAGTGAACCAGATCTGCCGGATCTGAGCGCCGTGACTTTCCAGATAAGCGAGAAGACCTTCCACCTGAAACTACAGCAACGCAATTTTTGTTATGGACTGCATCACAGTTATTTGATAGAATTTGGTTCTTTTTCATGCACTGAGAATTTTGAAAGTCCCGCAGAACTGAATTGGTATAAGTTCGTTCAGTCTAATCAAACTCAACTAGTTCGCTGCTCAAACCAAGGCCTCCCAACCTTTATTGAGCCGAGGCACATATTTTACATGAGAAAAATCTCAAAAGTAAAAACAAACTGAGATCATTGGGTTGCACAAGTGTGCACACCCTCTTGTAACTAGGGACGTGGCTGTGTTCGGAATTGACCAATCTCATTGAAACTCATGTGAAATGGGAGTCAGCACACACCTGCCATCATGCGACTAACCCCAAATACGGTTCAGATGTTCTAGTAGGCTTTTACTGACATTTTTGTCGACGCATCTTCCAGCACAAGTCACGGTTTGCGGAACGCTTCAGAGGGCTCTGATCGTTCAAAGGTATCAGACAATCACTGCTTTAAACGCTGCTATTTTGGGAGCATTTCTTTTCGTCTGCGCGACCACCCGCCGCCGACACGGTTCCGCGCACGGTCGGCTCACCTCCGCGTACTGCAGGTTTAAGCGCCGCAGCGAGCGGCCGTGCCGGCCCAGGCTCCGGAAGGCCGCCGCCGTCAGGCCGGTGCAGTAGGAGAGCGTGAGGGCGCTCAAGTGAGGGCAGAACTGCGACACCACCTGTCAGAATCACCATTACATTCAACTGTTCTCATTTATCGAGAGTGCAGTAAGAGTACAGAGGATAAGGACCGCGCCCACCTGCGAAAAACTAAATATGGTGGGTAATTGACGCCCCACCCCCAGTTGTTGTTGTTTTTTTTTTTTTTTTTTATATAACTGCCTGTATTAATAGTTTCAACTATATATCACAATCTCTGATCCCAAAACACTTAAAGGTTATTTCAAAATCATCTTACAACATTACACTTAAAACTCTATGGCTTACAAAAGATTGGAGCGCCTCAAAGACTCTCCATAACAACCCCGGCTAAACTCAGTCCTCCCCTACATAATTTAACACTTCAACATACTTCTGTACTACTTCATTATTTATGCAGGGCTTTGGCGCCATATTGTGGTATGTTAGGGCACTTCAGAAAGCACAAAAACCACAGGGACCAGGTGAGGTTTTTGCAAATGACAGAACATAGAACACAAAAAGCTGATTTTGCAAGTAAACCTAGTGACTTACGTCTACTGCATGGTCAACATTTTTGCTCCAATGATGGAGCGAGAAATCCCGCAACTGAGAGAATCTAAAACAAATAAATCCAGATTCATTCAGTATATTTACACAGCAAATTAGGATAGCATCAAGTAGCATACCTGTTCTGTGCCAGCCAGTCTAGTGTGTCTTTAATTTGGCTCTGCGTTTTTGGCAGCTGACTTTTGCCCGGCGCGACCCAGCAGTGACCGACGGCGACTCTGCGCCACAGGACCGGGGTGGCGGCGGCGGCGTTCCACAGGCGGCACACTCTTGCCGCCCTAGCACGAGAAAACGCATCATTTCCGCCTTTGGTAATTAGGGCAAAATCAACAGAAGTGTTCCAAAAACATTTTCGTATTCTAATAACAATGTTGAATTTAACTTTAAGCTCACTTTTGGTTATATCTTTTCCTTCCTCTTTTTTACACGATGAAGAATAACATCCACTTCCAAAAAAAAACCAAAATTTTTAATTTCATGTTAGAGTTTGCACTTTTTTTTTTTTTTTTTTTTACATTTCAAATACAAAATTTCATCCAGTTATGATATGATTATGTTTTTTTTGGTATCACTCTGTATTACAAGCCATCCAATGTTGATCATGATGGAAATATTTGATTACAAACCAAATACTGTCTGAATCGCACCTGCACAGAAATGGGACGGCACCATCTTGCGTGAGCACCATCTTAAAAATATTGACCAGAACCTCCTCGGGAAGATTTTGCCCCCATCTGTGGTCGCTCGGCTTCGCTGCCACAAACATCTCCTCCCCTTTTTCCTCGACAGCCGCTGTGCGAAGAATCGTTTTGCTCTTTTTCTTCTTTGTTGCAGTGTTTTTTTTGCCTTTTCCTTTCGAAGTGGCAGCGTTGTTTTTCTTGCCTCGCTTCTTCTTGGGGGCCCAGACGGAGCCGTCGTACTGCGAGGCGCTGCTGGATATGACGAGGAGCATGTCCTCGCCCTCGTGGACCGTGTAGCCGGGCCGGGCCGTCCTGTTCGCACGGGCCTTTTTCTTCTTTTTCGCCGTTTGCTTTTTGGGCTCAGCGCTTTTCCTCTTCAGCGAGGCTTCTTGTGCCTTTGGTGCCTCATCTCCCTGGCCGGATGCGCGTGCCCCGGCATCTTCAACAGCCCCTTCGGTGGACGCCATCATCCGGACGCTTTTTGTCTTGATCGGCCAACAAACCCAGTCACAAATGATCTAAAAAAATCGAGAGGAATAGTACTGGATTTGTGAGGCTCATTTGAAGCATTTATTGTCAAGAATTGCATCCGAGAGGTTCAAATGATATTTTTAGGAAAGGTGAAGCACTTTAGTTCAGACATACAGCTACAATAAGAGCTATTCGGTTCTTGAACGATGAATTGGCACTTTTATTTTCTCCCGGTTAAACTACTTGAACTCCCACGACCCCTGCCTCAGTCAAGTCTTCTCTAAGACACTTAGTTACTCCAAAGTACCACCCGCTTCCACAAGCTTAGATCTGCCGAATCCTTAGACTGTTTAAAAACAACGCCTAAAATCTCATTTCTATCATCAAGCCTTTCTTTTGACCTCCCTCTTGTTTGATTATATTCTACATTTGTCTTGGTGACCTTTGCATCCTGGTCTTTTTAACCTGTTTCAATTTTGCATGTGTATGTGTCTTATCATTTGATGACATCTTGTTACGTTTACTACCCAATCTGAGCCATTAAAGTGTTATTCCTTTATTATGACCGAGTCGTCCATTACTTTCACTGTGATGAGGACGCCGTACTCAATGAATGTACTTATAATTCATAATTCAGAATTACACTTGTTGCTATTTTACCTGAAAGCTGTGTGCGCATCATCAGCTGTTTTTCATGGGATCATCACACCGTCAGACCGAAACAAACGTTTCCCACCAACTTGGGCCAAAGTAAAAAAACAACAATTGCCCGTCACTGCAGCTAACTGCTAGCTTAGCTATAGAAGTCAGCAACGGCGCGCGGCATAACGACGACCAAAGTCTCAATTCAAGTAAGTGCGAACTGACGTTAAAAGCTATCGGTCGTTATTTTTCGCCAGATAAATCCGTTCGATATTTTATAAAGCACGGTTCGCGCTGAGCGTCAATTTGCACCCTCTGTTGTTGTTTCGTACGTTATTACGGTTCCCACGCGCCTTCCTGGCAGGACACGCCCCGATGCAACATGATTGGCTCCTGCGTCGCGGGTCGAGGCCAGGCTACGCAGATGTAACTAGACGACCATCCCAAACATGTAGGACGAAATAAAAACAAAGACGTTTGTTATGGTTATGATGTGGGGCGTGTTCTACATGGATACACCAGCCAATCATAGTACAGTGACACTTGTCCTGGAGCCGGTAATATTGGAGTAGGGCTTGTCCTGCCAGGAAAGCGCGTGGGAGTCCTAATCACGCAAAGGCTGAACAGCGAACGTACAAGCGGCCATGCAATTGGTGGAAAGTTCAATTAAAGACCCGCCTTTCATCACTCGTCCAATCACAGTATTGCAATTACTTCCGGGCTAATACAACGCGTTCAAAGACGCTTTGCAGTGGCGTTGGACTTTTCGGGGTAAAGCAAAAGTGAACGTTTCAAAAGTAATTTTGCATGTTATCGTCTATTTCAACGCTCGTTAGCGACAGCGGCTCGATTGCTACCACCTGGAATTGACCGCCGATAAGTGGTCTTTCAGTCATGCTAACGTTAGCTTCGCACGTTACGAATGCCAACATTTATCTGTAGCTTTATAGACTTTATTGTTGTGGAAGATCCCATTTGCCTACTAATTCCAGTGACACTTGAACACGCCAATAATATAGTATATGTCAAACTGTATTGATTGGGAGTTAACTTGCAGTGTTTCTCTACAAAACAGCTTGCAATGGAGTCCATGGGGAATTTCTTTTTATGTGGAAAAGCAGCTGTAATTGAAGCCAATTTGAGTAAGTACAAAGGCGTATTCAAAGAAAGCTGGAATTGAGATGAATTCTTGTGCTAATATTTCTGCTTTTCTAGGAGATGAGTATTATTGGAAGCTGGTGGCAGACTTTGTTGGCCCTCAAACGGGTGAAGGCTTGGATCTGGACAGAGAACATTGCAAAAACAGACTGCTGATTCAAAGTGGACTCATGCGGGAGGACAATAACTTCCCATGGATCTCTGTCATCAGTTGGCTGAGGAGGATTTTCCCAGCTTACCATTCGGCCGATTTTCGACGCTTGATCGAAAGAGGCGTCGCCACCACCTTGAGCTTGGCGGGTGACGCCAGGCGGGCGTTCTTGGAATCGTATGTCAACTTTAACTTTGTGGGCCCGATATGCGACAGCATCGGCGTCGAACGAGAACACCTTTTGAAGATGAAAGATTTCTCTGAGCGGGCGCAGGCCATCGAGGTCACCAACGGTTTGATCCTGGAGCTGAGCAACTTTGTGACCAGGGAGCGAGTTTCCCCCATCAACTTGGTCACCTGGCTGAGGAACTTCAACCCGGAATACTGCAAAGATGGCAAAATTCAAAAAGCTTATAGAGTCCTGAAAGGTAAGATCAAAAAGTTAAAGATGTGCTACCACAATTCGGAAACGCGAAGTCGCAGGCGGAACATTGTGATGGAGAATTTGCTTCAAAGTCCCTTTGATCTGGTGAGGTCCAGAGACTACTCCAAAACTCCCGCGAAGAAGCGCACACAGTCGTCGCCTCACGAAAAGATGATAATCAAAGAGGAATACGACGTTTACGAAATCTCTGCCGGCAAGGAGTCCAAGGAGGCTTCTTCGGTTCGAGTCGTCGGGAAACAAGTGTCGGTCTGCGGTGGAGGCGAGAACGCTAAGGACGCGTCCGACGTAGCCGCGGCAAAAAAAGATGTCGACGTTTTGCCGTCTCTGCTGGACGTGGCCATGCTGTCTGTCCAGAAGCTGTCGAGTATACACGGCGGGCAAACGCAAAAGTCCAAAAGGATTTCCTTTGACCTCTTCAAAAATCAGTACACGCTAACATGCAAGGAGCACCCCACCATGGAGCTGTTCGAGGAAACGCTTCACTCGCTCGACGGGCGGGTCTCGCTGGCCCCCCCGGCGGTCTTCCTACAGCACAACGCCAATTTCCTGGTGGCCGTACACGACACGGTGGAGCGACAGGTCATGGCGTTCGAGAACGAGATCACCCAGTCGCGGGGCGAGAAGCTGGGCCGAGACGGGAACCCTCTCTTCGAGAACGTGGTCAACTTCACAGAGAGCGCCACATCCCGCTTCGTCCAGATGGCCCCGGACATGCTGACCCCCAACCAAGGGGCTCTGCTGAACTACAAGAAGCACTGGGTAGCCTTCTGCAAGGAGAAGAAGAACCCTTCCCGGCTGGTCAGGAAGCCTCCCACGCATTTCCCCAGCTACTTCGAGGCCGCCGCCGGCCTCATTCACCACCACAACGAGATCGCGCTCTTCTTCTCCGACATGCTGGCGCTCAACAACGACGACGGCCCCAACGTCCTCCTCGAGAGCCTGGTCGCCGACGCCAGCGATTCAGTCATCCAGAGCATCGTGTGCGTTCTGGCCATCATCTACTGCAAAGTGGTGGGTCCCTACTGGCAGCTCCTGAAGAGCGCAGGCGAGTACTCCCTCTTTAGCCAGTACCTGCTCTGCCTCTACCAGAAGTTCCTGGAATGGTCCAAAGACCCCGCCACTCTGATGGCGCCAGAGGAGGTCACCAATGTCTTCTTGCAGTTCCCGCTGCACGATAAGACCTACAGCGGCGTTTACAAATACTGTAGCGATTTGCACACCAACAGGGACCTCATCAGGGTCTGCTTGAAGAGGATGATCAAGGCGATCACCGGCGTCACCGAGGAGCACCTGAACGACTTCCTGCCAGGAGGACGTTTTGCCAAAGTGCCGTCGCCCGATTTGAACATCAAGCTGCTGAGCTGCAAGTTCGCCATCCTGATGGCCGACTATCCCTACAGCCAGCCGTCAGGTCAAAATGTCAAAAGACAGCCCGCGTACTCGGACAGCTCCGACGACTTGAGTTCCTCGGACGACTTGAGTTTGTCGGACTCCCAAGAAACGTCCGGCGGGCGAGCTGCCCACTCTCCCGCTGGGCCACATTGGGTAAAAGGTCGGGGACAGCAGAAGATGGGTCGACGTCAGGCCGTTAAGAAAGTCTATTCGGAATGCATGGACCTGGATTACATCACCGGTACGGTGGAGAGGAACGGGGGGCCCTGCCGAACCCAGCAGGACGTGGACAAGCTGCTGCTGCGCTTGGCTGACAACGACAGGCTGACGAAGCGCGAGGCCATCCGCTGCGAGATAGTCTATCAGAAAACGGTGCTGCGCAACACCGACCCCATCCTCAACTCCACCTTCCGCACCACCACCGACATGATGATAAAGCTGAAGCTCGCGCTGCCCCGCCTCAAGCCGGGCTACTCCATCGTTTTGGCCCCAAAGAAGAGCGGGATTAGGAGGCCGGTACGTCCGAGCGTGGAGGACTCCGCGAGCGGCCATCCCAACCCGGAAGGAAACCAACAAGCGTAATATGGTCAAAGAATCATGCGCTTTCATCGAAAAAGCATACATGTAGACACTGACCCAGTCCTTTCACTCAAATGCAAATATCATGTATTTTCTCACACTGAGTTATGTCGGGCTCGTCTTTTCTTTTAGGGACTGATGATGTATTTATTTCCATATGGCACAGTGTTCATTTGTTTCGTTTTAAAAAGATGTATTTTTAAATAAGCTACAGGTATAGTCGAACTGCGTATTACCTAAAAATTAAAATATCTGTAAATAGCTGCATGTTTGGCATTGCCAGCTTGTTTCCCTTGAGTCCCATTGTGCACAATCATTGTGAGTTTAAGCAAAGTGAGTCTTTTTGTCTTTTCGGTCTCTCTCGGGACATTTGAAGGTCATTGGGTGGTTGTCGCGACCAGTTCAGGGTGTACCCTGCCTCTCGCCCGGAGTCAGCTGGGATAGGCTCCAGCACGGCCATGACCCTAGTGAGGATAGGCGATATGGAAAATGGGTGGTTGTATCACAAATGATTTGCTGATCCACACGTGTTTAAGCTTATAAAAGTATTTATGTGCTAAAAAAACAAATGAGGGCAAATATATTCCACATCAGGTAGAAGTGTGTCAAATGAGTCAGATTTTTTTAATGCATAGTTTGCTCCGCCCTCATTGGTTGTAGTTTGGTTCTAAAACGAACGCACCCCCATTCAAAGGTTACCAGGTCAACTGTGACGCGTTCAGCGCGCTCAGAACCTTTTTCAATATCTGAACTTAAAGAATGGACAAACAGTGTGATATCTTGTTATTGGCGAAATTTGACGGCCATTAGTGTGCTACGTGCTGTATTAATCAATCGTAATATACATAAAATTGAGGGAATAAAATGCACACGTAACTGATTACAGCCGCGAACGCGTTGAAAAGGAAGCCGTCGTTATTTTACGAAGAGTACTTGAAGGCATCTGAAGGGGCGGGAACTTCTTGTCAAGTGTCCGCCATTCCTTCAGGTCGAATTCAGCGTGTGCAAGCGGAAATTTGCCGGTGAATTATTAGTAGTATTTTTTTTTTGAAAGCCGGCTGAACCGCACACAGGTTTATTCGCCGTGGCTTTCCCTTCCCTGGGCCGAAGTCGACGGCGTCATGTCGGCGGGCTGGTGGAGCAGCGACGCGGTGACCCACGGCCTAATGGCGCTGTTCGCCATGGGCTCGTGGATTTCCGTCAACAGTTTGTGGGTCGAGCTTCCGGTCATCGTCAGCGTGCTGCCCGAAGGTCAGTGGCTGTGCGGCCGCCGGTTGACAATCACGCTTCGGCCGTCCACAAGAACTTTGCTCACCGGTTTGCTAATGATGGAGTCACTCGGTGGCTCTTAAAGCAAGCTAGCCAGCTAGCATTTGACATTACACTAATCATTCGCTTTGGCTTAAACTGTACGGAAATAAAGCAGTGAGATGGTATGCTAACGATATACAAACCACACGTAGATGAAATAGTTCAGTCACTGCTCGAATACTTTTATCCCACTAACGAACTATTGCAGTTTACGGTGAGCTCAATAAATGTACAGCTGTGTGCTATAGGCTTGCTTTACATTAAGTGACGCCACACACACAAAGTTACTCTGGATATTTCGCATCTGAAGTGGCTGCTATACAAAATAACTTTTCTCCCCATTTTAAATACATTTATTGCGTAAACTACAAACGTGCACACTCTTGGTAGCAAATCTGCTTATGGATATCTAATTGCGCGCTGTTTTGGGCAGCTATTTATGTTGTTGCATTATAATGCGTACACTACTTAGCAGTTGCCTAACATTTCCAAAGATTTTTTTAATTATTGTGTTGGTGAAATTGATATTTTTGGCTTATATTTGAAGTTTCGAGTCATATTATTGTAATGCAATTGTACACACTTCACAGGGTCTGACGTTAAACCTTTTTGAGTGGTGACCCAGTCAGAACCGTACATTCATTATATGCTAAATTTCAATGACTATTTCATATTTAGCGTCTTTAAACTATTATTTAATCCTGTAAGAAGATATTACTTCTGCATAGTTGTTTTGCGTGTAATCTTTTTTTCGGGTAGTATAAAATCATGAAATACTGCAAACGAGGGGCGTGTCCCTTTTCTGGCGGATGATCGACGGTCAAAATTGATCGATTGAAGTGATTTAAAGTCGGTAAAACGCATAAATGTGTTGATTTCATATAGAGGTGCAACAATTAATTGGACAACTAATCAATAATGAAAACAAGTAATCCACAATTATTTTGACAATTGATTAGTTGATTGTGGACATTGTTTAACTTAAAATTGCACAAATCTACAACATTTGAGCCTCTCAACAGTACATATTCTGAGATTAATGTAATTCTTCATTAAGGCAAATTGATAAGTTTTAGTTTTTTTCAAAATAAGACATTTGCAAGCATCTGCTTTTACTTTGAAAAACAAAAACTTTTGCTGAGTTTCGGACATTTTATCCCATTAATCGGAAAGAATAATCAATAGATTAATCGCTTGTTGAAATAATCATGAATTGGAGCAGCTTGAATTTCATCTTATTTGCTTAGGAAATTTGTAGCGTCTGTAAGGTATGTGTGCGCCCGATACAGTGCCATTGGGAGCCATCGCCACGGGTCCACCGTTAACGTAGGACCACCCCATTACTTGAGTCCGATTTCTGACCACTCTACCCACCTGTGGTGTATGTACGTAATATTATATGGATGTAAAGGGCACGTCGGTGTCGTTGCAGGTTGGAACTTGCCGGCATACCTCTCAGTCCTGATCTCGTTCGGCAACATCGGTGCGGTGGCGGTGACCGTGACGCACCACTGCGCGCCAGGTCGCCTGAACGAGCGCGCGCTCATCCACTGCATCCAGGCGCTTGCGGTGCTGGCGGCGGCGTTGCTGGCCATCTTGTGGTCGCACACGACGGTGGTGGCGGGGCAGCTGCGCTCGCTGCCCTTCCTGCTCCTCACCTTTGTGCTGTCGCTGGTGTGCTGCACGTCCAACGTCACCTTCCTGCCCTTCATGTTCCGCTACCCGCCGCAGTACATCCGAACCTTCTTTATGGGCCAGGGCCTGAGTGCGCTGTTCCCGTGCGTGGTGGCGCTAGGGCAGGGCGTGGGCAGGCTGGAGTGCCCCAGCGTCAATGGCACCGTGCGGCCGCAATACCTCAAGGAGAACTTTCCGGCGCAGAACTTCTTCTGGTTCTTGTTTGTCATGCTCTCTATTTCTGCTCTGTGCTTCCTGGCTTTGACGCGGCGGTCGACGGCGCCAAAGGAAGCCGTGCCGCCGAGCGCCGACGACTCGCGGGGCTGCTACGCGAGTGTGGAGAGTACGTAGGCGTATGCAATTTGATGTTAAAAATCTTAAGGTTGGGAAAGGTAGGGACAATGGAAACTATTTTATGGGGAAAAAAAGTTTCCAAGACTGTACAATAAAATATAATAATAATCTGTGACTATCCAGATAGTGTTTGCACAGGTGTGTAAATTGTGATTTAGGGGGACGGTGTAGCATCAACTGCGATATAGTGCAGGATGACTGTATATGTCATCATTTTTTTTTAATTATTTTTTTTTTATATATATATCCACGGTACTCATGGGGTGAAGACTGAAACTTCCGCTAACAACGCTGGCTAAACTTGGCTCCTCCCCGACGTAAAGATCGTGAACAGTCGTAATGTTTCACTTGACCATGCGTCATTGACACCAATTACTACTTTCCTATAGCTTCGGACGCTATCTTGGGCCGTTAGCAGAACAGTACAAAAATGCGTCTGAAAGTTGCAAATCTGAATTTTTCAGCAAAGCACAGAGGGTGGGTCTCAAAAAAAGTCAAGCTGGAATATGCGTGGGGATTGCTGTATGGATTTATTATTTTTGTCATAGTCACTCTGTTTTTTTTTCTAAACTCATTTTTGTTTGAATGAAGACATTTGGTGTAGAAAAAGTTTACAATTTTGACATTTACAAATGTGTAGGAAGCCAGGACGCAACGGTTAAAATCAGCGACGCGACGCCCCCGCTCAGCAACGGCAGCTCGCCGTCATCGCAGGAAGAAGTGCGCCTGGAGGAGGCGGCGTCGGCGCGGGCGGCGACGTTTTGGACGCCGCATAATGTCTACCTCCTGGCGCTGCTGGCCGTTTCCAACGCGCTCACCAATGGCGTCCTGCCGTCCGTCCAGACCTTCACCTGTTTGCCCTACAGCGCCACGACCTTCCACCTCTCGGTGGTCCTCGGGAACATTGCCAACCCTGTGGCCTGCTTCTTCGCCATGTTTGTCATCCTCAGGTCAGACAGTTAAGACCGCACGTGGGCAAACTAAGATTTTTGTATTTTTATTTATTTCATATAACCCTTTAGTGCTCACATTTGATTTTTTAAAAATAGATTGTTGTCAGTAGTAGATAATGTTACAAAATAAAGTTAATCTGTATGTACAATATGTAAAATGTTATTTCTAATTAAAATGTAATGAATCAACAATTACTCAATAAAAACAAATATTTTAATAAAATAATCACTCATTGTTAAAATTGTGTTTAAAGTATAATTGAATTATCTAACTCATTGTTTAAATGTATGTTGCAATTACTATTCAGCAATCTAGTTAAAAGGCTCAAGGTTCATGGTGCTTTTATTGTCAATTCTTCAATATGCGTAACACATACAGAGGGTTGAAATTACGGTACTACAAAAGACTACTAATAATATAAAAAGCTCAATAAAACTATGGTAGATACAGTACAAAAATTTTGATTGAATTGAATTAATTGAATTTGACTATAAGAAATCAACTTACAAGATGAATAAAAATCAATACATGGGGAATATGTCAAATGTTTTATCATATTGTATGTCATTATAATTAATATAGTTAGGATTTAGTAACCAACTATTTAACTGATAATGTATAGGCATGTTTTAAAATTTACAATGAATGAATGAAGCAATTACAGTATTTTGTAAATAATAAACACATTTTACTTGAACAAAAAAAGAGAATTCATTAACTAAAAATTAGTGCAAAAACTACAAGGCGACTTTTGATAGTGTAAATGCGGGATGAAAGAAGGTCCACGGGTCGCATTCTTTGCCCGCCTCTGATCAAGATGCCGGCTAACGTTTTGGCGTGGTCTTCCAGGTCGTCTGCCCGTCTGGGTGTCTTGTCCTTGGCGGGCGGGGTCTTCGCGGCGTACCTCATGGCTCTGGCCGTCCTCAGTCCGTGTCCTCCTCTGCAAGGGAAAACTGCCGGTGTGGTCTTAGTGGTGAGTGGCCCGCTTTTCATCTCAAATCCTCTCCGAGTAACTCTGCACGTACGACCGCAGACTTTGCAGTAATGAACGCCGGTGTCGCATCGGTGCCGATACTGCATGTCTGTAGTCGTACTCGAACTCGAAAATATGCCGCGATGCTAAACACCGATGCCACTTTACCAGCCCGACATATGATAACCGACTCCGTTGGATGCTAGACAGTAATGTTTAATCCGTACGCATCAGCGCTCCCTCGTGTCCATGTGACGCATATCATTTTATATCGTTACATCTCCCTTTTCTAGTGCGGGTCAAACTCATGGAAAATAATGAGCAACAGTAACGGATATTTAACAACAACAGCAAAAAATGATAACGTATCAGTTCAGTTGTCCTGTCACAGTTTCATTTTGAAACTTATGATATTGTCAAAAAGCAGTTGATTTCAGTATTCATTTTTGACCCACAGAGGTAACATGGTGTCCGATGTTCTCCTTCGTCTCCTATTTGTTCACCAGCTTTCTACTGTATGTAGTCCTTTTACGTAGTGCCCCCCACAAGCTGCATTTCAAATGTGTAGAACGTGCGATAAGCTAATATTTGTTTTTCCATGTCTTTTGGTTTGTGCGGGTGCCGCAACTACGGAATCTTGGCCAATTGAACTCGAGGTCGGAAGTAGTACGATTTGGCCGTGTGAGGCCCGTACCTCACGCCGGCCCTCTTCTGAGGAGTCAAAAACGTTTTGGGGAACTGTTCTGATGTCACCGTGTTGAAAAGAGTAACTGCAGTTTTAATGAGTTTCGAAGTGTCACGTCAGTGGCCGAGCTGTCTGTTTAAAAAAAAAAAAAAAAAAAAAAAAAAAAAATGTTCATAGTGTAAAATAAATGTTTAGAAAGTAGTAAAACATTGGTATTCTCTCAGCAAATGAGTAAGCAACTCACGCCCCGCCCACCCGCAGGTGCTTTCCTGGATCCTGTTCACGGGCCTGTTCTCCTACCTGAAAGTGGTGATCGGCACCCTCCTGCACGAGGCGGGCCACGCCGCCCTGCTGTGGTGCGGCATCTCCATCCAAGCCGGCTCGCTGGTGGGCGCTCTCGCCATGTTCCCGCTGGTCAACGTGTACGACGTTTTTAAACGGGGGCAGGACTGCCACCACTGCACTTAAAGCCAGATAAGAGCATTTCTTTTTTTTTTTTTTTACACAAACGCACACAGCTCCCACAGAAGCATCAGACGGTTTTGGAGCATGAGGAGGTCCAAAGTGGTCGACGATAGCGGCAGCGTTGTGTTGCCGCACGTTGGCCGAGGGGCCGTCACGTACTCTAAAAGCACGAGAACGGAACGTGCGGTTGTTTACAGTCGGACCACGTGACGCTATTTCCTCAGGGACGCAACCCCCCACAGCTCCTCGTTGATTAACCTTTTGAGCCGCACTTTTTCTTAATGCTTCTATAATCCTTCCTTATAAATTCCTTCCATCTTTTGTTGACAAAAACACTACCTCTGCCTTAACATTAAAGAGGAATTGGCCTTTCTTTTTTAATCAGCATTGATTATAAATCATGTTTATGTTGTTTCCTTTTTCATCAGTTCGCCTTAAAATACTCATAATGTGTGTAACATCACACGGCTGTCATGTGGGTGTTGAGTACTCTTTTGTTGTGGCACACCAAAGTCATGAGAACATATAAAAAGTCTACACACCCCTGTTCAAATGTGAGGGCTTTGTGATATAAATAAGACAAAGAATTTCATTCTGGAATCATGGCCAAAAAGTTCTACCTTGGTTTTATCAGACCATTAAAAAAATTTAAAAAAATAAATAAATCCTAAACATATTTGATGGATGGTCTGAAGAAAGCAAAGTTGAAGTTTTGGGCCATAATTCCAAAAAGTAGGTTTGGCACTAACGCAACACCAGGTGTCTGCTCATTTAATTTATATCACACAAAAAGCATTTGACCAGGGAGGTGCAGACATTTTATATCCACTGGAAGTGGCTCCTTCTTAATATGAATTTTGATTTCCGTATTTTCAGACATGAACATTTATTAACTTCATAGGCTGCCTGTTAGGGTTACGGGCGTTATTAGGCAATGTTTATTTGTAAAAGAAAAAAAATTATCATCATCAAAATTTGAATATTGCTCGATCACAAACTGATGACAGAAAATATGTCAATTATGGGGATGCATTTGTCAGAATAATAAATGTAATATTATAGCATTATTCTTTTGCATTAAAGATAATTGATGTACTCTCTTTTTTGTTTTTTTACACAATTAAATTATGATGCCAATCTTAAAGGTGTTTATTAATGGGCGGCCTTTATTTCTAAAAAAAATATATATATAATATTGGCAATTTATGTTCTCACAGTGTCTGATTATCTGAGACACTTTTGTGTGAATTATATATTTTAAACAATTGTAATGGTCCAGAGTGATATTTTCAACCAGCCGCTTAAATTGGTGCACCTACGCAATGGAATGCGATCCATGTGGCTTTTCGCAAGACGACAATGCTCACTTTTGATGGACGCGCACAGAGCCATCGCCTCGGGCGAGCGCAGCAGCTCGTGCAGTTGTACCTCATACAGTGGCCAGTGAGTGTGTGTTACAAACCACAAGGAAGCAGAACTAATGAACTCAATGAGGCCAGTCAAAAAAAAAAAAACACTCTTAGGCAACGTTGTGGAAAACGGCAACGTGATGCCCCCCTGAAGGTGTCACACGGACCCGGTCTTTAAAACAATGTGATCAGCCCAATCGGCGCACGTCACGCCAGGATGAGCGTGAACGCACACGTGCACGCCCAGTCTTTGACGAGGACGGTTTTAATCCCGGCCTTTGGGCTTCAATCAGTCACTCCAAAACGTCCATCCCGAGAACTTGTGAGTACACCTTTTGCCTTCAAAAATGTATCTCATGCATGCTTGCTTGGTCAACATTTTTGTAGCTTTAACATTAGGCCAAGTGATTTTGAAATTCTGTTATTGCCACGTTTTCATTGCAACAATCATTTTGCCTTTTGATTTTAGAAATGTTTGCTTCTGATGCCTTACCCGTTGTTCTGACCCTGGTTGACTAGAATGAATCGTAACTGACTGAAGTGAGTGTTTAAAAAAAAAACACAAAAAAAAAACCTGTGATAAGTTGGCATGAGTTTGTTGGAGATGAAGACGACGGGGAGGCAGGAATGTCTCAAGTCTCATGTCTCGCCTTCGTAAAGCCTTGCTAGTAATAATAAACAATGCATCGAGTCACGTGTTTCCCAGCTTATGCAATAACCATGCTGGAGGTAATAATGTTGTTAACTCTTGCTTTCCTGCTGGGACGTGCGCAATCTGACATTTTTTAACGATGTGTTCTTGGCTCAATCGCAGGACCGGACAAAGAAGTAAATATTAACCCACAAGACCGCTGTAGCGAACTTGGCATCAAGACTGCTGCAGGTGAAATATTAATTCACAACTTTTTCTTTGTTGCGTCGCGCTACTAATTTCAACAGTACTGTGCTGTCGTTGTACGGGACTTAATCGAGGATCATGGGCTACGACTTAGGACTCCATGTTTAAAGAATCTTACATCTTCGAAGTCTTATTTGTGCGATAAATGTATAAGATGGTTCAAAAACAGTTAGCATCTGGCGAGTAACACAGTAGTAAGGTTATTAGTTAGAATTTTGGCTACGCTTTCCTAGCCAACGACCAAGCCTTGAACCATGCATACCGGACTCCATGTTTAAAGAAACATCCGGAAGACAAATGTAGAATGCTTCAAAAAGGGGTAGTGTTTGACGGGTACTACTACGACTAGCACAGTGCAGTGGTCAATTCTACATTTTCTCAACTCGGTTGATCCAGGACCAAGACTTGAACCACACCGGGGCGTCATGTCTGCAAATATTTGTAAGACTATTGTGGGATTCTTCCGGGTAGGAAACTGGTGCAAGAAAGTTTATGTTTTTTTATGTTTTTTTTTTTTTTTTTTTAAATCAGCGAAGGCTGATTTGTTGTTAGACGGTTCCTAGAGCCAGAGCTTTAGGGCATCATCCCTGTAGGTTTTACCTCCAAATCCTATTCTGAGCACTACTTACTGCAAACCTTCTGGTTTCTAGAAACGAACCTGCGCCATGTCTCTGCTCACCCACCTGCTGGCATGCCTGTTCGGCATGGGTTCCTGGGTGTCTATCAACGGTCTGTGGGTAGAACTTCCCCTGATAGTCCCCCGCATTCCGGAGGGCTGGTACCTCCCGTCGTACCTCTCGGTTCTCATCCAGATGGCCAACGTAGGCCCGCTCTTCGTCACCCTGATGCACCGTTTCCGACCGGGAGCCCTCAGCGAGACGGCGGTGGTTTACGTCATCATCGCCCTGGGCACGGTGGCCAGTTTCCTGTTGGGTTTCTTCTGGAAGGAGACTGTTGTCGTGGCGGGGGCGCCCCGCAGCGGGGCGTTGCTCGTCCTCACCTTCTTCCTTGCGGTCGTCGACTGCACCTCCTCGGTTACCTTCCTTCCCTTCATGATGCGCCTCAAGCCCCAGTACCTCACCACCTACTATATCGGCGAAGGCGTGAGCGGCCTCCTGCCCGCTCTGGTGGCGCTCGTCCAGGGCGTCGGTGCGGTTCATTGCAACAACGGCACTACGAACCAAAACGCCACCGACGGTTTTCCGACATTTGAGGCTCAACACCAGCCTCCCAACTTCTCGGTTGGGGTGTTCTTCTTCTTCCTGAGCGCCATGATGCTGGTGTGCCTGCTGGCGTTCCTGCTGCTCAACCGTCACCCCGCCGTTGCCAGGGAGAAGACAAAATGCCAGTACACCAACGGGGTCAAGGAGAAAAATTGGGTGGAGAAGAAGCCCATTGTGGAGCCATACAGACCCTCCAGACAAAAGAGCAGTTTTGGCCTTGGGACTTACAGCTGGATGCAGTTGTTTTACATCTTCGTGATCCTGGCGTGGACCAACGCGCTGACCAACGTGGTGCTACCGTCGGTGCAGTCGTACTCGTGCATGCCGTACGGCAACAACGCCTACCACCTGTCTGCCATCACGGCGGCTGTGTCCAACCCTCTGGCCTGCTTCATCGCCATGTTCTTCCCGATAAGGTGAGTGAGAACACAGCGGGGACGCCGTCGATAGCAAACCGCCCGCCACCTGCGCGCTTTTAAGGGGGACCGAAATAAAAGGAGATTGGGGGAGCTCTAGATTTCTTTGCCCATGACTTTGCAGCTTGGCTGGGTGAGGATCCACCATTTTGAAGCGATGTGTTGGTCCTCAGCCATGTTTCTACTGTTTCTAGGGGCGCTTGATTTTTCTTTCCTGCTCTGTGCCGCCTGCTTGGTGTAGTAGTAGGGCCGCCCCTGGTTGCCATGGTAACAAAAAGCTGCGTTGGCCCACCACTAGAGAGGGGTGGGGTGAACACTGGCTCATTTGCGTGAAACGGGACCGCCCGCTCGAAACGGTGCTGTAATTCTTGGGTTCTTATGATAGGTGATGATAATGGAATTATGACACCTGGAAAAGTGTTTCGATCTGTGAATAAAATGTATAATGTGTGTCATTTATGACCAGATCCTTGTGGCTGATGGGGGCGCTCACGTTTTTGGGCAGCGGCGTGGGAGCTTTCATAATGAGCATGGCCGCCCTAAGTCCGTGTCCGCTGATGGTGAACGACGTCTGGGGCGGCGTCATCATGGTGCGTTCGGGAAACCCTTTCCCGGTACAGTGAAGCCTCATTTTATACGCTGACTCACAACTCCGCAGGTGCTGGCGTGGATCGTCTTCATCCTCACCCTGTCCTACGTCAAGGTGATCATCGGCGTCATCCTGCGCGACGAGGGTCACGGCGCCCTTGTGTGGTGCGGGGCGGTGGTGCAGCTGGGGTCCCTGCTGGGCGCCGTCACCATGTTCCCGCTGGTCAGCGTGTACAGCCTTTTTGCGTCAGGCGACCCCTGCAACACCCGATGTCCATGAAGGAGCCAACAGGTACATTTGAAATCTATCCCCACGCCCCCAAATTATTATTATTATTATTTTTCCTGCTGTTACATGCTAACAGGAGCTTACATGGACAAGAAAATGTGTGAATAAATTTTCCTCATTATATTTAGACTCTCATTTCAATGTACGTGTGCCATGTTCTGATTGGAGAGAATCCGGAGTACTCATTTTTGTATTTTTCTTCTCCTATGCTGTTTTAATGATCTAGAATTACTTTTGTTTTGTTTGTGTCATCTGTAAATAGCAAGAGAAATGGTACTGCAGCTGCTCTCTCTCTAATATTGTTTGCAACTCAACAGACGTGAAAATGGTTTAAAAGCATAATAAACTCAAGTACTATTTCATGCGAGTGGTTTAGTTTTGTACTTTTCATGTGAACATGTAAAAGTGAAATTGTCTGGAGCAGTGCGGTGATCGACTGATTAGTACATCTGCCTCACAGTTCTGAGGACTGGGGTTCAAATCCCGGCCCCTCACGTTCCTCCAGTGCCTGCGTGGGTTTTCTCCAGACACTCTGGTTTCCTCCCACATCCCAAAAACATGCACATTAGGTTACTTGAAGACTCTAAATTGCCCGTAGGTGTGAATGGTTGTTTCTACGTGCCCTGTGATTGGCTGGCGACCAGTTCAGGGTGTCCCGCGCCTCTCGCCCGAAGATAGCTGGGATGGGCTCCGGCATAGCCGTTACCCGAGTGAGGATAAGCGGTGTAGAAAATGCATGGGTGGAAATCGTCTGGATCAAATCTGCATTCAATTTGGATTGCCGCTTCAGTTTACATAGCACACATTTAGTGCAAAGCTATTTGACAGAGAGAAAAAAACATGTATTTTATATTTTTCATCAGCATCGTAGGAAGCGTAAAGTCAATATCACCATGAGGCGCCCTTGACACTTTCCCATTTCACTCCAGAAAATTGAGATTTTCCATTGAATGTCACATTTAGTGCATTTAATAGATGTTAAGCTGTTAGAAATGCATATTGGTCAAGCTCCTCCCCTTTTTTGTCAATGATCTGGAAGGAGATAATGTACATGCAAACGGCAAAATATGCGATGCTTTCCATGACAAAGTGTAAATGTTAGCATTTAATGAACACATGCTGGACCTTCACTTGGCAACATGATTCAGAATCAGAATCATCTTTATTTGCCAAGTATGTCCAAAACACACAAGGAATTTGTCTCCGGTCGTTGGAGCCGCTCTAGTACGACAGATGGTCAATTTACAGAACACTTTGGGGACATAAAGACATTGACAAAAAAACAATTCTGCAAAAAGATGCAGAGTCCTCGAGCACTTAGAGCAGTTCGAACGACTAATATTGCAATAGTCCGGCGCAATGACCGTTGCGCAAAGGGCGCCGAGACTTCAAGGAGTGGATGCGGTTTAAAGTGACGAGTAGTGCGATCATCTGGGACAATGTCGGTTGTGCAAATGTTACAGATACTCCTCACTCAATCGGTGTGCAAATGGAGCAGATGCTACTCTGGCACGAGTGGCCAGTATATGCAAATAGTGCAGCGTGGCGAGACAACGACAGTGAGTGCACGAGTAATATGATAATAACATAATTGGCCCCACAGAAATGTGACAACCAACTCAAGTCAAAAAATTGCCAGCTTGTTGTAATGGAATTATAGGTTAGGTGTTTAAGAAGTTGATCGCAAGAGGGAAGAAGCTGTCGGAATGTCTACTAGTTGTAGTTTGCGTCGATCGGTAGCGCCTACCTGAGGGAAGGAGCCGGAAGAGCCGGCGACCGGGGTGCGGACGGTCCGAGAGGATTTCGCGCGCCCTTGTCTTAGTTCTGGCAGCGTGCGAGTCCTCAATGGCGGGTAGGGGGGTACCGACAATCCTTTCAGCAGTTTGGATTGTCCGTCGCAGTCGGAGTTTGTCCTTTTTTGTAGCGGCGCCGAACCAGACTGCGATGGAAGAACACGGGACCGATTCGATGACCGCTGTGTAGAACCGTCTCAGCGGCTCCGGCGGCAGGCCGTGCTTTCTCAGAAGCCGCAGGAAGTACATCCTCCGCCGGGCCTTTTGGAGGACGGAGTCGAGGTCGGTCGCCCGCTTCGGGTCCTGAGAGATTGTAATTCCCAGGAACGACGGTTGACACGAGGCGGCCGGACAACGTGAGGGGCAGCCGCGGCGAATGACTCCTCCCGAAGTCCACGATCATCTCTACCGTCTCGAGCGCGTTCGGCTCCGGGTCGCGTCGGCCGCACCGCGGCTCCGGCCGCTCCGCTTCCCGTCGATATGCGGACTCGTCGCCGTCCTCGATGAGGCCGATGACGGCGGTGTCATCTGCAAACTTCAGGAGCTTGACAGTCGGGTTCGCCGAGGTGCGGTCGTTCGTGTAGAGAGAGAAGAGCGGCGGAGAGAGGACACGACCTCGGGGCGCCCCGGTGCTGACGCTGCGTGCGGATGAGGTGGCCTCCCCCGGCCTGACCTGCTGCGTCCTGCCCGTCAGAAAGCTGTAAATCCACTGGCAGATGGCAGGTGAGACGCTGAGCTGGAGAAGCTTGCTTGAAAGGAGTTCAGGGATGACGGTGTCGAACGCTGAGCTGAAGTCCACGAACAGGATCCTCGCGTAGGTCCCTGCACTGTCGAGGTGTTCTAGGATGAAGCGCGGTCCCGTGTCGACCGCGTCATCCGCAGACCTGTTCGCTCGGTAGGCAAACTGCAGGGGGTCCGGCGGGGGACCTGTGACACTCTCGAGGTGGTCCGGCACGAGACGTTCAAAGGACTTCGTGACCGCAGATGTCAAAGCGACAGGCCTGTAGTCATTCAGACCAGAGATTGCAGGTTTCTTGGGGACTGGAATGACGGTGGAGCGTTCAGTTAGCAAGTTGACTGTGTACTGATGAACAAATAGAGTAAGATACTTACCCATAGAAAAAGCATTCTGTCAGTGCTCCATGTCATTTACTTCCTGCCCATCTCTACTGAACGGCATTTGCTGTTTTATGAAAAAGTAAGACTATCTTGGCGTTTAATTATGATTATTTTGAAAAGGGCTAATATCGGCCCGTCGGGCCCTGATGTTCACGATGACTGAATGATTCTGATGACTGCACTTTACCAGTTGCTAAGTATCCTGACACTTTCAGCCGCATAGGACAGGGAGTGCTCGACGGTGCGTGTAGAGGTAAAGCGCGGGGTGCACCACGCTAGCCACAGAGAGCAGGCCGATGCACAGCGGCGTCACCAAGCACACGAAGAGACCCGCCATCCGGTCGATGTGCATCATGACGGCCACAGGGATGTAGCAGAGCAGCGCCACGCCGCAGGCGGTGGCCACGGTGAAGAAGGCGCGCCTCTTGGCCCCGCAAGGCGCCGCGCCGCCCGGCACGGCCCTCAGCAGGGTTTTGGCCACCGCGCTGCTTCACCGGTACAACAGCACTATCATGAACAGCATCAAGAAGAAGGGCCACCTTCCTTTGGACGGACTGGATCCGCGAGGACCAGCCATTGAAACTGCCCGCGAGGGCGGCGGGCACGGAGACGAGCCACACGGCGGCGGCGCCCAGCTCCCGGAAGCTGTAGCGCTCCGGGCGGGGATAGGCGGCGGGGCGCACCACGGCAACGTAGCGCTCCAGGCAAATGAGGCACAGGCTCATGGGCCCGCCGGTCTGCATGTAGACCAGCAGGAATTTCAGCAGGGGCTTCTGTAACCCCGGCCAGCTCAGCATGACGCCCAGGTGGGTGGCGGACAGGACGTAGTGACAGGTGTGGAAGAGCGCCAGGTTGATGTTGAGAACGTCCAGGCGGGCGCGCCGCGACGTGAAGCCGTGCCACAGCAGACGCGCCGTTAGGCTTTGCTCCCTCCTACGTGCTCCAGTTAGGATGTGAGCAGCAGCCCTTTTGAGCCATCCGGAGACATTTGAGGTTGGGCTGGCTGACTCCAAAAGTGCTTCGAGGTCTTACGTTCAATACAATGAAACAAAGCACTAATAGCGTATCCACATTGACAAGCCGCACACTACCGAAATGTTTGTTTGTGTTGTTGTTTTCTTTCACCAACAACAATTGCACTGTCAGAGCCCATCATAAATAATGAATCATATTATCCATAATCCGACTTTCATGCTTACATCGTTGTACTTATTGTCCGACGGTGCTCTTCTTGCGTTTTATGGACTTTTCCGGTTCTTCTCAAATTGTGTCTCTTGTCGTCTTATTTTGTGTTACAAAGAATTCGTTCAGTTGCTCCATTTTATGCTCTCGTCTCACAATTGCGTTTTCACACGCTGATGGCAGCGCATTAACGACATATTCATCCTGTCTTTCTTGCATTAAATTCCCCAAGTAAAGAATCGTACATGTTCTTTGGTATCTCCTTTCCTGTTGTACATTTTGGTGTGAAAATCAATGTGATTTGATGCAGAGTGTTCTCGCCAGGTGCTGATGGATGGTCGCTGCGGTCCAAATGACGGAGCGAAGCTTCATTTCCCTAAAGGACCAAAATCAGGTGTGCTGCAGAAACAACAAACCTCAATCTTCCTCATCGTTTTCATAATATCGTGTGTGCACATCCGTCGTGTTTTAGTACAGCGTGCACAACTGTCCTCTTGGTGTCGCTGTTGCCACGCATACTCCATCTGCATGAGTTCAGTTGTCTTCCAGCTGACGCGCTATAAAAACATTTAGCTGAGTTTTGCATTCTTGTTTTTTTTTTTGTTTGTTTTTTTTTTGGTTGCATTTGATTTGCAAATGTGTTTCACCCTTGTTCCCTTGCCTTAAAAAAAAAAGCAAAAAAAAAGCAAAGTAGTTTTATCGTTCAATAAATTGTTAAAGCCTCGCTACAAGATTACAAAATATCAGCTAAAATGACATCACACACATTTATAGCATGATGATAAAATGGACAAGACTAGGTTCGTATAAAAAGCACTTTATTGCCTTGAACAAATTGTTGCCACGTCCACATTTAAAAAAGAACAAATATATAACCAAGCAACATTCCCTCAGCTATTTGTTTGGATGATTTACTGACAAATAAACATCCTAATCCAACATAATGTGTATTATATTAACAAGTGGCCTAAAGATTATTCTTTGGTGAACTTCAATGAGATGGGTTAAGGCTCTTAAATAAATGCGGTGTGTGTAAAAAAAAAAAAAAAAAAAAAATTAAAAATAAAAGTAACTGAATAAGTAACAGGCTGCATGATAAACTGGGTACACAGAGCACATGCAAGCGAAATAAATATGAAAAATATTACTATGTACTAATATTGCAGCTGTTAGTCGTTGCTTCTTTGGTCTTGGCAGCGACGTGAAGTCAAGCTTTGCTGGTTTTGAGAAGATTTGTTCTTTGGTAAGAATAAGAATAGTAGATTGCCTAAATGTGTAAAAATACATTAAAAACTGTACAGTAAGTGCATGAAAGCGTCATACCACAGCTTGAGTGCTTCGTTTTTGAAAATGCTTCCTTAAAATGATTTAAAACCAATTGAATGAGTGTCGAAAGTATTTGGTTGTTGAAAGGCACTTTTCTGGACTAATATTTCTATTTGTATAAACATGGCATAACTTTGAGGCACTGGATGCTGTTTTTGAAAGTGCAGCACAGGATTAAGAGGAAACCATGTTTGGTCCTTTTTCTGAAATGGAAACGGAGGAAAAGACCCGAGAAACAAGGCAGATGTTGGACCCCGGTCGTCATGGCGACGCATTTTGTTCCCCTTGCCGTTCGTGCACGTTCCAACTTGTTGTCCTACGCGTGGCTGTGGACGGAGATGCTGGACAGGTCGTTCCTGATGATCTCGTTGACTGCAGGACAAAGGAGGAAAAGAAGTGTTTGGATTTCTTCCGTCATCATTTAGTAACACGTGTGTGCATGTAGTTAACATGACAGACTACAGACTCAAACAAAAACAAAAAAGCTCACGAATTGTCGAGGTGGAGGGAATTATGATTTGAATTTTTGTATTTTTTTTCTCCGTGATCGGATTTGATTGCAGCCAGCCGGCTAACTGTTTGTTTGCCGTGGCCTACTTTCCAGCGCGGGACCGTCCGTCGGAGAAGAAACGTCAATGTATCGATGGCCCCGAAAATAGTCCAGAGTGACGCCCCGGGCGACGGGCTTTGGCCAACCGTCGCTTCGACAACGCTTCTTCCTGGTTGACAGAGCAAACTGTTGCAAAGGTACACACAAAGTCTTCAAATGAATTTCCTTCCGGTATGAAACTTCCTACGGTCTTTGGTTTACAGTTGTCCAAGCTGTGGACGGTACCAAAATCATACCGTCTCAAGTGTCAGGGTATTTGCATTTCCGTTGTCAAACCTTGTAAAGTGTGCGAAAGAAAACCTTGCTCCTTTTTAATCAAGTAACAAATAATACTGTATGCAAGTTCTTGCATTTCCATTGTCAGAAGCGGAGAAGGGTGCCAAAAGAACCACATTTTGGCTCTCTTCTGTAACGGTACCGACGACCAGCGGTAGAAAAAATGATAATAATTGTTCAATGTTTATGAGGACACTCGCCTGAGCGTATAGACCCAAACGCATGCACGTAGACGCGCAGGCAGATACACCCACACAAAGAGGCGCACACGCACAGCCGAGGAACTCCCAAACAATTGGCGTGACGGCACCGCCGGCCTTTGCCAAAACGGGTTCAAACAGCAGCTTCCCGCCCCGCGAGCGACTCGAAAACAAACGCACCTCGCCGGACCCGCCCACCTCCTAAATTGAGTGCCACGTTGCGGTCCAGACCGCAAGCCACGAGATGTTCTTGGCCTCGCTTTTCACTGCTCGCTCGCGCGCACACACACACACACACACACAAAACGTTTCTGTCGTTCACCAAACGGCAAAAACGCCCAAAAGCGGCCCATCTGTCGCACGTGCTGGAGGTTTGGATTTCCTGGTGCGCTTGAACGCAACACCGTCCGAAAGCGCTTTCAAATCACACTTATGTCATCTCGCGGCACCGGGCTCGCCCTGCTGGGTTGCCGTTTAACACTTGGCTCGCAACAAGGGACTACTAAATCGGCAAGTAGGAATAAACTGCATATTTCATAAAAATTAAATAAATACGTACATATGGAACGACTACAATACCAAATTCCATATTTAACCAATTATATAAACTACATTAAATTCACTAATGAACAAATACAATATGAAATAGTTGGGGTACATTTGTATTAAACGACAATAAATACATTTAAATAGTTAATATTCAATGAAGCATAATACGTAATAAGATATTAAACAAATGAAATAAAATAATAGATACCAACCAAATAAAATTAACTATTAAACAGTTGAATTACATATTTATGAATCCAATATTAAATAAAAAAAACTAAATCTGTAATATAGAAGGATTAAATACACCATTTATTGAATTCATCATCCATAATATATATTAAATCACTAAAATGTCATATTTACATCAAATATTAAATCATGTTACATATTTAATAAGTAAAACATTAAATAAATACAACTAACTATTTGAATAACATTAAATATATGTAACAAAACAGTGAATAAAATTAAATATCTTTCGCATTAAATCTTTAATAAAAACAGTGGAATATTTCATACATATAAGATTCAATGAATAAATACCTTAAAAATACAATGACATATTGCCTACCTGAAATAATGTGTCTAAATTTTAAAAAATCCGTTTTACAATCAACACGACATTTAATGACAAAGTATCATGAATACTGTTAATGATTAGTAGTCTTTTTAAAATGTAAATATGAAATCATAAAAAAAAAGTATGTTGTATTATTGGTTTCCTCCGCTGCAATAAAATGACTGCGCATTTCGTTTTATGCAAGTTGCAGCTGCTGCAGACAGTTGAAAGGGGGGGAAAAAAGGAGTCTGTTGAAAAGATTTCAGCATAAAACACATCATTTCTGCCCTTTGTCCCGCCACCGTCGAAAGCGTCCGCCTGCGCTATTTTTACTGACTTGTAAATCATGCGCGAACGCCGTTTGGCAGCGCACCGCCTTCGGGGCTCGGCCTTTAGGAGTAGCTCGCTCGTTCGTTCGCTCGCTCGTTCGCTCGTTCGCTCGCAGGCCAGACGGCTTGAGTCGTGACTCGCACTTTCTGCAAGAGGACACCTGTGATTGGACGGCACGCAAAGATGAACGACGGAACGCTATAAAACATCCCGCTGCGTCGATCTGTGAGGTTCTTTCTGGAACTTTCCGGATGGTTGTGTATCATAGACAGTGTTGGGAATAGATGTCAATTATTAGTCGAGTTCAGTGGTATTTAACTTTGAATTACAATACGTTTGCGTTTCATCTTGAAGAACTCTGTGTTTTTAAACATTTATTGAGGTACAATTTTAATTTGAAAAAAGAAGCAGAAGAAATCCAAACACTTGACAATGTTTTTTTATGTGCAGTAACCTTTTAATCCAATCATTATTGGTTGGTTTTCCTATGTTTATGACAATTATATTTAATACTATAAAACTTCAGTAAGAATTAGTTCACTAAATCCTCTGCTGAAAGCCAGTTAAAATCATATTCATTAAGATTTTCTTCTGCCAAAATTATATATAAATACATGAAAAAATGTGCAATGAAATTAACTTAATTTTTAGTTGAGCAGAAAATCTTAAGATTTTGTGCCCAAATGAAATTAAATAAACAAATAAGGCCAATTAAATAGACAATTAAAAATATACTTATTCATGGAATAAAAGGTCATTACATAATTAAAAATACCATCAAAATAGTAGTCATTTAATGAATAGAAAGGTATAGAATTCATTAAAATCAAATTAAGGGGAAAAAATCCATTCAATAATAAAAAAATGCCATTAAGTGAACGTCATTAAGATATTTGAAAAAGAATTGTCAAATAAATATATTCAACAGCTTCATTATCATTATTTATGATATTTCACAATTTAAGTAACTCATGGGAAATTACTACATTATAACTATTTTATTTTGATTATCTCCCCTTCATTGAATTATAGTCATGCTCATTCATTTATATGTACATAATGTATTGGCGGATATATTGTGCCCAAAGTAAATGGGATTTTGTTTTTGCAATTATGACGGTGATTTGTAATAATTTGTGTCAATGGCCATTGCCGTATTAAATTAAAAGCCGTACTTTCGAATTGCGCTGTTGTTTTGGTGAAATGAACTCAAAAGTAAGAGAAAAGTGCAATTCCGAGACAGGCGTGTTGTAGTCCAACTGTAAAAGCAACATACGATATTACATTTTGGAAGTAACTTACCACGCAGGCTGCTTCTGTAGTAAAACACGAGGCTAATTACCGTATATTGTCCACCGATGGAAGTCTTTGTAGCTTTTACAAGGCCCGAAAGGTCGACGTACATTCCCGAGCTGTAAAAATGTCACAGCTACAAAACATATCAAGTGCTAAGACACTCATCGAAAAAACACATTTCAGTTTGAAACGTCCGCCCGCGTCTGACTTTCAACTTAACGAGCTCCGGTCCAGAAGCGAAAGGTTACACCTGAGTGAAAGCGCCCGCCAGGCACCCGACACAGGCTTTAATGACGTGACCGACCACATCGAAATGGCCGCCGGTGAAAACAGCCGCAATTGCGGCCGCCCCCGTCTCCGAAAGCGGCCGTTACGGTCTCGGCGGTAAACGGCCTCGGACCACGACGCCACCGAGCGTGATGTCATGACAATCAACGTAACGAGCCAGACGTCAAACGGGAACGGGGTCCGCTGCCCACAACAGGGACTTGTTCCCAAAGCGGAACGAGCAGGGCGGCTCGTTACGGAATTCTTTGAGTTTCCGTGACACACTTTGTTCAAGTTACAAAACAGACCTCCGTGGTAGGGTACCAACCTCTGGGGTACCATCGAGGGTACCAGTTGTGAACGACCTTTTCTTACTTGCTGTTATTGTACCAAAAGTTGATCTTGGTACAATCCAGCACCCCATCTAATTGGAATTACGCATAAACCCGAAAGAAGCAAACAGGAAGTAACTGCCTGACAACGGGGAGGTGTTCAGAAACAGAGACAAGCAGCATCGTTTGGTATGGAGTTCTTGACCTTTCCGTGTTAAAAAAAAGGTTCCAAAGACATTTTTGCACCCTTGCCATCGCTTAAAGACGCCGTCGACTTTGGGCACCGCCCACCGTTTTTACAGCAAAAATGGAAAAAGACGCCCAAAAAAACTTTTTGGCACCCAGTTTAGGGGTACCAACTTCTGAGGTACCACAGATAAATTTGCCTTTGGGCACCACCAACAGTTTTGATGAAGAGACTGAAACAGTTTGGAATTCTTTGTGTTTCCATATCAAAGTTTGTGAAGAGTACGAAATAGCAAATACTCTTTGGCAGGCCATACTGGGGTACCAGCTCCTGGGGTACCGTCGTTTAAGTTCACGTTGGGCACTGCTCACAGTTTTTAAATCATCCCATCTGAATTCTTTGCGTTTCCACGTCAAAGTTTGGGAAAAACCTTTTGGCAACCGGAGTTAAAGGACCAATTTCTGGGGTACCGTAGCTAAAGTTGCCTTTAGGATTGTGACCAGCACCACAGAGCTCCATTGGCCAGAATCAAACCTTCGCCGTTCGCACGCAAAGCCAAGCGCATGTGCCGCTACGAGTGGCAACCAGGGCAATCGAGTTGTGCGGGGTGCCAAAAGAAACGCTCACCGTCATCGAGGTACATCTGGTCCAGTTCCTGCGGTTCCTCCTTGATGCTGACGCCCAACGCCGGGGGGCCGCCGTCGTCCCGCGCCGAGGCCCGCCCGCCGCTCTCCGGCGCCTCGGCGGGGCTGCCGCCGGGTGAGAAAGGCGCTTCGGGCGTAGACGGCCGGGATGGCGGTTGGAAGCGGCCGGGGGTCTCCTGGATGATGGAGACGTGGGGCGCGGGGAAGGGCGGCGGCAAGTCGTGTAGTTTGGGGCTGGTGCTCGGGGAGGAGCCCCCCGGGTCGGGCTTGGGCGCCGATCTTTGCTGCGTATACGTCAGCTGAGGGGGCGAGTAGGGCTTGGGGTGCGCGGAGAGGCCGGGCCCGAGGGGGGCGCACGCCAGAGGGGCGTCGTAGTCGTCCCGCGGCTCCGTTTTGATGGTCGGAACTGAACAGAAGGATAAGAAGAAGAAGAAGAAGGAGGACGTGAGTCAGCGCATTTGTACGCGAGTGGGCTTGTGGCTAGGATACCCAAACAAACACATGATCAATGAGACCTTGTGTCTGATGACTCATAGGAACGTTGAAGCAGCGGGAGAACAGACGCTTGTTTTCTTTGGGCCCCGCTCGCTCCCGCCGCGTCCAGCGTACGTGAGAAACAAAGGCTTGACACACTAAATGCTGGCTGGACCGGACGGGATTCTTCGCCACCTTTTTTTTTCAAGTAAGGACCTACTAAGCCGTAGTAAACCCAAACCTAATTTCGCTCGCTTCGTTTCGGATTAGCCACCAGCTTGAAATGTGGCGTTTACCTGTGGAAGGCAGGTAGGTGAAGCGCTGGTACTGACTCCGTTTCCTTTTGCCGTTGCAGACGTAAAAGTTGACGTGCGCCGGCGCGGAGGGACGCTGGTTGCGGTAAGGCGGGATTTCCACCAGGAGCATGTTCTGAAAGACAAAACCCACTCACTCAGTAGCGCCCCCCCCCCTGGAATGCTAGAAAAAAAAACGCGCCCCCGCTCCCAGATTCGCCGATTCAAAGGAAATTCCGTGGACGAATCTATTGTAAGACGACGCCCCCAAAAGTCTCAAGGACAATTAGGGAAAAAAAGTTTCACAGATCGACACGAAATTTGGTGGACAAGTGTATCGTAAGAGGACTGAAATTGAACAGGAGGTCAGCCGTTGGCCCGAAAGCAGCCATTGTGGGGCGAATTCTAGGCTGTGCGCTTTGGCGAATTCCTATGAGGGGATTCATAAAAAAAATAAAATAAAAAGGGGCGGGATCCATTCCGGCCGGTTTATAGTTGCTCGCGGCTTGAATTCATCTTTGTGTTTACCCATTTCAATGTTCAATTACTTCTAAATGGACTCAACGAAGTCACATGAAACCAGCCGAGGCTGCCCTTGTAAAGACGAGAAACGGGATTCAAAAGCCCCGAAATGCTCGGCCATCTGTGCCGATTGCGACATTCGTGACAAATTGCCTCATTTCCCAAAATATCGCAGCTTTTAATGCACGTGCCGTACCGCGCCTCTGGGTTTGTGCGCGGAAGTGACCTTCGATGTGAGAGTTAAAGCAGCGAGGAAGGATTGACGCCAACAAAACAAACTGGGCTTTGTAGACAATTATGACTCATCCGGATGCGACGAATGCCATTTGAACAGTAATAGTTCGGAGTAAATCACGACAAATGCAGCGGTGAGGTATTGTGCGTCGCGGGCCAAGTGTTCCGGCACTTTCTGTAATGTGTGCAGAAAGCAGGGAGCAGGTGCAGCGCGTCACATCGAAACGGCCACTATTCCCCCCCTGCTCGTGGGCTCTCCCGCACTCCCGGCACGCCGCGCCAGTGTCGCCGCGAGGAAAAAGGTGGAAGATTAGAGACCAGCAAAGACTGGCACCACGCTGGTCACTAGCTTAAGATTTGGTGTCTTTTAAGGTGCAATATGAGGTCATCTGTTGACGTGTGCGCGCAAAATTAGGTACACTCGTACTCATCCAATCGGCTCCGATAGGAAACTTCTGCCTCGGCTGAGCTAAAAATGCTCACTTTTAATTGACACTGTTGGAACAAGATGTTTATTGTTGTGTCTGTTCCGAATATTTGGACCTTATTCAACTCCACATATGAGGAGCACAACTCCTGGGCACAATGCAGGACCTGGTTTATAAGGTGCAGGTGCAACCGAAAAAAAAAGAGGCCAATGAAGTGTGTCAGGTTAAAACTGCGCTGCACAAACCGATCTGGAGGAGGAGACGGAGATTGTCTACACGGAGTCCGTACTTGTGGACGTGAGGTGTTTTCGACTGCTATTTCGCTGGTACGTGTACGTAATGAAGTGGCCGATGAAATGCGTGAGGTTGGAACTGCAACCTCGCCCGGTTGGACCCGGGAAGCGCAAATTGGTCTGGAGCAGGGTAGAGTTACCAATTTGGTAAATGGACTTCGCACTGTTGGACGTGACGTGTTTTGGACTGCTAAAAGCAAAGAGGCCCCACTTAAACCGGATAGCCCTTGCAGGGTGCACGCGTACCTAATGGAGCGGCTGAAGAACTGCCCGACGCCAGGCTGAGTGGGACCGGTGCCGCACAAACGGCCCCCCGGTAAAATCACCAATTTTCGAAACGGAGACGCGTCTACACTGGCTCAACTTACGTGCTTGGAGGCGTCTCTGTCCACCTTGGCCTCGGTCTCCCAAAGGTGATGCCCGTCTGCAAGAGAGAAGAGAGAAGAAAATACATCAGAGAAAAACGTGCGCGCAAAACGAAGTGGAAGGAGCGCCGCTATCATCATCTGTTACATCACTGATGGAGAAAGCAGCCGGCGACGTCACACCGTCTGACCCTCATGAGCTCATGTCCCCTCGGAGAGAGAAGAAATCTGATGCCAAAAAAAAAAAAAAAAAAGCCCTGAGTCATTCCAAGGAGATGAGCGACATCTCGTGCGGGGCCTTGACGAATCAACTCGTGTGGAATCCCGACGGCAGCTGGCGAGCTCGTTAGCCCGCCGCGTCTGGAAAGTCGCCTCCAACGCGCTCTGGCTCCGATATCCTCCGCGTCACGTTGGGCACTTGCATATTAGAAACAGCTCAGAGTCTTGTATATGCAGCGCTAGTTTGCTCGTTTTTAGAGTTACGGTGTGTGGCCTGGCCGATTTCATTCGATGTTTTTGCAAAATTCGAGTTATGAGCGATATTCAGATACGCCGCAGCTTGAGCGAAGTGAAAGAAATTGAGCAATCGAGGTACTGAAATTGCACTGGCCCAATTAAGGTACTGTAATACCCTCGCACGTGGGCAAGGAGAGGCGCAGTCGGTGACTGACTGTCCAAAGTCCGAGATTCTTACATGCCAAGTAACTGGCCTCGCTCCTGACCGGTACCGCCGTATTTTGCGTATTTAGGGTCAGACTATTGGGAACCCCTCTCAATGTTGTACAGCGGACGCCCGCGTACTCGCGAATCGGCACCTGCGTATTCACCTGTTTGTGTGCACGTATACACACACACGCGTATATTTCCAATGCAATTATGCGTGGATTTTCTGTATTGGCGGTGCGGCGTGGTAGCTAACCCCCGCAAATAGCAGGGGGTCCACCGTATATCCAGACGTATGGAAGAGTCGGAGGTGCCGGGCTCCGCCGCTGGCAGCTTCTGTTAGGGCCGAGAAGCACGGTCCCGGTAAGTTTCCAAACGCGGAGTGGACTTCCAGCTGTCCATGACCTCACTCGCCAAGCAGCTCTTCCTTGGACGAGGACCCCCGAGCCACCGACGACCGAACGATACCTTCTCATCATCTCGTTTTATGCTCTTCTGACACTGTTCCGTCCGTCCTTCCAGTTTCTCATTTTGTTTATTCCCATCCAGGGTCACAGAGGCGCTAACTGCACCCTCCATCAGATCCATCGGCTGTGGATCGCAAGTCGACTGTGGTTTTTGGATTGGTGAGTTCTCCCTTGGACGGTATTGCCCAACCGAGCCTTGTGAACAACCAGACCACCAATGGCTCCCAATATTGAGACAGACAATAATGAACTTTTAATAGGAATAGGAAGGTGGCAGATTGGACCAAAATCAACGGGCCTGGTTGCTGGAATGATCCTCCCATTTGTACCCTTCGGCAAGGCACTGAACGCCCAACCGCTCTCCACTAGTGCGCAGCGTCTATGTTTATCTTGTGCTGGTGTACGCTACGGTATTTGTCACAAGTGGTCTTTGGTCTTTGAAGGTTGTAAGAACAAACAAGGCCCTCGACAGAGCGCGGTCCTTCGCCAAGACCCAACAATCCTGGATTGGAGAGGCACCAAACTGGATACCAGAGACACCCACTTCCTACATATGTCTGAATCGTGACCCACGTCCTACCCTTGCGCAAAGATTTCTGGAAATCACTCGACTGTTTTTTTACCACGAAAATAGCGGTGAAAACCTCCTCGGAGCTGGAGCCGTTGAGAGGGAGGTTGTGTATACATTGGTCTCCATTACAGTTGGATTGATGATGAGCAGGTACCAAATGTGACAGGAGGAAAGTCTGTGAACCTCTTTGTGTATTTCATTTGGACCTCACCCTGTTGTGGTTTTAAAACCCAAACACATCAAAGAGCCTCCTTGCCAATGGCGTACTTCCTTCGTCCAAAGTTCAAGCCGCTGGTCTTCTTGTTGGTTTCTAACTAACGGGCGTCTCCCAGAATCGGCAGTTTTGAGTATGTCACTGAGGACGTCGCGTTTCACGTCTGCATTGGTAAGAAGAATTGAAGGACGGATTTGATAACCGCAGAATGCTCCGGAGCAAGAGGGCAACATCTGCTAGGTCTGTGCTGATCCAGAAGCAGCCCCGCTTTCCTCAGAGCACAATATGTTTCTTAGCTCTCCGGTCCACCGTGCTGGACGGCGTCCAATATGATCCCACGTTCAACACCCCCTTCTCCTCCCTCCTCCCAACTAAACCCAGTGCCCTTCTCCTGCCATAGGCCCTAAAGCTCGGATGCACAATAGTGTACAGTAAAGTTAAGTGTCACGGTGGCTTCATAAAGGGACTCAAACGGGTCCTTGTGCTGACTAATTGGGTCTGGGTGGAGGCACTTCGGTGCTTAGAGTCAAGGTACTGTAAACACAAACACACGAGCTCAAAGGGAACCCTTGTCTATGCTTCTTCCTTCCTGACGCCACAGAAAACTACACGAGAGCTCTCAGGAGATGATGGATGTGTGCACATACCTAACCTCTAACCCGAGCACCACCTTCTCTTAGTCCCAACCTCAAACACCCAGAACCCGAAGACCCAACCCAAATCTAATCCCAAAGCACGTGAACCTTAACCTGACCCTAAACCATTAGCGTCTAACTTTAACACAAACCCCAAGTCCCAACCCTAAATCTAACCCTTTTGACCCTATTCTTTCTCCTCATTTCCAACCTTAAGTCAGCCCTTAAATCTCCCCTAACCCCTACAAGCCAAAGACTAACCCCAACTTTAATCCTAATAACTCTTTGCCCCTAAACCTACCCTATCGAACCCCCTTCTTCCTCCTGACCCGACCCGACCCTGACTGCAACCCCGGCCCTAACCCTAATGTGTTTCCCACAGTGTACATTAGCCCGTACTGGACTGTGGCCGTTGCAATACCTCTTGAGCCTGAACCCTTTTCAAGCCAACACGACATCGTTCCGCAAGTCGACGACTCCGAGCCGGAGGTTCGGTGAATGCATCAGAACCGAACGGCGCCGCCAAAAAGCAGCGCGACCCACCGCGCTCGTCTCAAACGCTAAGGTCGCTGACAGAACCGCGGCGTTCGCTCACGGGCCGATATTTTGGGTCATCTTTGACGGACCGTTCGGCCCGGTGTGATGATGTCACGGCCGAGAACAGAGATTTGAGGTTAGAATTGCTACGTAAAAAAGCTAAAGGCTGACGTCTAGCATGGCGACGCTTCTTCCTATTTAAAAACTGTAAAACAATCGAAATGTACAACACGTCGGGGGCCTTGTTTTAATGACAGATGGTATCGTAATCTCATAACCCACCGTGCGTCTCCTATTTTTTTTCTTCTAACGTCATTCAATTGTTTGTTTAGCGCACTAACAAATCCTCACAAGCCTCCGGCAAAACCCGACACCGGCCAACGAAGCTCGACATGGACGAAAAGGAGCAATTTCCCAAATGGGCTCGCTTATCGGGCTTCGGCGTCGGAAAGGCAGTTCGGGGGAGAGAGACGGAGTTTCAAATTACAGGTAGACGTCTGGCAGAAAAGCCGAGGCGGTCCGCGCCGTCGGCGTTATTTGACGCGAGGCCGACGTCGTCGCCGTTCGCGGTTGCGGAGGAGCAGCTGGAAGAATAACTGGATTACTAACAGTAACGCGCTCCGTAAGGTAGCTTGATTAGGTACGCAAGATCATGTGACGCAAACCAAAAATAACGCGGGGAGGGTTTGAGATGGCAACGTGCTCAGTTTTTTCTGCAGTTTTTCTTTCTGCATCGTGCCGAGAGCCGTTTCGAATCGTTTGACTCTCTCGTGTTACCAAACAAGACAAACAGGGAAAGTCATATGTGGGATATTACAATTTGCCTCCTTTTCTTCACAATGACAGAATTTCTTTTTGATTTTATAGCGCATTTGCATAACTTGCATAACATTTTCGTTCAGGTTTTTAGTCTACAAATAAAAATGATTACAAAAAAAATATACAAAATACGTGAATTCGATTCATAAAAATGGAAATAAATATGGAAAAAAACATAGTTTTTGTCAAAAAAATAGAACCAAAATATGTGTTAATTTCATTGGTTTTTAACAATTGTTAATACTGTACACAATATAGAATTTAAATGTATTGAAAAATATGACGCTGTAGTGTTATTGTTTTAGGTCATAAAATTAAAATGATACATAACAACAATAATTGTTTTATTAAAGAAAATGTAAGAAAGGTGTGAAATATATATACCTGTAAATCAAATAGTGTTCTAAAATATAGAATAATATTGATATGATTCGTCTTAATAATTAACAAGAAATTAACAAATTTGCATGGTTGGTTTAAGTCATAAAATAAAGCTGTACAATAAAAATCTTTGCATGTACAAAAATATTAAATCTATAACTATACAAAATGAAATAAAAATATATGAGATTTTCAAAATATATTCTGTGAATGGCCAGTTGTTTTCCCTTCATAAAATAAAAATATAAACTCAAGCAGTAAATATATGCATGACTAAAACTATATAATACGAAACACTACTCAGAAAATGTCTTTAGTTGGTTCTCATCGACTCGTGTACCTAATGAAGAGGCCTCCTTGAAACTCTGCCGGAAACGTCCGCAAGGTCCCACAAGAGGAAAGCAGGGCTTTCCTCTTGTGTGAGTCACACACGCACACAAACACACACTCGGAACGCTATTTGTCATCCGAGTGGAAACGCGGCGAAGATCGTTGGCCTCTGAAGCAGAAAAATAAACAATCGATGTTTTTTGTGCGCTGGCAGGCGGCGAATGGGGGCGAGCCGTCCTGCCTACGTGTGCGTTTGCAGGGGAAACTCTGACACGCACGCACGCACATGCTTGGCGGCGACGATCGGAGAGGAAACTCCTCCTGGGAACTGCGTAACAATTATATAAGAAGAAGACAACGAGCGGGCTCGGAGGCTTTGTCACGTCGCGAGGAGACGGCTGGGACGGCCACGCGGGACGACGGAAACTCCGGCGAGGCGGCGGCCGGCGCGCGAGGGTTGCCCGGGAATGCGACGCGGGCGCCAAACTCGGGGAAACCCTCGTCAAGGACACCGCACGCCTGCGCCTGCGCCGGGTCTGCCCAGGGTCTGGCCAGGGTCCCAAAGACAGGCGGGTTTATGGCCGGGACATTTAGGTTTCCGTCGAGCCCATGATGGCAAATACGTTTCGGGAGGCGCACCGGCACGAAAAAGCCAATCGGGTTTCATTAGGGTTACACGCCCACGTTTGGCTTTCGGGTCTGGGTTAGGGTTTCAAGGCCGTGACGGTCCGAGGCAAAGTTACGGTTTTCAGTTGGGACTGCAAAAGTCGGGTTTCAGTTAGCATTCCAAGTCCGCGGTAGGGTTACAAAGTAGAGTTTCAAGCCTGATCAAAAGTTCCAAACGATGGTTTCACGTCAGGGTTTCAAGCCCAAGTTCCGGTTGCAAATTGGGACTTCGAAAGTAGGCTTTCAAGGCTTTCTAGGGTTTCGTGTCTGGGTTGAGGTTTCAAATAAGGGTTTCAAGCAAAAGTTAGGGTTTCAAGTCCATGTTTGAGTTAGAAATTAGGCTTCCGGGCTTGAGTTAGGGTTTCGAATTGCATAAAACGATCTGTCACATTTTCGCCTTCTTTGGAGCTCAAATCCATCCCGTTATCGTACTTTTGACGCTAAAAATGCACCAGTCGCAACGGTGGGGATGACCCTTCCTTCCTTCCTTCCTTCCTTCCTTATTTTTCCTTCCTTCCTCCATTTCCTTCCTTCCTCCCTTTTTCCTTCCTTCCTCCCTTCTTTCATTGCTTCCTTCCTTCCTTTCCTTATTTTTCCTTCCTTCCTTTGCTTATTTTTCCTTCCTTCTTTCATTGCTTCCTTCCTTCCTTTCCTTATTTTTCCTTCCTTCCTCATCCCCCGGCAGAACAACGAAAAGGCTTCCCTTGTTTTGGGAAGCGCACGTGAGCCTCGCCCGGCACCCTAAACGTCACGTTTTCACTCCGCCGAGGCCAATCAAGAAAATTGCTGTTTGTAAAACAACCACCGCCACCTCCTCCTCCTCCTCCTCCTCCTCTTCCTCCTCCTCCTCCTCCTCCTCCTCCTCCTCAAAACCCCAAATAGCTCCCAGTCAGAAACACACACACATGCACACACGCGCTCTGCCGAAGGAGGCAATGGAAAGTTGTGCAAATGTAAATGTGCTGGGTTAAAAATACAGCACATTAATGTGCACCACATGTGGCACTCTGGCAAGCAAGGGAGAGATTCTGACGGGAGGGGGAGGGGGACACACGCGCGCGCGCACACACGCACACGCACACGCTCACCTTGAGCCTTCTCCACAAACACCACCTTGGAGTCGGCCTGGAAGTTGTGGCCGTCCAGTTTCATGGTCTGGCCTCCGGGGGCAGCGCTGCTCTCCGCGCTCTGCTTGTCCACCAGGGGCAGTTCCTGAGCCGACCTCTGGGCTGCAAGCGAGAGAGCGGCACTTTCAGACGAGAGGCCGTCGGAGACGACGTTTGGGATGTCCTCCCAGACGCGCGATGATTGAAACGCTCTCACGGTCACTCGTGAAATGCTCTCGGGCGTCACGCTGAAATCCTTTCGCGATATACTGAAATCGTGCGGTGTTCGTGCGTAAGACAGCATTTCACGAGTGCGCGTGAGAGCCTTTCGGTTTTGGTGCGAGTGGTCCAGTAATTTGCGAGAGTATTTCTGTAGTGTGTACAAGAACATTTCTCTCGTGTGAGAGTATTTCAGTTTTGAATGGGACTGTTTCAGTAGTGCGTGAGAGAGCATTTGTCGTGTGTGTGTGCACGCGTGTAAGTGTTTCCATTTTGGATGTGTGAGAGTATTTCAGTATTGAGTTTTTCCAAAAGTTGGCCAGAATGTTTTAGTTGTGTGTGTGTGTGTGTGTGAGAGAGGATTTGACCTCTCTCTCTCTCTCTCTCTCTCTCTCGCTCTCTCTCTCTCTCTCACACACACACACAGCTCCTGTTTGGAGAAGGAGACGCCCGCCCGATCCCCAGGCGGCCCCGAGCATCCCGACGACGACTTGAGCTTTTGCTTTGTGCGCGATGATGGATGTTTGCTCCTAAATATTTACTCCAAGAGTATTTCCCCTCTGCGTGACTTCACTCCTCGTTTTCACCTTTTCACTCCCCTGCTTTTTTTTTTTCATGTAAACTCCCAAAGGTCTCGCCTGAATTTCATGTCGGAAATGCGGAATTTGACTTCTGTTTGACTGCAGTTGAAATCGAGCAATGCGCAGGATTAAAAGGTCTTAAAGAAGACAACTTGGAAGTTTCAAAAGTAGGGTTTCAAATGAGAGTTTCAAGCGGGTGTTGGTGTTGCAAATTCGCATTTCAAGGCAGGGTTTCAAATGAAGGTTTCAAGCAGAGGTTAAATCGAGTCAAGTTTATTTGTAAAGCTGTTCATCTCTGAGTCCGAAAGGGCTCCGACAGTTGACAAAGATCGACGACCTCCCCTGAACTATAAAACCCCCGATCGGGCGAGGACCCCATTTTGGGAGAAAGAAAGAATCCTTGAGAAGGGACCGCAGATGGAGGGGGTCCCCCTTCCAGGATGGACCACACTGCAAAGGATCTCGCGTGGGCACCATTGATCTGGCGCTAAGAGGCACACGCAGGTTTTGGAGCGACACATGCTGCCATCCAAGTGGCGTCTTTTTCAGGGGCGCCCCCGCTGAGTTCAACGAGACAACGCCAAGCCACGTCCTGCACGTTTGACAACAGCGTGGCTTGCCCGTGGCTCAGCTTTAACAACGTGACGAGGGAATATTTGAACATGAAACATTGCGTCTTTGTAGAGTATTCAATTGAATATCTGTTCAAGAGGATTAGCAAATCATTGAATTCCGTCCCAACTGAATTCTGTTGTATGAACGGCACCAGGAGGAGACCGAGGGTCATTGTACCTTCGGCCGTGTCGTGGAAGAGAATCAAATTGTTCTGCGTGTCACTATATGTCGCTGGCATAGATCGACGAAGAAAGATGCACACGCGGAAGGCGGTCGCAGGCGCGAGCGGCACTCACAGCACTCGATGGGGTTGGACGCGGCCTGCAGGGACACGGTCCTGCCGCCGGCCTGGTTGACGTGCACCCGGAACACCATCCGCACCCGCGTGTTCTTGCGCCCGATGTCGGTCTCGCCCTTGCGCAGCTCAATGTCGGAGTTGCGCAGCTTCAGGATGCCCGCGCAGTCGATCCTGCCGCCGCAACGCACAAAGAAAGACTGCCTGAAAAAACAATGGGGCTTTCGGTTCCGATAGATAGATATATATGTATATTTATATATCTATATATATACCCGTATAGCAATATGTTAGCGTTTCAAGCAAAGCTTAGGGTTTTAAATGTCAGTTAGGATTTTTGAACAAAGATTAAGGTTTCAAATTTGGCATTTGAGCCGAGGTCAGGGTTGCAAGACCACGTCATGGTTTCAAATTGGGGTTTCGAGGGTTGGAGTCTCACGTGGAAGCTTACAGAATCAATATCGGAAATACCGAGTCTTGACTTGGTTTCGAGGCGGCTTCGGTTGGGAAAGGGGCCCCGTTCGAATCCCGGCGGGCCGCGTGCCGAAACGTGCTAACGTCACCCGTCGGCCCCGCGACACATTGTGACGTCGCGACGCGCGTTAAACGCTGAGGAAAGAAAAGTGCTGACGCCGTCCAGACAGAAGCTGCGAGTTTGTAACGCGAGAGGCTATAAAATGAGAAGGCCGCGGAATGAGAACACCACATGTCTTCTGCGTGTGCGTGTGCAGTGTAGCGCACACGCGCAAATGAAACGCATCAGCGCTAACGTTTTGCTACTTTTGGCCTTTTATGAGAGAAATGATTGAAAGAAGTACACAAGTACACATTCCAGTCAGACCGGCAGTATATTTACAAGTATATAATATATATATATATATAAATATAAGTATATATTTACAAGTATGTTATGCTACATCACATCTCGTTTTACTTTTGTGAACGGTACGCTAGTTACGGAATAGGTTTACTGCGCATTGAATAGTAGAGCATGATAAGGTACAGTATAGTTAAATATCGTATATCATATGGTAATGCATCACGTTATTGTAGTACAGTAGCGAGTATATAGCACTGTAAAGTAGATGGTCATGTAGATACGTGGTAGGCCATGATATTGTGGTACAGGATAGTATAATATTTAGTAGATAGTATATTGTATGGTCAGCGATAGAGTGGCTGTTTTATGCGATGCCATAATAGTATGCGACACTACAGTATAGGATCGTATGCAGTAGCTAGCATATTGTACAGGATGGTTGTGTGGGGATTGCGAGGTGCAGGAGAGCCAAATATTGGCTCGAGTTGGACTGCGTATGGTTCGGCGTGGTGGATAATACTGTGAAATATAATCTAATACAGACTGGCGTGGCCCAATAGTACAATAGTACGGCGCCGGTCGCGTACGCGCTCTTACATGGCTCGCATGTTGTTGTCGGGCAGCAGCGGAATCTCCAGCACTTTGGTGTTGTTGTTGCAGAGCGCCTCGTGGCTCGGCGTCGACACGGTCTTGCCGGTGATGCGGTGCACCTGGTAGAAGGCGTGCGGCCGCAGCAGCCGCTCGTCCGCCGTGCCGATGAACAGCTGCAGCGTCAGCGGCTCGCCGGACACGTAGCCGCGCAGCTGCCGACGAGACCACAGACGCGCGCCGCCCGTTAGCGTGCCGACCCGAAGGAGGAGACAACGAAAGCAGAAGAAGAAGAAGAAGAAGAAGAACCCCCCCAGCGGGCGTCCCCGTGTCATCACTTGGATGCAGTGCCTCACTTCAGGGTTCCGAATACCAAGGTTGCGGGTTTTAAACATTAGGGTAAGGGTTTCAAAATGGGGTTAGGGTTTCAAATTAGGGTTTGGAGGCTTAATTAGGGTCGTCAGCAAGAATGAAGGTTTCAAATGAGGGTTTCCCAACAAAGAACTTCTTGAGCGTGTCGTCTCTGCTTCTTCCGCCAACCGTGCGGAGCCCGTTTGGACCCTCGCGAGAGTCTCGCGCCGTTGCTCCGGGGGGGGGGTTGCAGCTGAGCGCCGGGGGCCCACGGGGGGCTCCCGTCTTCGTGGCCGAAAACGACCCCGTCGGGATGGAGACGTACGCGCTCATGTTGCTGCCGCCGCGGGTCGAAAGCGCTTCCAGACCTCCCCCGCCCGAGTCCCCCGGACTGGGAACGCCTAAGAGAGACTCGCACCCGGGCCGCTACAGGCATGGAGTCCAGAACAACAACGCCGCTACCCCGAGTCCTCATCGAGCGTGTTCGGCTGGCCGCTCGAATTGGAAATGACATTTTTTTGTTCTCTCTTTTGTTCTTTCCATCCCTCCATTTTCTTTGACCGCTTCTCCTCACGCGGGTCGCGGTGGGTCAAGGTGCTTATTTGAATGTTTTTATATAAATATATTTTGTTGACTTATTCTTTTTATTCATGCAATCTGAAAGAAAACAATGTCACGGTCTAACAAAATCATCTAAAATCCACAATTTTTTTTATATATATATTTGAAAATCTGCAAACAATGACAAAAAGAAATTGTGCAGCTTTTACTATAAATTCTTACTCACTTTTTGTCAACCAATCAGTAGAGGGCTCCGCCCCTTTGGGTACCACACCCAGTGCTACTCGTACCGCAATTGCCGGGTACCAAAACGTAAGATACTTTTATCTGACTTTTGAGTAAGATACTTTTTTTACATTGCCGCCCAATACTTGACTCATAATAACTAACGAACGACGCGAGTCTTACGGAAGCGGCTTGAAAAACAGAAACAAATTTTTGGGGGAAAAATGCACAGCGGTCAGCAGAGTCGAGCTAGAGAGCGAACGAACGAACGAACGAGTTGCCTAATTACAAGCCGGCGACGGAGAACGCTGGAATCGACTTTTCGCTTAGCAACGTGTGATTAGCAGGAGGATCCCGCTGAAATGCTCGCGCGCGTGTTTGTGTAAGGAACGGGGCCGCTGCCTAGCAATGCTGTTTGTTTAAGCGCGGTGTCGAGCCAGCGCTGCTGCACATTCGACAACATTCGAACTTTTAGGATCAAGTTTAGCTAGTTAGCTCAAGCTTTGCTTGAAGCAACCAACACAGTCCACACTGACCATTCTATTACATTTGAAGTTTTTTTTTTTTTTTTTTTTTTTTTTTATGTTGTAAAGTTCAAAGGATCTAAATAAAAATACAAGTGTAATGAAATTTCAATTTCATTATAATTCATTTCTCGGTTTTGTGATATAATTCATGATTGGGAAAAAAATAAACACCCAAATGAATTATTTTTTTTTTTTAGCTTTAAGTTTGAGAGTGTGTTTTAAATTCAAATTCATAAATTAGAAAAATACAGTTGTAATAATTAGAAGTTTCAAATAAATGAAATAGAAATGGAATTGTAATTGAAGTCTTAGTTTGACAGTATATTTTTTTATTCAAGTAAATCAAAAATAAATGCCATAACAATAAATTATTCTGTATTTTTTTTAATTAGAATAATAAATCAAATATAACTTCTGTTTTGTTTTAGGTGTGAGGATATTGTTTTATATCTGTATAAGGGGAAATCAAAACATTAACAAAAAATGTAATTGTCATTATTGACATTTTTGAAATATTTTCAACACATCTGATTTTTCGGCAAGTTGAACTTTTTACATGTAATATTCTTGATCCTGAGTATATTAATCACTGTGGCCATAGGTTCTAGTTTGGCATTGAATGACTTTGTAACGTGCGTTACTGCCACCCGCGGGACTGGGGTGGAACAACTAACACTCGACTAACTCGCACCGTTTCTTTTTATGTAAAATATTACACTTGCTGCTCAGTTAACAGACACATTTGCCACTTCCCGCAATTAAAGTTAGAGTCTCGGTGGGGGTTCGGCATTCTGGTGAGCGATCTTCTATTGCCGTGCGGCCGAAACATCCCAAAGTAGACGCATGAACACGTACGGGCGTTCATGCGTCACGGCCGCGTACGATCCAGCTGACAACGTTCGGCCGGGGCAATTAAAGGTCGGTTAGAAGTTTGGGTGTGACGCGGGGCCGAGCCGCGGCCCCTCCCGACTCGCTCGTATTATCGCCCACCAGAGGAATGCCGAGACTCCGGCAGCTCGAGGCACCGACGAGGGGGAGGAAAACGACCAGATGAAAACAATCCGAGCGGTCACGCTTTTCACGTCACATGATGGTTGCCGATTTCTAAATGGAATCAAATGGACAAAGGCCAATATTCCAAAAGGAAATGAGCAAAAACCGCTCATGACTCCGACATGAGAATTGATGAATTGGTCATGTTTTTTTTTCCGACAGGTTTGTTATGCACTCAAAATTGTCTTTGGTGTTTACGAAACATCTACGGTCAATTCATGTAAGACCCAAAAACGCGCGAGGTTCATCGAAGTCGCCTAATTGTCTTTCGTTCGGGTTAGCTGAAGTCTCTAAACTGTCTTTTGTGGTGACGGAAACGCAAACGTCAGGCTCATCCAACACCAAAATTACAAAAATATTGCAAGTTTATTCAAGGCGGAACCGTTTTCCAGGGTTACAAAAACTATACGCCTCTTTGTTTTTCATGTTTACGAAAATTGCTCATTACGTTCATTTAAGGCTCGAAATCGTCTTCGACGTTAGCCTAATAGCGTAAAAGTCATTTTTACCTTACAGTTACAATATCAATTTTTTTTTTAAAAAGCTAAGGAAGGACTTTTTCTTGTTTTCCGAAAACGTTCAAATATGACTTGGGCAAATATGCTATTAGGCTAACAATTTTAGGGAAGTAGGTGATGTGCGTCAAAGCCCAAACAGTTTTCCACACTCACTAAAACTTGACGTGTTGAGGACTTTAAATTGTCTTTGATGTTGACAAAACTGCAGTTTAGCATCGCCGAAGACTCGAAATTGCCTTCGTTGTCTCGGAAAACTCGAGGTAGCTTGGACGAATGCGCGCGCCGCTCGAATACGAGCACTTTCCTTTCCGCCGAGCAGCGTTGCGTTCCGTTTTCGAGCGCGGTGAGCGACGTCGTCGGGCCCGCGCTGGCGTACGCGGTCGCGGCGGGCAGCGGTGGCCGACGGCATCAGAAAAGAACAAAAAACGGCCGACGCTGCCCGGTTGGATTCTGGAAAAGGGAACCGCAGCAGAAAGCTCCAGAATAAACGAAGGGAGGTGGGGGGGGGGTCGAGAAGCGGCTCGTCTTCTGTGTAACGAGAAGGGGGGCCGCCTCGTCCGAGGCTCCCTCCGACGCGGCCCGAGCCGCCTGCCGCAAACGTGTGTGGTTTCGCCGCGATGATGTCATCCATCGCACACGGGAACTTTCCTAAACAAAGACACGTCTGTGCGGTGGCGGAAAAGGAAAGGAAGGGGGGGAGGGGCGGCGTTTCGGGGGGGGGGGGGGGGGGGGGTTTGTTTTTAAAGCAAGAACACTCTCTCTTTCACTGCCTCGTGTCCTTAAATTGTTAGCACCGACGCTCATTTAAATAACTCAAAGATTGTCATTTCAATGATCAATATGTCGGATTTTGGCATTCATTTAGTTTAGCTCATTATTGTGATTCATACGGCAAACAAACAAACATTTTTAGAAAGACAAAATGTATGAAAAGTTCATTGAAAGTTACGAAAACGGTCATCGAAAACGTGAACGGCAGCTTTGACAATTCCAAATTGTCTTTGATGTTGACGAAAACGTACGTCAAGTTTGTTGCCGACTGGAAATTGTCGTGGATTTAACGAAAACGTCAACATCAAGTTTGTTGACGATTCCAGATTGTCTCGGAAACAGCTGACTTCCGTTCGGCACCTGCGAATTCACCTTTTTGCGAATTTCTTTTTAAAACATCCACCTTTTGTTCGATGTAATTTCTCCCCCCCATTTTTCGTATTCTTTTTTAGGGCGGGGGGACCAATCCCCGCCTATTCGAGACTTTTTGTTTTGTTTTTTTTCCCCTCCTCTTCACCGCTACTTTCACGGAGATCGATCATCGGCAGATTTACGCCTCGAGGGATCGGTCCGGCCCGGCCCGGTCCGCTGCAATAGCCTAAATTGTATTCGGTGTTTACAAAAGCACAGACACGAGGTTTGGCCCCCGACTCAAAATTTTCCGGAATCCGTACGTTAGCACAGTTCTGAGATTCCGGTTTTGAATTGGGGCTCCGGCTTCCTCCCACATCGCAAAAACGCGACACGATGCGAAACCGTCCACTGATGTTAGCGCGAATGTTGAAGGCTTGCTTGTCTTTACGCGCGCTGTGATAGACCGGCAAAAATCGAGCGAGTGGCGCCATAAATCTTGCTCAGTCGCAACATCTCGGTATCACTGCAATGCATTATGGGAAAGCGGTCCCAGTTGGCCTCTTCGGGTTGCTTTATGACCGGGCTGAGGTCAGCAGATTGAGGAAGCAGAACATACCTGGTATACACACTCATTTGCTAATGTGACGAAGCTGGCGCTGGTCTCAGAGCTTAGTCTTCGTCGCACGTTGGTGTGTGCGCGTGTGCGGGTCTTCGGCAGCCACGTGGGACGCAATGGAAAAACCAGCGAGTCACCCTCGTCTGGACAGGAAGCCGACGGCCGGCCTAATAGCGTATCCCATTCAGAAATGTGACATCTTTAAATAGCTTAACACCGCATTTTGACACACCGGCGACAAAGCTGGCGGGGGAACGCGGCGGGCGCGAGAAGGGGCGAGGTCGTTCGGTTTGACGGACGCGCCGTCTGTGTGTGGGTCACGTCGCCGCGGCAACCGGGAACCAGGTTCAAGCCGAGGAAGAAGCAGCGCTTTTTTATCGGAGCCCAAAATGGTCAAGGAGGGGAGAGGGGGCGGGGCGAGGCGAGGCAGGGGGCGGGGCGGGGCGAGGCAGGGGGCGGGGCGGGGCGAGTAACTTCTGGCTGTGAAAACTTCGGGCACTCGAATTAAGCGGGTAGTTGGGAGCAAACAAAAAGTACCGGAAACCTCAGTAGACCCAGAACAGGTCCCCGGACCACGTAGCTGGAATAAGTCACACGTATCGGTTTGCTTTCACCCAGCAATAAACGTTCAAGAACCTTCCGGAGTGTGACTTCTTTCACGCCCGATAAATGACACCAAAATTCTATTTAGACAATCGAAACGTAGTTAGCATTGAAACCTGATTGTGTCCTATACGTGTCCTCCACACAGAGCCTCCATCTTTACTCGGAACTTCAGCATTTCTTGGTATTCTACTTGCTGGAACTCAAACGCCGCTGTGGCTAATTCTCGTCTTACTTGCGTTCGGGACAGATCCCTTGAATATTTCTCGAAGCGTTGACACGGGGAATCGAAATGTCCGTAACGGAACTAAACACCCTTCCAATCCGCTGCGGACCCGACCCCGAAGGTTCGGGAACCCTTAAAACAAACAGGGTCTTCTTTCAAGCCAGATATTACCACTGAACTCCATCATCTTCGGGTCACGAAGGTCCCGACATGTCAGGTTTTCGAGGTTCCGAACAATTACGTCCAAATTTGTGCGACATCTCTGCTGCCGTAGGCACTGAACTCCTGCAGTCCAAACACGCTGCTAGCAAAGTGCGAAACACGATTCTGGTTCCAAACCTGTACGACGGGGTGTCCTCCGCCCAGAGCCTTCACCGCCCCCCTGCTGCCTTCGGTCTCGTAGTGGGCCCGGTGGTGGGATTTGGGCTGCACTTCGATCTGTAGGCTGTAGGGTCCCGAGCTGGACGGCAGCTGCCAGTCGAGGGCCGGCAGGGACGGGCTGCAAAAGACGAGAAATGTGTCGTTTTCTTCAATGGATTTGACGCGCTGACGTTTGCGGCGCTTCTGTACCTGACGTACTGCTTGGGTTTAGACCAGGAGTACTGGTGCTGAGGCACGTCGAGGAACCCTCCGCAGTAAGCCTCCTTCTTCAGGAGAAGGCGGTTGGGGGAGCGCTCGTCTCGACCCAGCTCCCCGGACGTCAGCTCCTCTCCGCCGGGCTCCAGCTTGAGGCTGACGGCGGGGCCGTGCTCCAGGCCCGTCCGCCGGGCTTTCACGGGTATGCCTTCGGCCAGGTCGGCCATGCCGTCCGTGCTCAGAGCGTTGATGGCTGCCAAGATGGCCGAGTTGGTGTATTGGTTGGTGTTGGGCAGCCAGGACTCCTCGGTGACGCTGAGGCGGGGCGAGGTTTGGGGTGACGGGCCGAGCGAGCGGTTGGGCGAGGGCTGGTAGTGCTTGTGCGCCGCCCCGCCGCCGTTGAAGCTGTACTTCCTCTTTGCGCCGCAAGGGGAGTTGGGCCTGGAGCCTCCCCGGCCGACGAAGGGGTCATCCGTCACGCTTGTGCGGGGTGACGTTGCGGGGGACTGTCTCGGGGAACCGCCCGGCAGGGCCAGGGTGGAACCCTTAGGGGAGACCGAGGGCGACTGCCAGGGGGAGTTCTGCGGCGATTGGTCGCAGTTGTACGAGAAGCCCGACTCGTAGGACGACGCCTCCGACTGGCAACTGCGGGACGAGACGCTGCTGGCGGGACTCAGGCAGCTGGGGTCCCGGTAACCGTCGGCGCTGGGGAGCGTCAACGTGACGACGGAGTTGACGCGCTTGGCCGCCGGACGGCTGTCCTGCTCCGCCGCGTCTTCGGGGAACTGACCGTAGGCCGTGATCTCGATGCGGGGGCTCTCCAGGGCGGGCGCCCCGTTCGGACGGACGGAGTAGTAGCCGGCGGCGCTCAGGTCGTCCCGGCCGTCGAAGACGGGGGCCTCCGAGACCGAGATGACGGGGCTGGACTGGAGGCTCAGGTACTGCGGGGCCAGGCGATGGTTGCCCAGCGGGAGGGAGAGGCTGACGTTGGGCGTGTAGCCGTACGCGTCTGGAAGACAGAAGCAATCATCTCAGAAGGAATGTTAAAGAATGTCAAACAAAGTGAAAATGGAAACCAAAAAGGCTTCAAAAGTTGAGCTGCGGGTTTCGTCGACATTTGTCTTACGTTTACGTTGCGTCCTATTCGTTCCAGTTTGCTCCCTGCAGCATGAGCACCTAACACTGGGATCTGTCCAGCTCCGAGAACAATGACACAGAACCTTTCGAATCGTTCGAGCGGTAGAAATGGAGACCAGGCGGGTGGGGGCGGGGGGCGGGGGGGTGACACATTCTGTATAAAACTAAAGAGTAAAAATAAACTCCGTCTGGCCCATTACAACCACACCCAACATTGTTTTTTTTTTTCCTCATTTAACGACGTGTCCTGTTTAATCACGCCGTTGCAAAGTGTAACACTCCAGGAACAGTCCGTGTTTTTGTCGTCGGCGGTGGGGGGCGTCCACGGCGTCCCGTGCGTGCCAAGAACATCGGCCGGCTCGAGAGGCTCCCGTCTGCTGTAAATGTACATGACGTCGGCGGCACACTGAAACCACAATGAGGTTTCAGTGTGCTTTTTTTTTTTTTCCACGCAGGCCCGAACGACGACATTTATGCCGCCGGCTCAACGTCGCGACGAGGTGGTCGCCGTTTTGTACTATTCAAGACGCATTCAGAGATTTGCTCCGGAACGCATTATACGTGTTGGACGATTATTGCAGATAAACGTGCGCAAAGACCGAGAACTATGTCGTATGTAATTGTGCCGTTACAGCGTTCAACTCTCTCTCACCGTTTCAGTCTTCCCGATTTTGGGGGGTGTGGCGAAGACGGAGCCCAGCGACGCACTCGGGAGTCCGGCACGAGTGGCCCTCCCCCGCTTTCAAAGAACACGAGCGCCTGCGTTCCCATCGGCGGTTGTCCGGCGCAAACGCAATGCGCTGTTAGCTAGCGAGCGACGGCTACACCCGAATATACATCTTCCCTTCGGATAGTCCGCCGGCACGGCCGCTGTAGAGCGCCTCGTCGTTGGCTGTGAGTGTGCGCGCGTCAAGCAGAGAAAGACGGAAACGTTTTATTTTTCCCGTCTGACTTACGAGCCGGCGCGCGGACCGACCGGCGCTCTGCATTGGTGGGACCGCTTTCGAGGGCCTCGTCGTCAGGGCGCTGAAGCGGCGTCCCGCCAGGATTTAGTCCAGCAGGTTTATTTTCGCGACTCAAAACATGTAGTCACGCGTACACAGAAGAAAGTTATTAAACGAAGCAGAATCCATTTTTCTAGGTCGTAGTAGTTTGGCGGCGCAATTGGTGGACACGCCCACAGCGTTTGAGAGCGGAGTGGAGGGCTCCGTTTTTTTTTTGGGTCGCCATTTTAAAGCCTCTTTTTTCATTCTTGCCGATTTTTTGAAATCATTGAAATTTGGTAGGATCGGTAGCTAGACATTTCTTTTCACTGTACGGGGACCCGAAACTAGACTCTTTTTGTAAGCTTTTTGGAGCTCGAAAAGGTGCAATACATTTTCAGACGGTTCGCTGGGAGCACATAAGGCAAATGTTTTGCACTTAAAAGGTAAACACAACTGAAGTGGACTTAACAGATGTACTGGACTGGATTGCAAAAAAAGTCCTTCTGTGGCGACACGCCCGCGACCCGCGTGATGAGAAGCGCTACAGAAAACGGATGGATGGATTCTGTCACGTACCACTAGAGGGAGCCCGGGCAGCGCACTTTGACAATCTCTGCTATACGTGACATATTTGGGGGGGGGAGACCGAAAAGGAGGACCACTGCGTGTCTACTTGTGCATTGAACTCCGTCATCGACACGTTTGGAGTCGCAAACTTTTCGGGATCTCGAAAAGGTGCAAGAAATGGTGACAAAGTCTCTGAAACTCCCCACAAGGACGAGAAGAGCTTTTCCCAAATTGCACAGGGCCCACTTCTGATTGGCTCACCAATTGTCCTAGTTTCTTGCTTGAGCGATTCATTCCGAAGGGTCGCGGCTTTTAAAAGGATTTGTATGTGACGTGTGTTTAAAAGGGGACTAAATGCACCACGAAAGCGCCTCTGCGTTTGCGTCATCGACGCGGCTGGGAGCGCGCCAAGTGCCACACGGGCATGTCAAATGTGCCACCGGAGCTCGGAAAAGTGCATCAACTATCCTACAAACACACACCACAGTGAAAACTCACCCTCCTCGGCTGATTTCATCATCTCCTTTCCGAGCCCGGATCCCAAAAAAAAAAAAAAAAAGAGAAAAGAAAAGAAGCTGACGTCAAACTGTCGCTTCCGACGCAAAGCGGGTCGCTTCGTGATCCATAAAGTCGCGCAGTTCCAGGAGTTGCCCACTTGCAAAAAAACAGCCCGAACGGTGGGGAATCCAAAAGGGTTTGGTTGTTGTGGTGGGTGGTCGGGTCGGGGACCGGGGGGGGCGGGGGGGGGAGGGAGGACGCTCCTGCTTGTGTCGGGTCGCCAGTGACGCGGCGCTCGGGCTGTGCGCGGCAGCTGGAGCGCCTTATAAACCGGGGGATCACCTCAGCGGCTCTTCGGCCCCGCCCCCTGACGCGAGTGACGCCATCCGGTGGAGATCCTGCTGGTGCGCGTGCGTGCGTGCGCGCGCGCGCGCGGGCCATTTTATTTTGCATTGATTTTGTTTTGACGCAGTCGGGGACGAGAGAGGCTGGCAGGGAAGCCGCAAAACAGCGCCAAGTCCGAAGAACCGGGCCAGAACGTAGACCGGGGCAGACAATGACAAACACGTGGGTTTTAATGAGCTAAAAAAATAAAAATATAAAATAAATAAAAACACAGGAAACGAACGTGGGCTATAACTGAGCATGCGCAGTCATCCTTTGAAGTGGGTGACAGCGCTCATTTTGATACGCAGCAGTTCTTCACCAAATAGTAACAAATATTATGATACACGTATGATTAATAATAGAATAAAATAAATACAAAATGGAATCAATGCAATAAAATTATTCAAATATGAAAATGACATCAGACATTGCGCAATTACACATTTATAAATGATACGATGAAGAAAATATAAAGTATAAAATATACAATTGATGGAAACAAAGTGAGTACAAAATATAATCAACTAACAGAAATAATTCAAAAGAATATGAATGAAATGATATGAACACAATTCTCGAATGAGAGATTTACTGCGATGGAACGTTCCAAGGGTATCGCATGATAGGACCCCCAGCAAGTCTAACCTCCTTTTTTACGAGCTATATATTATATATATATATATAAATAAATAAAAAAAAACATTTGCTAACGCATAAACGTGGCCTTTGATCTCGGCGCGCCGGCACCTGGAGGAGTTTCGCAAGCTTCTCGCACACGCTGGCACGCAAAAAATATCAAAGTGGGATCCTCCGGCAGTTCCGCCCAGACCGCGATCGCCGGATCCACTCGGACGGGTCCGGACCGGTTCTGCTTCTCTGTGGTGACCTGAAGATGACAGCGCACTCGGATTGGATTTTTGTTTTTGAACAGGATCCGCTACAAAGCATTTAGTGGGATTTTGTACAAAATAGGGTGCACTGTCAAATTGGAACGTTTGGACAAAAAGCAGACATTCCCAAAATTCTACCATTGGATGCATTTGATCAGTAGAATCGAGTCCGTTCCGCTCCCAAGTGTTATCGGAAAAGCGTTCCCATTTGCAGCTTTGTAAAACAACTCACCAAGCGCAGACGCGTCCGCATCAGAAGATTTGCGCAATGTTTGGCAAACAAAATATTCCTCTTCTAAGCCGGAGCGCCGCCTACAGGACCGGCGCGGAACAGCGCGGCCTACGCGCGAGGATGTCAGTCCGCTCGGACACGGTCCGCGTGCCTTCCTTGGGGTCGCATGGTGGTTTTCTTCCTGATGTCGTCGCGTCATTTCGCCGAGCGCAAAACGCCGAATAAGCTCACCAAATGATTTGCCTCAGTATTCTTTTGCAATTCAGCGCATCTCCTCTTTCATAAAACACGGTCGCTCCCTCAAAGGACGGCTGTCATTTCTTCGGCCTCGTGCGTAAGTGAAACGTGCGCTCTTCATAAATAGCCCTGGCGCACGTCCACGGCGGAGCGCGTGGGGCCGTTTAGTCGCCGTGGCGACTGCCACCGCAGACCACGGGGGTCCCGAGACGCAAGAACAGAACATTCGAGGGCCCTCGTGCCTCCTTTTCGCAATTCCCGAGTCGGCCGCAATTCGTTCAACGCGGCGACTTCAAACCCCAACGGTCGACTCCCTGTTCGATGTCGGGCATCGATCCTTGACACTTTTGTCAACGTCCTATTACAATTGATGTGGTGGCTTAACTTTCAAGCCCTGCGTGCAATTGGCTCCTAAAATAGTTGCTTTAACCCAAGATTTCCCACTTCCTGCTCAATGTGTCCTTGAGACTTGTTCATGCGTCATTTTCTGTGGGTGGATGAAACTTTTGAGCCCCGGAATTGGCGCAACGTACAGCTTCCTCCGACCAAAACGTCCGTTTTCCTGTTCAATTCTGGGCGCGGGTCCTTGAGACCTTTGCGTACGTCCGGTCGGGACAGACGCCGACACTGGCGTTTGTAATTCACTCCTAAAATGGCTGCTTCAAACCAAAACGGCCGACGACCTGTCCCTATCTTGACGCGCGTCTTTTGAGACTTCCGTGCTTCCCGTTTCCCGAGGATCGGCGAGACGGGTGTCGGGGGCTCATTTTTTCCAACTTTCAAGCTCTGGAATTGGCCCCAAAAAACCATCTGCCTCAAACTAAAACGGCCGACTCCCAGTTCAAATGCAGAGCCTCGAAGGTTCCTGGATGTGCCACGAGTTCTTCCCCGTCTACTTTCGACATCAGAGCTGCATTTTGACAATAGTCCCAGTGGGCGAAACACTTACAGCCCCCCCCCCCCCCCGACTGTGGACGGTGGCGGGCGTTCCTCCACAATCAAAAGTTGACAGTCTGGTTCGTCTCTCCAGCCGGACGGAACATTAGATGACGTTTTCACGTTCAGAAGCAAAGTTCTGCTTTCCCCGCTGCTGATTCATCACTTGCTTGTCTTGGCGACTATTTATATATATATAAAAAAAAAAAAAAAAAAAAACCTTCATGAATGTGTATTTGATGAAGAATAACAGCAACTTGTCCTTAAAAGGCCTTCAGTGCTCACTTGTTAAGCTTTCCATTGTCCAACGTTGTGAAGGGCACCCAAACGAAGCCAACCTCTGCCCACTTTGGGGCACCTCGCTTGTTTGGACGGACAGCACCAGGACAATCATTTCGTGTAAAAGTCTCTTTTACAACTACGCCGTTTGCATTGTGAAGGATGCGGGGGCGGGGGGGGAGCCGATCTGTACCACTTTTGGGCACCTCCAGCACCCAAAAAAGGAGCGCGAAACGGCAATAACTGACTGCAAAAGTCTCTCTCACACGCAAAACAGCGAAACGTCGCAATTGTTGAGGCTAGCAAACAAACAGACAATCGGTTCCACTTTTTGGCAGCGTTTTCTTGTGGCGGGTATCAAACGGCACCGGACACGACTGCGCTAACATTTTTGCCGATTGGTGTTTTTAAACGTGAACCCTGTGGGCTCAACGCTGCCCATTTATGCCCACCTGGCTACCTTTTTTTTTTGAATGAATATGAATGAAAATGTAAGGAAACTTCCCGAGAGTGGCAATTTTCGTCTGATTTTGGAATCTCAACAATAATGTTGAGATCAAATTGTACCAAGGAAACTCCATAATTGAATTCCTTATTTACTCAAGTTTACGTATAGATAGATCACTTAAAAAAAAAAAAAAAATTAAAAAAAAGAAAAACAGCTGAAAGAAAACTGTACATAAACATTAAACATAAAAATATAGGATTTTTGTAGTAAAAACTTCTTTACAAATAAGACGAGTTGACACAAAATAGTTTTTGACATGGAAAAACTCCTGCAGCCTCTGCTGTTTTTTTGTTTTTTTTTGGTCACAGTTCTTACTGGACTTGACTTGAATCTGACTTGTTAAGTCAAATTGAGTGAAATTTGTTTTCTACCCGATTGCATCATTTATTCATTTTTGGAGTAAACGTGGCAACAACAACAACAACAAAATCTATAATATGATTGGCCGCGTCTGTCGCTGGGCGTTTTTGACGAGCTGAAAGTGTCACAGCGACTTTAAATGAGAATTCATGCAGGGCATTTGAATTTTCAGCCATTTTGCCGAATTTCTTTCCGAACAGCGTACGAGTGTAAAACGTGCCGTCTGGCTGTGTTTTTATTTAGCTCGGCGGCTAACCCACCTTCCCTCCCTCCCTCCCTCCCTCCCGTTCTTCTCTTCTCTTCCCTTTGCTTCTCTCTCTCTCTCTCCTTCCTGCGCTCAGACTTCCTGTCTCCCATCAATGTTCTCCTTTTTCTCCGGCCGCTATGACGGAATCCCGCGTTTCCTGTTGTGAAGGCCGCTGCCGGGTAACGGCCCAGGCCGGGGAGGAGCCTGGAGGGAGAGGGTTCTTTTTTTTTTTTTTTTTTTTAAAAGCTCTCTCTTCCACAGGGTACGGCGTGAAGGCTCCGAGCCCGACGCAGCGCTTCAGTGTCACGGCGGCGGCACCGCAAGCAAATGGTTAGCAGACAAGTTTGCTGCCGTGACTCATCCCCACGAAGGACAGTTGGGGGAAAGAAAAATATTTGGAGGTTTGTTCCTGACTCACACAACATTTGAATAGACTTGCGTTAGTATTATGTACATCGCAGTTAAAATTATGAACAAAACGCGCATTGAAGAGGACTTGAAAACATGGAATTGATTGCAAAAACGCTACAGTTTAGACTCCGAAACAACAGGGGGCAGTAGAAAAAGTAACAATAATAAAATAATGGCAAAAATGCTGTATGTGCTGACAATTTCAAAAATTTGCCAAATGATGAAATGAAATCATAAAATAATCCCTTGCAAATAAAATTTTAAACATTTAAAATTCATAAAAACACAAAACATTTAAAATAATATGTAAACAGTGAAACTGACACATTTTAAAATATTGGCAGAGTAAATTTATACTTAAATGGCCAATAAACAAAATGTTACAGAAAATGATATCAACTTATTGAATTATCCATTGACAAAATAAAATATTTAAAAGCATAGGTACAAAATGAAATGTATTAAATGGAGAAAAATATTTTGCAATACTTCAATAAATAAATTCAAAATATAAAAAATAAGTACCAATAATAGTAAATTAAGTAATAAAAAATAACTATAGATTATATACATATATAAATAAAGTAAAATAATTATGGAATTCTTGAAGTGGTTAAAAAAAAAAAGAAGTAAAAATAGTACAGACATTAGGAGTGTATGTACTGGTAATAAAAAAATATATATTCAAGAACAAATTCAACTACTTTTAAAAGTAAGTACATTTAAAATAACATTTTTAAACGCAACACTGAAACTCACAGAAAACCGTGTATGGTAATTTAACAAAAAATAATGATCAAATAAAATAAAAATTCAAATTAAATTATAAGTTTTTAAGAAGCAACACTGAAAATCATAGAAAATTAAGTGTGTAATTGCAAAAATCAGCCAATGATAAATGATCCCTAAACCAATATAAATTAAAATAATTGGATACAAATCATTTCAAAATGTGATTACATATAAAATCATTCATTCATTTTCCTTACCGCTTATCCTCACTAGGGTCACGGGATATTAAAATTATAATATTAGGAATTTTAAAAAGGAAGAAAGGAAGACAATGTGTATGTACATGTGAGGAATTGCAAGAATTATCCGGGGATAAAATGAAACAAACTTACATTTCAGATCTATAATTAATAAAATAAAAGCATTTAAAAATCATTAGCAAAGTTGAAAATAAAACAAATGTACACATTCAACATGGTTGGAGCATTTCCCCCTGGTACTCTGAGCTTCGGTCTGGCCTGAAACTTCCCCCATGGAGCCTTTCGGGGAATATCATTAGCAGTAACTTTATCTTGTATTTTCTTCTTCTCCTTGGAATTCCTAACGAGCGCCCAAGATGGACGGCGGACGCTTTTTGGTCGACGCGGCCACTTAGCTGCTGCTTAGTAACCAGATAGGATAATAGCATAATGGAAGCTCTCCCTTTTTGGCTAACTGGATATAAAAAAAAAAAATAATAAAAAAAAAAACTTCAGGAAAAAAATAAAATAAAATTCGTCATCCGAGCGCGGAAAGGAGGAGGGCAGAGAGGGGGAGAAAAAAAATAAATCCACAGATGTTCCATGCATCTGCCGTTTGTGCTGTGTCAGTGAATTTTACATCCCAATTGTGGGCTCTGTGTGTGTGTGTGTGTGTGTGTGTGTGTGTGTCAAGGCGGGCTAATGCTAGACGGCTAACGGTTTAGCATTAAGAAAGTCTGAAAATCAGAAACTTTTGAATTCCTCCTGCCGCAAAGTCACAAATGTCGGCGAAAGCGTAAAAAGCCATCAGACCATCACATTCATCACGGGGTCCGCATCCATCAACAAACGACTTCCTATGCCTCCTCGTACTCGTCTCTCTGCAGAAATTAATAACACATTGCCCCGTTCGCCCCACGGCTGCTTTGGATTACATGCTAAACACATCTCTCTTTTTTGTTGTTGTTGTTTTGTTTTTTTTAACGGTCCTCCAAGGCGCGTGTTTAAAGGTGTAATCTGTAATTACAGCACAGTTAGCTTGACGTAAAACAAACATTTTTCGTTTAGAGGGAAGCTTGTTGCCTTTGGGGGAAGTCTGGAAATGTTTGTTGGTAAAAAAATTTTTTAAACACTTAGTGAATATGTGGCGTCAGATAGCAGCAGCTTAAGTTAGCTTGTTGCCAGAAGCTCAAAAAAGCTCCATATTGTGTCCACATTTTGTCAAAACAGCCAGTGTTTAACATTTTATTAAAGTATTCTAAAATCTATTCACAGCATTTTTGTCCACAAAAGAACAAATTGAACACCCATGGTTTCTAAATAAGTGGTGTTTGTTTCCATCTCGTGGCCAGTTGTACACAATGCAGGCCACAAAGAAAAAGGGAAGAACTTCGGAACAATATTTCAATATTTTCTTCCTTTTTAGCAAATCATGAATTAATAAATGAAACCGGGACTATTTACATCGGTGAAATTTTCTTCCCTTTTCATTAAATTACTAATTAAAAAGGTCAAACGCTAAAGTTAGCTTGTCGCCAGAAGCTCTTAAATGTTTCCTCTTATGCCCACAGTCGGTAATAAAAGCCAGGAATTTTCAATGTCATAATACTAAAATAAAAAGTTTTTTTTTTCATTCCAAATACAAAAAACTCAATGTCAAAAGCAGGGGTCAAATATTTAGTTTGTCTCCATCTGGTGGTCAAATGGTGACACTGCAGGTCACAGGGAAAAACAATATTTTCAGCATGTCAAGACTTTCTACCTTTTTATTTGATCATGAACAAAAACGAAATTGTCCTTTTTGTTTGGATTTAAAGAGCGAATAATGTTGCTTTCAAAGGCCGGCTGCAAATGTTCGTTTCTGACTGATTTTGCTGCATCAGCCAACAGCAGCTAATATTAACATGTTGCTGATAACATCCAAGAATGTAAATTGCATCGTAATGCAATTCCTAAAAAGTATTTTGTCAACAAAATTAAGTTCTGCAATCTGTCAAACATTTGGTGTTTGTCTTCATCGAGTGGCCAAAATGCAACATTGCAGGACACGAAGCAAAAAGTGGTAGTGAATTTTTACAAAACCAGGAATATTTCTATATTTTCTTCCTTTTTATTTGATAATGATGTCATTTTTTAATCTAAATTTTAAAGAGGGAACGCTGTTGTTAGTTTCTGACAGCAAACACGAGCTAACGTTAGCAAGTCAACTCAGCAAAATCAAATATCTATAAAACATATACAGTAAGAAAAGCTACAAAATACATTTTAGTGTGTATTTACTGGCAATTACAGGTATTAGACAATGATATAATTAAAATTATAAAAATAATTTAATCAAAATGTATTCAAATAAAGTATGCTCGTGTCCCCAAAAGTCCTCATTTAAAATTGTACTCCGTCTGAGTAGCATTCATGTCAGCAAAATAAAGTCCAGTAGCCTGACAAACATTTGGTGTTTGGCTCCATCTGGTGGCCAAATGGCGACACCGCAGGGAACGGAGCATCAACTGCGAGAATTGCAAAACCAGGAATGATTTTAATACTTGGATTTTCATTTATTTTGAATGGAAAAAGAAAAAGCATAATTAGCAGCAAGACGGCTTAAACTAGCAGTGCGGGACATTTCTTTTATAAAAAACATCATTTGACCACAGCACAAGATTCTGCCACGACAACACAGGAATGAACTTTGGGGAAAGCCTTTCAACATAACAACAACTACTATCCGTTTATCTTTTACAACATATCACCTGGAACATTTGTTAAACAAAGAACGATATGTGCCACCACAGATGCCAACGGGGATGCCGGGAATGATAAAACTCATTCCGGACGACAATGATTGCACTTGGAGTAAAAATAACACTTAAAAAATGTGTATAAAAAGGGTTAAAAAGAAGTATAAAAATAACACTTGAGCTTCGAATTGAAGCGCGTGCTCCCTCTCGGCGGCCATTTTGATGTGTGACAAGATCCTTTTCCCCCCACTTTTCGTGCTCGTTCCGTTCAGGTAATCCCAAAAATCAATTAAATTAAATCGTCAATTAAAAAGCACAAAAACCAAAAGCAAAAAAAGTGTCTGATTGCTCCAGTGGGTCACTGACCTCCACATCCAGCAGCGAGGAGTAGCGGCGGTTGCAAAAGTGCGTAAGAGATGGTGACAAGATGGCGTCCGTGTGGGTCTCAGGAGGCCAGTTTGGAGTAGCTGGACGGGGAGAACTTCCGCTTCAGGTACTTGATGATGTAAAGCGGCAGGCAGCTGACCAGCGTGATGGACGACACCTTCCATACGAAAGGCCACGTGGTGATGAAGGCCAAGTCTGACAGAACACATCAATCAAAGATGTGATCATAATAAACACTTCAAACATATGACGCTCAAACACGAACACCGGCAACAGTCAGAGGCAAGCTCGTGCTTACTAGCGAGCTTTGACTGCCAGCTAGAGGACAGAAGTAGCAGTACTGCACCCGAGAGCAGTAACACGCACCCGTGAAACCTCCGTTTGCTCCACATTAAATTCTTGCTGTCCAATGAAAAAGGCGAATCCTCAAATTCAGCTTTTTGGGTGAAATAAATATGTGACAATAATACGAAATGGAGTAATTATTCCAAATGTAGACATACAAAAATCCTTTCAATAAAAACATTAAAATAAAATGGTTTTTATTTTATTTAAAATATATAATTAAAGAAATTATATTTGACTCAACCTAACCATTAATATCCCCCAAAAATAAAGTCAACATTAAATGCTTATTAAAAATTATTTCAAGGTCTAAAAAAGTAACAATTAAAATATTGCAAAAAAAAAAAAAATATATATATATATATATATATATAGAGAGAGAGAGAGAGAGAGAGAGAGCGAGCGAGGAGTTTGTATGTTTTTACTCTGGACAGTGACAGACACGAAGTTGCACACATGACGCCAAAGTAAACAAAAAACAACAACGTGACAGACGGGAGACAAAACAGACGCTCGGAAGTCCAATGAAAGAATTTCATGCGAATGTCACACAGTACAAACACCGGACGACGACTTGACGGACTGGAGATGACCTACCAAGGAAAGCTCCAAAGGACACTCTGCCGATGCCTGAGGCGCGCACGCACGCACGCCAGAGAAGAGCAGCACGTCAAAGTTAAGCCGCCAACAGTACACACACGCAGCCACATTTCCACAAAAGTCTCTCACCGAAGTACTCGTTGAGGAAGGCGAGCGAGGCCAGGTAGCAGGTCAGGCTGAGGAACTCGGCCAGCACCATCAGCCAGTGCCACGTGCGCACCGTCAGCGCCACCATCAGGAGCTCGGTCAGGACGAGCGCCGTGAACGAGATGGCCACCACGTGCACGAACTCCAACTCGAACAGCAACAGCGCCCCGTACATCAGGATGCCCCCTGGTGGGGGAGGCACAGAAGAGCGGGGGGGGGGGGGGGGGGGGAGTTTGACCGACGTCGGCTTAATCGTCACGTATGGAACATCGAGGGACGAGAAAATGCTCATGTGAACATGAAGGAAAATAAAAATAATATACTATAACATTGAAATAAAGGACAATAAAACAAATACCATACATAATACATATAAATTAAGGGGGGAAAAAAGGAAAATTAAATATGCAAAAATCAAAATCAAGTATCAACAAATATACATTAAAGTATACCAATCATAAAAAAAACCTTTTTTCATTCCATGAATATAAAATAATTTGTATGTGTAAATATATAACAGTGAATATTTCAACTTTGTTAGTCATGGAGGTTGAGTTAAACATCCAGAAGTTTGTTCATGACAGAAAATAAGCAAAAAAGGTCAACATAAAAGGCTCCGTATTTAAAATTATGACAATTATTTACGTTAGGCTATTGTGAAATTTTAACCAATGCACCTAAGTGTGTGTCTTGCTTCATGTCGCCAGCTTTTCATTTAGCCGCGACGCGACACAAAGTGGAGCTAACGGCCCAGAACTGATTACATAATCGCTTTTGCACGCAGCGCATTCCGGCAGGTCAACCGCTGTAATAAATTGCCTTCGAACCCGCTCCCCAATATTTCCCCGCCGCGATCTCACATCTTCAAATCCAACCGCCCTCCCTTTCCCTCGCTAGCGGCCTTTAATTAAAAAAGGCCGAGCTGTCAGGAAGTCATGCCTGAGCAGAATCGCAGACCTTTCCCACTGGCTGCACAGCTTAGCCATTACAGAACTATCCTTTTACACGCATTGTACCAGCGGATGGCGGCTGGAAACTTAAGACACTGAGAAACAAACTGTCTTTGGGGGGGGGGGCACAGGGGAGCCCTGCACTGGACATGAGAAATTTCATGTTTCCTTATCCCCGTACCTTGATACACGCTGACCAAAACCCACACCAGGAAGGTCTTAAAGGACAGCGAACGGCCCTTGGTCAGGTCCTTGTAGAGCTCCGGGTAGAGAAGCGCCATCTCCGGCTTCACGTCCTGGTCCAGGACCAAGGAGAACACCGGGAACATGGTGTAGATGGTGGCGTAACTGGACGGATAAGGGTCAAAAGCGGCATTTATAGATCACGGTTCATCGGTCGCACCCGTGCTATATTGCGGATTTTCAAGCCGCCGTGCGGTTTTAAAGTATAAAGGGATAGTGAATTTAGAGTAGCGCTGGAGTCGTTTGAAGAAGATAATCACGTTAACCTCGACAGCGAGCCCATCTATTGCATTTCGCATTGAACGTTAGCATACTTCCGTTAGACAAAATAATATGGTTTGGTTGCATATTATTGTTTTAATACACAGCAGTACCCTGGGATAAGAGTTCATTCATTCCGGGACGATGCTCGTAACTAAAGACATTCGCGAATCATGATTCCCACTTAAAATAAACGGAAATGCCATGAAAAAGGTCAGAGGACAAAGATTTAAACATTGTTCTTGGTAACTCTAGAAACCCTTTACAAACCACATCTGCCATTTCCAAGTGATTATATGGCAGATATAGAGCAGTTAAATCGCTAAATATGATTCAGAATGCGCCTTCTGCTTTTTGCATCCCGCGCCTTCCGGTCTTGGTCTCTTTCCGGCGCCGTGACGTCACACGAGCCAAACGGCCTGTTCGTTCGGCGTTGTGTCCTATTGTTCCATGCTGCTGTTCCCGTCCTTGTATATTTGTCGTCGTACGATTTATCTGTTTTTCTGTTGTACATCTGCTACTTGGCCGCTCGTCGTCGTCGGATCGGCTCAAACGAACGCCAAGTTCAGTCAGGTGCTCCTGTACGTCGAAATCCTCCTCCTCCGCATATTCCGACACGTTGCCCGCCATTGCGTATTGTGTGTAGCGCGCCGTGTTTGGCAATTGCAATGTCACTTCTGGTAGCCCTTGCGGTGGATAGAGTAACCGCACGCCGGTGTCTTGAGCTTCGGGTGTGTTAGGGGAGGACATAAAAACCTCATTTTTAGCTAAACTACGGTTGAAAACTTGCTGGAAGTTACAGAACATATAGACAATGCAAATATGAATTTTAACTGACCCCATAACATCTTTGTCATCTGACCTTTAATCCGTTTCAGCCTCCCCCCAAAAATGTGTGGAAAATACTGTATTGTAGTGTCCGTGTGTTAGATGTGTGCCTTTGAGAGGCGGGGCCTGCCGAGATGGCCCGTGAGTGTCTGGGACTGAGCCGTGGCCAACAGCAGCTCCTGCGTGACTTTGCTCATGTTCTCCCGGCATTCGATAAACGGCTGAAAAGCGAATCAGTGACTGTGGCTCTCCTTTCCTCTCCACATGCAAGGGCAGTACAGTAAGAACCTACACTGGAAAATTTAAAACAAAAATTGACAAAAACGATTGGTACAACCTGCAGTTTTGCAGGCTATAGTAGGGAGTTCTGTGATTTAAAAAAAAAAAAAAAAAAAAAAAAACCCCAATGTAGTAGGGTGAACACTATAAATGTGCCTGTGTGAGTTGGAAAACGAAACCTACCCAACCATGAGGAACCCTTGGTACAAGGGAACAGAAGCGAAGTAGAATATGGACGAGAAGACAGCCTGAAGGGGAAGGAAACAGTCAAATGAGTTGGATCGGGGACATATGGAAAAGTGAGCAGTGGCTCATTTGCACGAGACAGCAACGCCCCTCAAAACACACTCATTTCAGTGACGTTAGTCATATCTCCTGTGAGAACATTAAGGTAGCAGAACATGAAATTCTGATTGTAAGCGCAATGCACCCCATCAATTCAGATCCAGACAACTTCACAATAAAAGCACATGCTAAGCATGATAAAAGGGGAATACAAAAAGAATAAAAATGGAAATCATAGGTTAAAAAGAGAAAAAGTTATTTCAAATCATAATTTAATTTAAAAGGCAAACTGTAGACTGTAAGTAATTTTAACAGTTTTTTCATCTTTAAAAACATGATTTGAAGCAACGTTTTTGACAATCTGCTGATTTCTGTGTTGCACGTCTGTAATTTTGTGAAAAATTCATAACAGTACTGTTTTGACTGTTGTCGTATCTGAATTCATATACGTATACATATACAATATACGGTATGCACGCGCGGCGTCAAAATCCCGCGAAAAGCGGCACCTGCATGGCCGAGATGATCATGCCGCGGTGCATGACAAACTGGCCCAGGGCCGCCGAGCGCTTGTAGCTGTTCCTGCCGTGCACCACGAGGAGGCGGCCGATGTGCTTGAACTGCGTGATGGAGAAGTCGGCCGCCAGCGACGCCTGCTTGCCTTCCTGTTGGAATCACAAAATACCATAAGCGTCCAAAAACGGAAAAATGGTGAAAATGGCTGCAGAGTCGGCGATTCCATTTACCTTTCCTTCTATTCCAATACCGCAGTCTGCAGCCTGGATCATGCTAACATCATTTCCACCGTCACCTGTCGCACACAATATGAAATTAAACACACAATGAACCCCAAAAAAAAAAAAATCTATATTAATAATATTTGACTGCCACCTATAGAGGACATTCGTAGTACAGCTGTCATGTGCACTTAATCATTCACCCACTATGCAATGTCACAAAATCATATGAAAACTAATAAATTGCAAGAAAATAAATACTGTATACAGAAAAAAAAATCCAGTATCTTTCAGTTGATTATTTACAAGAAATCCAAAAACTAAATTTTGTATTTTTTGTCTATGCCTGGACCTCAAGTCTATAAATAAGATGATTATGTAAAATTGTTTATTTGACTAATATTTTTAAATTTAAATGAAACCATTAAACATTTGTAATTAGCCAATTTTAGGACCAATTAGCAATAAACTAAGCACACTAATGCAACAAATATTGCAGGTCTTTTGAAAATGTAACTGCTCGGTGGGCCGGATTAAAAAGATGAGCAGGCCTTATGTGACCTGCAGGCCACGATGGAGTCGCTCCATTCCGCGTTGAATGAATGAATGTCTGGATAGATTGTGTGGAGTTTCTTTTTGTGAAGCAACAATAATCAACGGTGACACCCCTGTGGGCCGGCTCACCGATGGCGCAGGTCCTGTTGGCGGTGTGCTGCCGGAGCAGCGTGACGATCTGGGCCTTCTGCGTGGGCGAGCAGCGGCAGCACACCACGGCGGGACACTGGCACGCCAGCTCTACAAACTCGTGCTCGTAGTAGCGCAGGCACACCTCCAGGGAGTCGCCCGAGATGACCAGGGCGCAGTCGTGCTTCCTGCGGAAGGCGTTGAGCTCCAGGTGGGCCTCCCCTCGGTTTGTCACCTTAACATTGACAAGCGCAACAACATTCATACGAGACTCACAGAAACGTTACGGTATTGGGCTTTTTAAGTGAAATTTCAGGACGGACCTAGAATGCGCTAAAGCCGCTTGCAGGTAAACTTAATTTGACCCTCTTTAAACATTTACATGCAACAATGTCTCAGTACTTTTTTGCACAAGTTTCTGTTCTCGCACAAGCAACTGAATGTAAAAACACGTGTTTGATTCATGAATATTTTCCAAGGATGTCCCTGGCTACAATAACTGACCAGCGTCATGCGGCGATAGCGAAGTGCTGCCTCCGCGAGCGAAAATGTCTGGCTTTGTCTGCTTCAGACTGTAGGCTGTTTGAAAACGTGCAGCCGCTCGCCTAGTAGCAACGACCTGGCCCCGCACCCGGTCGCCATGGTAACAATATAACTGGGTGTTCAGGGTCCCATAATTGTTCATCTTTATTTGACCGACAAATTTGTGGGGGGGAAAAAAGCATATAATCTCTTCTGTGATGTGTTCGCGGCATGCACTGTACGCATGCATGGACCTGGCCACAAACCAATTTGATGGCTTTGTGTTGAAGTTCTGCCTCCGCCAAGGAAAATGCGTCTCTCTCTGTTTTCTTCTCAGACTTTGGGGCAGTGAAAGCACATACCGGTCGGAAAACATGAATGTCCTGGTTTCTGGAGACCAAATGAGAGCTTTTGGCGATGCATGTGGCCGTTTCCAGCTTGTCCCCGGTCAACATCCAGATCTAAAAAAAAAAAAAAAAAAAAAAAAAAAAAAAACATGACACTTTCTTTTCCATTTGGAGTGGCCGACGTGTTCATCTCTTAGCCCACCTTGATGCCAGCATTCCTGAGCAGCTCCAGCGTGGGCCTGACGTCGGCCTGCAGCTGGTCCTCCACGCCGGTCAGGCAGAGGAGCTCCAACTCCCGCTCCAGGCTCTCCACCACCGCCGCCACCTTCAGGGCGCGGTCGTGGATGCTCAGCTTGGCCTGGTTGTAGCGGCTCTGCGGTGGAAGTCGCCTTAGGAGGTGATCAAAAGTGGGATGAGCAACAGTCTTGTACCTCAAACTCCTGGTACTGCTCCTCAGACAGAGACTTCTTGGCCACCACCAGCGTTCTCAGACCTTCTCTGGCCATGTTGCCACACTTGCCAAACAAAAAAACATGTTGATCAATGTAGGATATTTGTTTTTTTTTTTGTTAGTTTGTTTTTAAATTTCATTCAATTTTGCTCTTTTGGATGCTTGAAATTGTGTTTGTGTCGGCACCCTGGAAATACAACGAAGCTTCACCCTTCTCAAATAGCTTCATCCTTTTTCTTCCCCTTTTGTTTCTGAAAATTTGAATTTTGATGCGACTGAAAGCTAACTGAACAAACACTACTAAAATTATTTACTTTTTGATTTCCGTTTTTAGCATTACTCCAGAGTCAACTTTTATAAGTACAGGAGTTGAATGAGTACTTGTATTTTTACCAGCGTAATAGCTGTATTTCTCCTTACATACAGAGTGAGAGTATTTTGGACACTTTTGCGTTTCATTCGAGATTCCAGACAAAAGCGATCCAACATGAGGCAAATTAGCAATATTGTTCCCAACAACCAACATGGATCAATGCGCATTAAAATGCCCCTGGTGCAACGCAGAGGACACGGTAAAACAAAAGGAGACGGATGCCGCTTCATTTTTTTGATATGAGGGCTTGATTGGTTATTGACGAGCACACCCGACGGGGGCATCGTTAGCAACTGTTGTTTGCGAATATGACATACTGTAATTATTCACTATTTGGGTCACTAATTAAATCAAAATCCGCCCCCGGTGGTAAACGACTCAATAACGCCAATATGATTATTATGAACATAGACCTTCGACCGGGTGTCGACGCGGCCCATTGATCTCTCGATGAACATCCTGATTAGCAGAGGATATCGACGTCGGGGGAGGAATGAAAAAATTAATGTGCGGTTTATGCTGTTCTCATACATTCTTCGATTCTGACAACTCAATTTCTCGGAATGGTTACCTCCTCTTCCAGCCAGTCGTTGTACTGGACGATGGTCGCCATGGCCACGTCGGCGCCCTTCATGTAGAACGTGATGTTTCCGGTTGTCTCCTCCTGGGTGGCAAACGGAAAATTGTGAGCTGCCTGCAAATCTTCTACAGAACACGGACGTTAAATTACTAAAAGAGGGGACACTATTATCAATACCTCCCACCCAAACATGTATATTTTACTAAATCTATTTTATTTATGTAACAACTTCTTTTAAAGCGATAATCTGTGATTCCTGGCGCCCCCTAACGCTGGAATTCAGCATTACAACAAAGCCTTCGTCGCTTGGATGTGCTGTAGGCTAAATGCTTGTCCGGCCTCCTCCTCCTTCCAAGCCTACATGCTTTCTCCTCTCTCTACGGCTCAGTTGACCCGCCCCTTCGTAGGTAAAATACGCAATTTCCGCTGCGTAATCCTAGAGCGTCACCAAGTAGTCCAGCGCGGGAATGTATAGGGTAGTCACTAAATATGAAAAAATAAATATTGAAAAATATAGCCAGATGTGTCAGAAGCTGTTTGGCTTAATCAGCATTCTGTCATCTACTCTTTTAGTGGCTTGAGTGAAAATTACTTTTTTTAAACAAAACATAATTATGCATTATAGCTTTATGAATAAAATTATTATTATTTATAAGTAATTGAAGTAACTAACCAATAATTTAATATTTTTTTATTTTATAACTAACTAATAAATAAATAAATGTTTACCAAATTCAACCAATTTTAGGAAAAAAAAACAGCTAAATGAATGAAACATTGCATCGCTTTTGGGCGGAAACCTCGTATGTCCAAATATGGTAAATTTCATATTCTTTCACCAATCGATACTCATGGGTAATTCCCACGTGGTCTGTTATTTTCTCAACATTATTAAGCAATCTGAAGTGTTGAAAATAGCTTCAGAACAAATCCCAAAGTCTGTATGGTTGTTGTTTTTAAAAGACAAAAAACGAGTGAAAATTGCTAGGTTAGACATTTTTGCCAAAGGTCTGTTTTGTTAAAAATGGATCTATATTGTTTCGGGTAACAAGGAACTGGTCACCTCCAAAGGTAAGTGCCCATAGACTAGTTTCTGCATATTGTGATGTCTAGTTTGATGATCATTTTAGTTTTTTTCTATTGCATCACTAATAGCTCTAAGACCTTTGAAACAGTTTGACAAGATTGCGTATCCGCAGTTGTTAGCTTTTGGTGGTGGCGATGTGTAATATTCTAACCAATGACAGCTTAATGAATTAGCGATTCTTTTTAGCAAATTAAATTGCAGATTGAACATGGTTTTGCATCACGTTGTGTTGATGATGGTGCACAAGTATATTAGCAACTGTAACGATGCGGCGCTTGCTAATGAAAATGAGTGTCTAACCCGGACGATGATGCCCATGCGCTTGCTCTCCGAGGTGAAGGGAAACATCTGCAGGATGTTGAAGGACAGGATCTGCCCGGCGGGCGTCTTCAGCTGCAGGGAGGCCAGGTCTCGGTTGACCAGGGTGAGGCCCACGCTCTCCGTCCAACGCACCAGCGCCACCTGTGGGGCACACGACCACATTCAACAACACACAAGGCTTCATCAGACAATTGATTTGTTTGGTTATTAATAGGTTTGTTAAATATTTTTAGGCTTAATAAACTGTTGTGAGGCTGACTTAATGCCTGCCAAATAGTGAGACCACCGTTTCACCCTACTTAATTTTTTTCTTAAATGTCTTAGTTTGTTTTCAATGCCATCTGTCACCTTTGAATCACAATTAAAAAAAAGAACAAAAACAAACAAACAAACAACAACAATTGAGAGAAACCCCTCTGTGCGGCGCCATCTGAGCATTATGGGATGTCCATGGTCTCTCATCGAGCAGCAGATAAACCCTTTCCTGTCCCCCACCATCTATCTCGCCTGGACAGGAACCGCGAGCCCCCCCCCAAACACCTCGAGCGAGCGTTCAGCTGCACACGACTCAACTCTCAATGGCTTCATTTTCAATTTTGCTCACTCAAAGGTTGTTATTATACTCTGACCTACAAATTGGGACTTCCTGTTAATACCCACTCATCCATCTATCCCTCCCCTCACACACACACACAACCATTCCCCCCACCCTTTGAGCTGCCCTTTTTTACTCAACACGTGAATCATTATCCGGTGTGCGTGTATAAATAGCTAAACACATGCACACTCTCACTACACACCCAAAAAGTACTTCTTCATTCTAATTTTGCATCTAATCTGATTTAAATGCTTACATTAGAGCAGGAGTTTTAAAAACTTTTGGGTTCGGGGAAACTGAACTTAACTACCACATGTACCCCGAAATGACATCGCAATTATTTTATTTGAAAAAAAATAAAGTTCAGTTAGTCTTTCAGCGAAAAAAAAAAAGTCATAGGGATAGAAACTTAGTTGCAATCCTATGTGGATAAAGTTGTTTTTTTCCAATCTGAAGTCCTAAGATTATGAAGTCAAAGTTTAACGATGGACCAACGCCTTTTTTTTTTTTTTATAAAAAGGACTGTTTAAAAAAATACAGCTAGAAAAAAATAGGTTATTCCTGTAATAATACACCTTTTGTTTATAAAAAAAAAAAGAAAAGAAACTGTTCATGCAGGGATCTCAGATTTAGATTACAAAACCTCACAATCATATCAGAGCTTTTAATTGGCCTGACGCAAAGGTAAGGTGAAGTAACTTCTTTATTAAGTTTGTTTTATTTGTGCACCGATGCCCAACATAATTTACTGCATATTATTTGGGGACACCCAAGCTACGGCTCACGGACCACAGTTGGAAAAGCACATCATTAAAGAGGTTGGAGGGGGATCATTAACAGGCGAAGCTGCGTTCAATGGCCGCCGTGGAAGAAAGAACAGACCAAAAAAAAAGTGAGCGACAGAACAAAAGACAACGGGAGAAGGGGAACTGCGGCCTCGTCACCGCAGAGTAAATTAAATATTGATCAATCCAAGCAAGTCGATGAATTTGGGGTGCCGTGGTGGTGGGGGAGGAGATGTAAAGAAATATACACGTCAGCTGGGACACGAGAAAAGACATTTCTCCTTACTTTTCACTGTTCTGATTGTTGAGCTGGCCGAATAGCGCTAACAGATTTTTTTTACTGAGATTCTTGTGAAAAGAAATTGGAGATTTTATTTGAAGGCCATATCACCCATCCCAAATTAACATAATGCGTGAGAGCCGTTTAGCAGAAACAAAGGCTGTTCAAAAAGTTCCCTCTTTGGAATAAAAGCGTGTATGAACATGCTCATTTGAACCCCAGCAAAACAAACACAAACCAGGACAAATCAGACTGCACTTGGCCCCTTTGGGATTGTTTTCAGTTTCCTTTTGGTCGAGGTCATGAATTCTCAGAAGGGCCCAGAGAGACCTTTAAATAGCTTAAGCGCCCCCAGGAGCTCCCAACCTTTGACTGCGTGCTCGTCAAGTGACAAACTGCCGTCACTTAGATGGACGGTAAGACGATAACGATGGATCGGGGGCGGTCACCTCGTCGGGACTGGAGGCCTGGTAAGTGCGGTTGTCGTCGCTGAAGTCCTGGTCGGCCTCCGCCGTCTCGGTCTCTCCGCACGACTCGTAGACGGGCGTGACGTTGTGGCAGAGGGCGATGGCTTTCACCGCCTCGTGGATGCGGCTGCTGACGCTCTTGCGAACTTTGGGGCCCGGGATCTGGGATTTCTGGGACGCCGTGGAGGAGCCGCCGGTGCTGCCGCTGGAGGCGCCCTGACAGGACTTAAAAAGATTGATATTGTATTATGACTTTTTTTCTCAATAACACAATCCAATTTAACAGGGCTCACCTGAGCATAGGACTGGATGATATGGCTCTGGATCTCATCCATGGTGTCGGTGCCGTAAGACACGGTACCCAGGTGCAGCCGCTTGAAGATCATCTCGTTCTGTGTCAAAGTGCCTGCGGCTCACACGGATAGCTTCATAAATACACTTAGCAGTTTTCCATCTAGATCCTTGAGGGTGATACACTGTATGGACAAAATTATTGGGACACGTTCCACCTGCAGCAGGCAAAAAGTCCAGAAAATGAGGAGCTGGAAAAGAAAAGAAAAGGCTGTGCCCCAAACTTTCCCGCAAAGAGTGCTCACGATTCATTCCATGACCCACATCCGGGCCTAATCTCATTGCCAATACAGACGGGGTGTCCCCTCTATTTACCGGACAAAACACAACCCAACTGAGTAAATGTACCTATACGAGAAGGCGTTGTTTAATGGATGCTGCTGCCAGAACGTGCCACAGGGTTGAAGCGGTTCCTGCTGATTGATTGCTCCTCATTGTATTAACCATTACCCTAGATAAATGGGCACTAAAGCCTAATCCATTCCTACCAAGATCAGCGGTTTGAGACAAAGAGGGCCGCGGGAGTGCGCAGCAAAGAGGCTACACATAGGAATACGGCGTGTACGTCTGGCCTCTCTTGCCTGTTTTGTCCGTCAGCAGGTAGACCAGCCGGCCCAGCTCTTCCGGGATGGTGCTGGTCCTCACCACCGTGCCGGGAATGTTCTCGTCCTTCATGATCATCCAGCCGTAGGCCGCCTTGCCCATATCTAGATTGACCCTCAGGCTGCAGCAGAACGAAAAGGAAGCAGTTAGTGTAAGATGCAAACAAGTAGGAATCAAAGCGCTTCTCTGAGTTACCTAATGGGGATGATGTAGGAGAAGAGCACCACAAAGCGGAAGACATTGCGGAACCACAGACCCACAAAGCCATGCAGCGCTTCCATGACGATGGCCAGAACCAACTGGGCCAAGAACAGGGCCTTGGTAAGCCGGTTCAGCTCCAGGTCCAATAGGCCCACCTGCGGAAAGAAACACAGAACTGTACTGGCTACTCAAAAATTTGAGACAATGATGGCAATTAGAAAGAAACAAAAAGCATGTAGAGTAAATCAATTGCTATTTTGGAGTTGTTGCTAGGCAGACTTCATAGGGCCAATGAAAAAAATACCAGGTCAGACAAACAGGAAATGACTGACAATGACAAAAACAGCATTACAGTATAACAATCTCGTCTGGCTCAATATATCACGTAATCAGTGTATTGCGATGATATAAAAGTGCCACAATGATATCATATCACATTGCTTATAACATAGATATTAATATCACAGATGATATTTGTCCCGCATAGTCATCGTATCGTCAAACCAAGGTATCAAGGTATGGTGGCACGTTGCACACACTCACACAAACATCTATGGCAGACGTCTAGCGTAATCACTGTATCGTGTTGATATCAATAATAATAACGTATTGCAGATGTTTATCACCCAAAATATCAATATCTATTAATACCCCAGCTCTGTATCGTGTCGCATTTTGCACAACAAATATTGTAGATAATTTTCATCTAAACTATCCAACATACTGCGCATAAATAACTGCTGTATCGTGATTATATGATTATGCATTTTGTATATAGTAACATAGATTCACATCACAACTATTACCCCATGAGGTGTTTTTAATACTCTGGTTCATAGAAAAGGTAAGCGCGTCATCTCTTTTTGTTTTATATGCAAAACCCAACCAATGAAAGACCTTCTTCGCTGCAGGCCTTTGTCATGTAAAGCACATGTATGACATAGACATGGTTATTGGTGACCTTTTTAATTTTTTTTTAAACAAACTACATTGATGCCTTTGAATACGGGTAAGGTGTCAAAGGAGCTCCCATATTGAGATGGCTCCTGAGAGAAAAGGGACAAAACAAGGGGGGATGGGGAGTAGCGGGGTCAAAGTTGTCTTTTATTTTTCAAGTGCATCTCGCAGCCAATGGAGCATGTGGGAAAAAGATGTCAACTAAAGAAGCCGCCCGACCCATTTTTGGCAGCGTACACAGAGGGCTTTCATGTGACGCAGCGCCAGCGCTGACAAAAAAAACAAAAAAAAACACACACCAACATAACATTTCCGTGCGCTCAAGGAGCTGCGGTGAATAGCAACTGAGCAGGGAGGGAGGAGAAGGAGAATTCCTCCACTGCTACTGGACCCCCACCAAGCACATTTTTCCCCCCACCCCGAGGACCGGCCCGGCCAGGGAGAGCAGTGTGACTGATTTATCAGTGGATGTTAAAACTCCCAGTAGCCCAGCGCGAGTTGGGCGGGAGCCCCAGCTACAAGGTTCATGCTTGAGCTATTGAGAAAAATAGAAACGGGGGAGGGGGGGCATTGGGATTAAAGTGAAGAAAAATTAAGACAGAGCGCAAAGCTGAAAAGCAAAAGGATCCCCTTTAGCCAGAACAATGGCCGCCCTACGTTCTCCGGGCCTGGCCGGGGATCGGATGAAGTCGTTATACTGCCAGGCAAGGCGGGTTTCGGGTGGGGGCGTGAAGGGAAAGGGCTCAATTACCTCAACCTTAAAGATGTGATCAGTGAAGAAAGGAACATATTTCACTTCAGTCGTCTCCACCCCATTAAAAGAGGAAGGATTTGTTTTTGCTTTGCGGCGCTCGGGGAAATGTGCGAGTGAAATCGGTGCTCCTTAAGTCCTTGACATTTATTTTGGGTCATTTGTGGTGGGGAAGTACCAATACTTTTTACTTGTAGTGCCTACATTTCAACACTGATATATGTACTTTCTGCTCCTTACTTTGTCAAAATACGCTATGTCATTTTTACAGAGATAAGTCAAGCATAGTTAAGATCTTGATTATTGAGGAAAAACATTAAAAACAGGTATTATAATTGACGGTAACTTTTGCTTTAAGTACATTGCAGTCTTAAGATTTTTGTTTACTTTTACATACGTAAAGAAGTGGAATCAGTACTTCTTCCACAAGAGCTCGTTTTACACAAGTATGTGTAATATTTAACTCCAGATCTTAAGCACTTTTGCCGCCACTGTACATTATTTTCTCTATGTTGCCTCTTGTTAGTACTCTTGTACTTGACTTAAATTGTCGTTTGGTCAGGATGCGGCATACTGCTTTTAGCTTGAGATGTTGGCGGTACGTCGGAATTAACGAACATTGATTCCTGGCCCCTTCCACAATGAGCGTTTGAGAGACGTGTTGTTTTTCCTGTTGGTTGTTTTTCTTTTGGGGGGGGGGGGGGGGGGGTGACGAAACGACATTGTTTCGAGAGGCCACATCTGACAATCAAACACAAAGAGACAGTCCTCGCCTAGTGTCCTGTCACGCAGATCATTGTCCCGCCTCAATTATATGAAGCCAAAAACGACTTTTATGACCCGCGATCTCCGCTCGCCGCATCGGCACTTGTGACATCATCTCCTTGAAATTTTGAATTCCTCTCAGCCTAGAGCCGACTTACACAAAACATCAGGGTTCAGGTGATCCAAGTGCACAATTCCCTTAAAGCCTATATCAGATTATTGATTTATTTTTACATTTCAAGTGGCATATCCCATAGGTTTACATTCAAACACATGAAACAACCTGCCAAATTGTAGGTAAATAACTCGTCAACAAAGAAGTAAAAAAATAAAACAAATATTATAAATATCAAATGTTACACTGCATATAGCTGGACCCCCCCCCCACCCCCCCCATTCATTTAATTTTATTTCTATTTAATTGATGACACTTGTTATAATCCCTCCACATTACACCGCTGCCCGAAGTCGGCAATTATTTTGCTTATTCAATGATGGACACTCTTAAAATGTTAGCAAAAGACTACTAGAACAGCTGAACTTTATCTGGGGTTAACCAGAGGCACTAGAAATGGTGGTAGCTGATGAGAGTTTGAATGCCAATTCTGAACATAGCCACATCCCCAGTTATGAGAGGGTGTGCACACTTGTGCAACCACAGAACCTGGTTTGTTTACTTTTACTTCCCCTTTGGAAAAGATTAAAGTCTCTTTTCAATTGAGTTATAGAGGTTCTAGGTCACATTAATGGTGGAAAAAGTTTTATATCCCCAAAAACCTGGCATTTGAACAGGGGTGTGTAGACTTTTATATTCACTGTATCCGTCATGGATGTGTGCATTTCGCTGGTGTGCGATTTGTGTGTTTAGGCTCCACTCACACTGGCAGATATCTGATGCGTATTTTTCCGTGTAAATGCAGCCTCCCAGAGCTGCAGATGCCACACGTTTTTGACGCGTTAAAATCATAAACACAACATCCGAAACCTCAGTCAGCCGACCCTCGGAATCATTTGCATCAATCTCTGGGAAAAAAAAACGCTCAACAGGGGATTTTGCCCGGATTAACTCCTTGCCAAAAAATATCATTTAAATCCTCCTTAGTTAATTTCCCTTTTGGGTAATTAGTCACCAGTGCTGACCTTTTTCCCCATTGACAAGAGAAGCGTTATCTCGAAAGTCAAGCTTACAAAAACAAAACAAAAAAACACATTCAAGAAGTGCTTGTTAGGCAATTTGGACGTAGGGTTTAGGATGCTCCTGTTCCTTTAAAAGTAATCTCTTAAAGCCGCTGAATTCGCCACAAGTGGAAGAAGAAAGAACCTTCACCTTGTTTTTGGCATACGACGTGTTGAGTACACTGCGGGTCTCCTTGCCGGTGTAGATCACCACCCCGATCACGCTGCCTGCCAAACCAACAAACAAGAGGAGTAATGCTGCTCATTAGCCCCCACCCGGGCCACGCGCACGCATCTTAGCAAGATGAAGTGCATGAGAAGAAACGCAATAAGGCCACGGAGAGGCGTTGTTGTCACTCAAGTCAGGCGTTTAATACGTTCGGTGCCCTCACACACAAACACCATGAGGAAGCTCATAAAACCCAATCGATGCGCTGCCATCTTTGTTCGACAATTCATTAAGGTGGCCTTATAACAAAGGACTAAAGGCTCATTAATATTAAATGAGCCAGCAGAAGTATAATGCAGGACCTAAAAAAGGCTAGAATTGAAGTAGGTTTTTAAGAGGTGGTGATTTGCTCTCAATGACCAATGATGCTAAGAAAAATCACGATTGCGTGGGAACCAATATTATACATCGCAACATCGGTAAAACTGGAGAAGGAAAAAGGTTTGATAGAAACAGTCGTCTAGCACATCAACACAAAATGTGTTGAAGAATCCCAAATACTCTGTTGTAAAGCTGATATGACCGACCCATTGGCGCAAAAGAAACAGTTTCGCAACAAACGACAGTTTTTTTATTTCACACTTCATGTATGCCCCACATATGTAACTTGTATGGCCTTTATGTTTTTGGTTGTTTAGGTCCACAGTCAAAGAAGAAATTTGGCACAAAGTGAGATTTGAGGTTTGGTGAGGTTTATTGCAACAGAAAACTGTCATTTTTTGCTGAATTACACTTCATTCAATCAGTTTATTTACATTCTCTTTTTAAAGTTTGTGTGTTTATATTTGGTAACAAAAACTTTTTGGGGATTTGGGATGCATCAAAGTGTTTACACATGAGCATCAGACATCCATAATATCGTTACGTGACGTTTGTTTATCGTTACTGTACCGTACCAAACAACTAGATGTGATATCGAGATGGAGAAGCTTTTAGTGGAAACAACAATGACGCAAAAGCTCACTCAGTAAGTCAAAGCCTCCGAGTGTTTGTTCTTCAGGTCAAGGTCAGGGCATTGTAGAGTATGTGCGTGTGTGTGTGTGTGTGTGTGTGTGTGTGTGTGTGCGTTTGGTTGAGTGGTCACCACAAATCAATGGCGGTCGAGTGCGCGTCACCAACGCTCTCAACTGACCCCAGGGACTTCAACTGGGGATCAACAAAGATTGTGAAGGGGAAAACTTGAAAGACGCTCACCCGAGGCGACGACCGTGCTGGCCCACAGCGTGTTTTCGATGCTCAGGCTCTCGTGGACCTGGGGGTCTGCGTCGTCCTACAACCACATCACACAGTCATCAAACGGACAAAAAGTATTGGAAACAGATCAGATAAAGTAAAACTGGAAAAAAGAGAAATTGAGCTTTTTTCAGCGAGGTTAACGGTTGGACTCAAATTCTTCCTTTATGGACGTTGGCAACAGGAAAGAGCCACCGTCAAACTGTTCCCACAACATACGACAATGAAGTCTCAGTCATTTAAAAGCTATATATAGTCGGGCAGTTGTGCATTTAAAACAACCACGGCGCTTTGGCTTAATAATGTCTTGTTTAGCTTAATGCTAACAAAAGTTTAAAACACCATAGACGGGCTAACGAACAGTCCTGGTTGTTGTTACGTCAAGCAATGGATATTTGAACACAGATGGTGGCGCAACACATGTAGACAGACAATGCAACAACACTCACAGGCAAATCTTTATCCTTTGCGAAAAACGGCTAATTTCACTGTAGCTTACTTCGTCAGTGGTGTAATACTTGTTTGTGCATGTCCCTATGGCTGTCTTATAATGCCCTCAAGTGGCCAAGACGGAGAACCACAATGTCCTTTGAAATGCAGCAAAAAAATGTGGCAAAACCTCCATCCATCCATCCATCCATCCATCCATTTTCTGAGCCGCTTCTCCTCACTAGGGTCGCGGGCGTGCTGGAGCCTATCCCAGCTGGTCACGTGACTTGCGTAACCATCACGGAATAGTTGTGACTTTAATTTTGGTCGCCAGGGTGATCAGAATCAGAATCATCTTTATTTGCCAAGTATGTCCAAAAAACACACAAGGAATTTGTCTCCGGTAGTCGGAGCCGCTCTAGTACGGAGATCGATTAATTTTTCTGTTTAATTCTTATTCCACAAACGCAATATTAACAAGATTTCCGTGTTTTTGATTGGTGGTGGCACATATAACATATTTAGTAAAATAAAAAAACAAAAAAATATTTCAAATCCACTTTAAATGTCACAGGTGAACAGCTTCCTCAAGCAGCTGACGTGTAGCCATATAGTAGCTCTTTTATAATACTGTACTCCTTTTCAATGAAGCAAAACAACAAGTATCGCAAGGTCACGTCGGTGAGATTTCACAGATAAATAAGGCCCCTTGTGAGTTGGGGCGCTCCTTTTACTGCCGCTCTCTTATATAAAGGCAAGCGCGGGGAAACGGTTGGGTCCGGAGTGCCGAGCGCAGGCTCCGGTTTCATCTCAAATGACCGTCCTGATATAATAATTATGATACCCAAGCAGCCACATCCTGTCAATCCTCACAAGGTGCTGCAGAAGTGCATGAAAAATAAATGGGGGGGCGGCCCAACGCTTGACCGCTCTGACATTGTCATCGTGTCGCCGCGTCTCCATAAAGTCTAGGAGGCGGTGGGGGAGAAGGAGCCCTCATAAATAGGTAGGTTCATTTTCTGTGGGTCTGTGGGAACCCGATTTTTTCCCTCCCCTCCATCCGGCTCGGACTCAAAGCGCACGATATGCAAAGGAAGGCCGTGGAGGATGAATGAGTGGAGGAAGTGCTCGCTCACTAAGCCTGGTGTGTGGCCAAGAGTGAGGACAGACCACAAAGCCTGCCTTTGTAGTGCGACTCTCCTCTCTGTGGGGGCTGTGCTAATCTGCTATTAATAATAATAAAAAAAAAAAACAAAAAAAAAAAACAAGCACACAGGACAGGATAGATGGGAGCTCGCTAGCTAGCGGCAGGACCAGCATGTGATGCAAGACGGGGGTGAAGACAAGACCCCGATTGTTGCCGCTTTGTCCGCACGCAAGTGCAGTGACAACTATCTGTTGAGGATTTATTTCGACAGGAAATAAAGAAAACAAGTGTACCCGTGTGAAGTTTCCCTCAAAGCTGTGGATGTCCAGCTGGGGCTTCTGGGCGAAGACGAAGGCGCTGATGGAGAAGAGGTCCTGAGGAAGAACCGAGACCATTACGGATGTGCGACCTGCACCGCCTCTTTTCATGGCCAATAAACCAAATGGTCGAGATTAGATGGTCAAGCTTTATATTTTGTATTCTGAAACATATACTAATATGTCTAATATACGTGCTTGAAATGGAACATTTGATATCAGAACTCTGATGTAATTTTGCCCAAAGAGCAGTTATGACGTTGGCTTTACCCCCAGTGCCGGAAGCTGCTGCGTGCACCCCACGGCCACTTTCAGCTTCCAGTCCGTCTCTCCGTCCAGCTGGTCGGTTCTGATGAAGCACGCCCCTGGATCCAAGCAGACAGAAACATGCATTGTTGCATGTTCAGTTTCTGTGTGATGCCGCGCCGTCCCTTTTAAAATGGCAGTAGTTTTAAAGTTAATTACCATAACATTGATGTTAATTCTTGTTAGCATGTCTTTTTTAATAAGGAAAATAGCACTAATCTTGTGCTTTATAAAGCATACAGTAATGACATAATTAAATAAAATGTAAATAAATAGATTTTGCTCCAATTCTTGCTTCAACTCAATGGACATTGTGCCGCTCCGTTTGGTGTGTGCACCTTGGCCACCTGGGCCCAGTATAATAGAGCTCTACGGATCTAGGCCTACATAGAGATGCCGCAGATATATTAGTTGTTCTTTGCAGGAGGTAAAGAAGATATGCCTGAGAATATTGTTACATTGTCTGTCTACACGTTGCGCCACCGTATGTGTTCAAATTATAACGCTGCAACACAGATTCTATTCGTTAGCCCGGCGTTTTGCATTATTTGTTAGCATTTAGCTAAACAGACTTTCTTACGGCGAAGCGTTGTGTTTGAAATACAAATAGTGTCATTCACTTTGTTTGATGTTTAGTTTGACAGCAAACAAAAAACAGCTTCAAACGTTTTTTTGGGGAGAATTGTTCACTATCTGCCAAACGTCTGCTTGTTGTCAAGCGAGTTGAGTTCGCTGCCACCAGACGGCGTCGCGATTCTCAAATTTTGGCTCACAAGCATAACAATTTTAAATGTGAAAAAAAAATGTAAGTCGGGTCATTCGCATCTCACGGCATAACCGTATTTATAAACTATTTATAAACACCTTGGGGGCCATCAATTACGCTTTTGGTGGGAGGGCTCGCTCCCTATCCCTCACAAATAGAGTTGGTTAACTGTACACGTGTGCCGTTTCCTGCGTCACTAAACAGAGAGGCCTTGTTGCGCCCGTGTTTTTCCTCCGTGCTAATAAATACGATAATAAACGGCCCGGGCTGACAGGCGCCGTAAGATGTTGACCTGCATCGATCTTCGGTAATATTACGAATGAAGCTGATGGATGCGGGCCACTATATGACAGGCAGGCTCGAGGGCGGCCGTAAAGCGTCCCCCGGTGGGTTAAACATGATGGATGATTCATGCTCCTCGGCAGTCCGGCGTGCGAAATACAAATATGTGCTTATGCGCCGCACGTGTTGAACGCATAAAGACGTCAACTCCCGGCCGAGCGTATTATTATCGTTATCGTTATATAGATTGACGTCCTCGGGAACATTTCCCCTCGGATTCCCCCTCACCCCCCGCCAATCTCTCAGATCGGATGCAGCTCATTGATTCATTCGCTTCATTCGTCACTCCAACAATGTGACATAAATCATATGAATCGCAGGCCTGGCTCATCCAATCATGTCAACAGAGCGAGGGGGCGGGTTGGAAATGTGACTTCCAACCCGACACACTTTGTTAAAGAGCCACAAAAAACAACAAGTTCAACAGGATGCCGTTGGTTCCGTCTCTGGCGCGTTTATCTCATTATAACATCTGCTGAAATGATTGGATCAGAGTTAAGGCAGATATTCTCGCCGCTCACCGTTCCTCTCCGACGTCCTCAGGAAGATCATGTCTGCGGGAATCCTTTGGTTCTAAGTAGAAAAGAAAGTTACCGAAAGTTAACGAATGCAGTCGCTAAAGTCATTGGAATCCTGCTGAATAATTAAACAAGGTCGACTTAGCGGCTGAAAACTGATTTATTTTTTATTTTTTTTAAATAAAAGTCCCAGAAAGTTAAAACTTTTCCACTTTTTAGAGGAATTACTATTTTCTCATTTGGAGGAGAGAGGAAAAACTTACAATTATTAACTTAAATCATATTAACTGGGGGAAAATGGTGAATAAAGCCAAGCGATCCCACGCCTTCCGCAGATAATTGACGCCCATTACAATTGCATTGAAACCCCAGAAATTCCTGAACAAGTGAAGGTAAACCAGCCGTAAGCATTTTGGGGTTGGGTTCTTTTTTTACATACAAAATTGGGTGAATAGTTTTTGCATAACTGCTCTTTTTTTGATGGACTGAACTTTTTATTTCAGACATGCAGAAAAAATAAATAAATAAACAAATTGGGGAAAAAAATCTGCAATGTAAATATCCTATACTAAAACAGCAAGTTCTAGTATTAGTAGAGTCGGAAGAAGTTAAACTTATTGTTCTTAAAGGCAAAAACCTAACTTCAAGAGCAGTAATCAAGCTAGAACAATATTGCTATACTATTACACGTGTTTTCATTCACCTTCTCTACGATAAGCAGGTCTCCCACTTGGATGTCCGAGCTCTTCACCTGGATTTTACCTGCAGGGGGGAAATAAACAAAAAAACGTCAACTCCAACAATGACAGCACATGAATCCAAGCTGCGTCTTTACTTTTAACAGACGTAAGCTTTTGATTTGTGGCATTTTGCTCTCGAGAATCAATCTCTCACCTTGCGAGAGATTGATTCTCAGTGGCGTGATGGCGTAACCGACCCGAGAACTCGCTTATTTATCGCCCTAACATCCTTGGCAAAGTCTCACACTAGCCGGCGTGAGAGGTGTTATGGCACGATGGCACAGATATCACACGAGGGGATCGGGCGCGGCAGACGATCTTTAGCAGCGTCTAAAAATCGATGCAATTACGGCGAGAGGGACGACTTGCGTTACGTGGGTAATTGCGCGGGGAGGGCCGGGTGCTAGTGGGGAGTATCCGCTATCATCGTGTCAGCAAACAGTCGTCGCTCGTTCACTCACCGCGCAGCGTCAGCTTGCTATACAGCTGCGAGTTCATCTCTTTGTCCCGCTGGTGGCGCCGCACCTCGTCCACGGCCTCGCGCACCATCGTGACGGCCAGCACGAAACCCTGGAATAAGCAAGAGACGTCGGGTTTAAATATACGCGCTAAATGTGGTGCACCTACACTGTGGTCCGAATGATTACGTACATAGGAACCCACGCATTTTTAGTAGCAGTAGGCGAGTAGCCATACAAGGTATCGGTTCCGGGCCGATACAGCCTTATTTCAAGGTATCGGGTATTCGTGAAGACTGCCGATCCCAGCCAAAATAAAAAAATAAAATCTGACATTGGGTAAGTCCTCCTCGCCAGTAGTTGGCGCTATACTGCAGCGGTTTGACACATCTGCCAATCATCATGGGTTACAAAGAAAGAAAGAAAGCTCTTCACAGTTATCTGTCATCGTGTTAATTGAAATTGTATGTATCAAAAGTACTAGTGGTATCGGTACTCTGTATCGGTGAGTACTCGTACTGGTATCGGTCAGGAAAAAAGTGGTAGCGAAGAGCTCTAATTTTTAGAATGGATTTTTCTATCAATTATCTTCTCGATTAATCAGGACCCACACTATTTATATCGCACGGCCCAGAATGAGAAGTCGAAAAGGATTTACCAGAGGCGCCCAGTACGTGTACAAGTATCCGATCTTCAGCGAGGGCACAAACTGCGAGCAGGCCACCACCAGGAAGTAGAGATTGAGGAAGAACTTGAACTGCTGGTAAAGAACCTGAGGCGAAAGACGCAAGACATCATCGAGACACGTTTGTGGTTTTCAGCTCGACTTTACGAGACATCACATGTAGCAAAGCGCTCGCTGATGGGCTCCAATCGAAGGTCACACTTTGAATAATGCTTGTAATAATGAGAGTGCGGTGTCCAGCCGGATCAATAGGCGCTTAATGAACCCGCTGACCTTTATTTAGGGCGGCGGGGGGACGCACGCTAAACTCAATTTGCGCGTGTTTAATAATTCAACGCGCAGGGAGACAAACGGCACATTTGCTCAGAATAGAGACGTCTCCAACGGACAGGTGACATTTTACGGCGAGGGGAAGTGATGACGCAGCCATTCGCTTTTTAATAAGTAAGCCTGAGCACTACTGTCCCGCACTCAAAGAGAAGTTAACCTTAAGTAGCATTAGGAATAGAATATGCCCCAGCATGTCAGGTTTGACGTCGTAACTTTTTCCAAACACAAAAATTACCCCCAAAAAAAGTGTACTCCTGTTTTTAATTCAACATGTTTTACATTTTTAACTTAAAAAACAATGCGATATCTTTGAGCAATCAACTTTAACAAATATATATTTTCTTCAAATAAAAAATTGTGTTATCTTGTTATATTCAACTTTTTTATATTTCCCCCCCCCAAAAAAATTCAATTAAAAATAGTGACTTGAGTAACTTACCTTTTTTTTAAATTTTTTTTTTATACATTTTCTTAAACGAAAAACGTAGTGTGACAATAGCTAGTAAAATTCAACTATTTATTTTTAGGACTTAAAAGTTACTTAAAAATATTTTGTGATGAATTCCATTTTTTTATATACTGTATTCTTTCTGATTAAAAATGGTATGATATTCTCATTCTAAAAATAAAAATCAGCATGACATGATAATCAACATTTTAACATATTGTTCTAATTTAAAAAATAAAATCGCCCAATGTCTTTTTTGCGGTAACCGTCCTCATATCATTGAAAAGTTGTTTTTATTTTTAAAGTAACGTTTCCAAAAAACTTCTAACTGCCGAGGTGCCCTTGAGCAAGGCATAGCGTTTTGCGGAAGTCAAGCCATTACCCCCGGCACAAAGGTGAAGACGTTGTACTTCTGGTTGCGGATGGAGTTTTTGGGGAACTTGTCGTCGCACTTCTCCGGCCGGCCGAGCCACACGGTGCGGGCCTTCAGCTCCTTCTTGCGGCGGCACATTCGGACGAGGCAATCGCAGCAGCTGCGGGCGACGCAACAACACAAGTTCATCCAGAATCGTGCGTGACGACAAAACAACAACAGCAGTTTGTCACTTGTGGCGAGGTCACCTTAAAAAATGAGATGATATGCAGTCGAGATTGTCACAGGACAGTTCATTTATTGCACAATTTTAAGATATTACATAATGACAAATAAGCAAAACAACAAGCACAAAATACAAACATTGGTGAAGTTGTTGAACAGATGTCAATTGTAGTGATTGTAAAATTCAAAAATAGGTCAATTTTATGTTTTTATTGAGAAATGACAGGAAGAGCCGCTTTTCAACTATTTCTTTTCTCTTTGGTGTAAGAATGTGTGTCATGCCACGTACATCACTGCTGCTGTTATTTACAAATAGTCGGTGTTAATTCAAGCTTTTGAACAAACCTCTAAAAAAGGAGCGCTTTTTCTACTTTCCACGTACGGGTGTTCAGCGCAGTGAGGTGAAAAGGTTAGCGTCTTCGCCGGGGAGGAAATATTCACGGCTCAATTTGCCCCGTGAAGCCCGGCCAGACAAAAACACACACTGTGGAAGCATCCGGAGACACATTCGTCCTTGTTTGGCGTTAGCGGAGCGTCGCTAACACGCGGGGACGCCCCCCCCGCCGACAAGATTGATTTAAACAAAAAGTGAGCTTTGACTTTGCATCCACCTGCTAATGATGACACCGTGGCTTATCCACAGCATGAAATGCAAACAGTGCGTGTGTGATTTACGTAAAGCGGAGCTTCCCAAACGGTCTGGGGAGCTGCTGCTTGGGGGTCCACAAAATAATTTGCAATTAATTATTATGGCTTATCGTTTTTTAAATAGAAGACACCAACACATGGAGAAGGGTGGCCAATAAAACAAATGACTCTTCTCTGCCTTAGCTTTAGACCAATTAAAAGGTCGGATGTGGTTGTGACAAATAAATCTGACATCCCTGCAGGAATAAAGTCTTTTTTTAGAACAAGAAGAGTATTATTGCATGAATAAAGTCCTATTTTTTTTCAAGTAATAATCCTTTTTTACGGTATATTATTTAAAGTACAGTGGACCCCATTATACCCAGAGATTCATGCATTCGCGGAATTTTTTATCCCCCATTTTTCTTTTTTAAATGCATATTGGGGGGTATCCCTGCTTATTCAAGAATTTTGAGGGGTTGCAAAAATGTAAATAATAAAGTTGTTGTTTTTTTTCGCCAAAGCAATTCAAATTGATGTCTATCTGCAAATATTCGCTATTCGTGGCCGGGCTCGATGCCGATCCCCCTCGAATTGTGGGGTCCATTGTATATGGTCCTGTTTTTTTTTTTTTTAAACAAAAGGCTTTTTTTTTTTAAGTATATACAGAGCACGCCCACTATTCCGCAAATAGTGAAAATCCGCAAATAATTGACTCTCCCTTATAATTGGATTGAAAGGAAAAATTCAGAAAAAAAAAAAAAACTGAAATAAGCAGTGGATAGGCTAAATAAAATAAAAAACATGAATAAAGTGGAGGATTTCACCCAAAAATCTGCAAGTCATATTTAATATTACCATTTTATCCTTGAAAAGTACGACTTTATTCTCTTAAGATTATGACTTTCCATCCCGACAAATTAATATTTGTTGTACACATTACAACTTTTTTTCTTGAAAAATATGACACTATTCTCATAAATTTACCACATTTTTTCTCAAAAAATTTTGAATTTGTTATGATAGCTTTGCAACTTTTTTCCCCTCAAAAATAGGCATCTATAACATTTAGGGGTACACATAGTACTCTAGATCTACTTAATTGGCGTAAGGATTATGAGGGGGGTCCTTGGAAAAATGTCTCTCCTGTACCTAAAAAGTTTGCGATCACCTGACATAAATTAGCTAAAGTGTCACCTCAGTGTACATTGTCATGGTGATTTACTTGGCTTTTCCACCTTTTAAGCAACAAAAAAAATAAAATCAACTTTGGCGGTGACAACTTTTGGCCATGTTTGACTTGGCGGTGGCGCTCCGCCTCGGCGCGCCGGGCGTCCAGATTCATACGGCAGATTATTTGAGCAAATGAATGCTATTTAAATAACGGGGCCATTTGAACAGCGCCGGCTTAGTCGGCTCGTGAATTATTTGCCTTTTATAATCCCGCGCAGTGCACACACAAAATTACTGGAAAGCATCAAACTGGTCAGCTGTGAAAAATCCAATTTGTTCATTAGCGAGGGGGTGCACGGGGGAGGGGGGGAGGGGTGGGCGATCGATTCGGCTGGAGACGCACCGCCGGCGACAAACTGACAGCGGGGGCTCTTTCAAACTTCCTCGTATCAGCGCGGAAACCTTCAAAATGTGTGGAATGCGTGTCGGCCAGCAAATAGTGTGACCTCGATGGTGACTTTTGCACTTCGTGCACAGCTTCTGATGCGCTGGAAATCCAAACTGCGGCTGGCGTCTACACATGCGACGCACTTTTTATGCCAAGCGCAACGTTTGCACAATGACACAAAGCCACAAAAAATGCGTCAGAAGCGAACTCAACCCCACAGAAGCCGAATCGGGATGTGAAACCCATCAAAAGCAAACACGAAGACGACGGAAGCATTCTTGGATTTGAATATATGAATTCATAAAACATTAATATCTGATGCAAATAATTCAAGCCTGACTAGTTGGGTTCCTGAAGAGGCTGCCCAACATCAAAAGTAAACAACGGAGGATTTACGAATACGAGCTGTATTACGACGTGGTGCAAATAATTCAAGTTTAACTAGTTGGGTGCCTGAACTGCCAAACAATTCGAACATAAATACGAAAAAGGCAACAATGTAAGCATAGCTGGAATAATATGTCATGCATGGATATTAACGTGGCACAAATCATTTCGGCCTGACTTGTCGGCTGGCCAAACAGGTCGACGAAGAAGACGAGTCGGACATTCTCGGACTTGAATACACAACACATTCATATGTATCATGAAATAATTTAGGCCCAACTAGTTAGCTGCCTAAACAGATTGCAAAACACTATACGTATAATACGTGACGGATTAATACGCATCGCTAAATAATTTCAGTTGGCTAGCTGAACAGGCTGCGGACAGCCAAATGGCGGAAACAGACACACTATGAGAAAATGTCAGCGCAAATGCTCAATGTAAAGTTAACAGAACGCCTGCAAGGTAGACAACCGCCTACCTTCCACAGAGGACTCTCCAGCCGCCGAGCAGGAACCAGCCAAGGCCTCGCTGTCTGCGGTCGACTCTGGCCCGGGGCAGCGTTTGGTAGTCGCTTTCGTCGTTCTCCAAGGCCTCGTCGGACATCATCAGGGGCATCTCGTCCAGGCTCGACGGCTCATCGTCGACGGAGAATCTGACGGCCCGGGATTCAAAATACACTTCAGGGATCTGAGTGCAAGTCGTCGTTGGCACTGTTTGCTTTGTAGCTTTGAGTAAACATACTTGGGAGTGTACTTAAGAAACCTGTTATGCTAACAATGGGAATATGCGGTCTCATGGAACATGCAAGACTTTTCTTGCAATGGAATAGACTACTATTGATATCCGTCGTCCCTTAGTAGAGGGTATAACGGTGGGCTTCTAAAATGGTGGGTTGAGCCGACCCATGCCTAATTCACGAACACAGCCACATCCCAAGTTATGTGGGTGTGCACACTTGTGCAAACACATCAAAGCAGTTGTTTATTTTTACGTCCTTTCGAAAAGTTTTTTTCCCCAATAAAGTTGTACAAGACACACAAGTGCTGTCTTTAAATGATTGATATTGGTCTCATTTTGATAGACTTTGTTTGTCTACACTTTAGGTAGCGTCTACCGTCTACTAATTATCCGTCTTGTGTCTCTCTTTAAATGCCGGATGCAGCACAGCTGACACCACGCGAAGATTAACTCAACGGGGCCTTTAACTTGGACTTTGACGCAGACAAAATAACATTACAGAGCTCAGAGCGAACAGATGGTGGATTCGAATTGCCTCCAACTGGCCGCCACCAAAAACGAAACAAAATGGGCCGGGAGGCTAGGCTAACGGCACAAGCTAACAGCCTCGCCACAGGAAACACACGCCAGTGTGGAGGCGAGAATGGAAAAGTTAACATTTCAACACTTCATCTCATCACTCGACCGCGGAAATGTCCGCCAAAAGAGGCCACATACCTCGAGTGTCTGACGGAGTAGTAGTTGTAGGGGCTCCTCCTCGAGCTCTTCCGCATCGGATCTAACGGGATGCCGTCAGCCATCTTGGCCGGGAAGTCCACTCGGTGACGTCACCCCACTTAGGAATTTATGCCACATTCGAGAAGTCGCGTGGATCTCATCACGCGTGTCATAATTCATTCGTTTTCCGTCCCGAAGATGTTTCTGTTGTGGGTAAAATACTACATCTATTATAGTTAACAACTAAGGGTTTGTTTTTAGTAAATAATATGTATTTAATAATATTATTTGGCTAACATTGGGACAGCAGTATTTTGACGAAACACAAACGTTTCAAAATTCTGAAGTCTCTGAACGCAACACGAGTTGTACGCCAAGTGAATGGTTGATACCCTGCGCGCAAAATGCTGGTTTGGGGCCACGAAATACGAACATTTGCAAAGATACACCATCGGATTATTATTATACGGGCCGACCACAAAGTCTTTACAATAAAAAAAAATACATTTTACAAAAGCAATTGATGAAATATATTCCTGGGATTTGTTCTACCTGGTTATCAAAGTTTTCTATCAGATTGCCTTTGTGTCTTTCAGGTACCCTGATTTCAGTCGGAGAAAAAACGGAGAATTTATGAATACTCTGTATATTAGCTTCAATTGAAAATGTACCTTTTGCAAAAAAAAGTTTAATTTCAAAACAGACTTTTTTTTTTTTTTTTTAAAAGGCAAACGGACAAGCTACACAACCGTTTCAACACACAAGATTGTTTGCAGGGAACTATTTCCCAATGCTTAAATACATAAAATGTAGGAATGAAACTATATATGCGTATATACAGTGGATGTTTATCATCAGTGTCACATTTGTTCTCCATTTTATTCTGCCCCATAATTTATCCAGTAAAACACAGAAAGCAGTTCACCAGGTTTTGTCGATTCTTTTTGACAAGATATTGGGAGGATCGGTGAGCATATGTTGTGCTTTGCACCAGATAGCAGCATTGGGCAGCTGTCCAGAGGGAGCGCAGACTATTTGCATTATTAATTTGAACATTCAGTATGTTCCTTTCTTTCCGAGCTCTCAGCGCTCAGCGAGTGTGGACTTTCAGGTACTCGTTAAACAACAGCCAAAGAACGAAAAAAAAAAGACATTTATGGTATCTCTGAATGGATAAATCTGTAATAGAGCATTCCCCAGCTATGTGGTGGCTTTTGAAGCAAATGTCGAGCGAATCGAGCTGCAGTACCGCGTTGTGCCACAACGAGCTGGGCAGCACTGAGCTCTACTGGAAGAGATGCAGCGCAGTTGAGCGCAAGAACAAGAGGCAGAGAAGGTCACAAACTAAGCTCCCGTAATAGTCGTCCTTCCCACAGAGCGGAGAAAATATATGCCACAGTGGTGCTTTGAGATGACGCTATATGTTAGGATTAATCCTATGTTAGGATTAAGGTAGCGGCGTTAAATTAGATGAAATGATCAGGTTTGGCAAATGCCCCACTGAAAGCAAGCACGCTCAGCCTCTGATTTGGAGAACTTTTTTTTTTTTTTTAAATGCGTTTTAATAAGTTTAAATGTCTTTTTGAAGCATTTGTGAGGGGGAAAACTATATTTAAAAAAAAACACATGTTTTTTTGATATGGTCTCATACTTATCCCCAGCAATGAGCAGGGATTCACGGTATACAAAAAGAAACCAGCTGTTTTACAAATACTTTAATGTCCGTAAGCGATTGCATCAGTTGATTCCCAGCTCTTTACTGTCATCAATCAGCATCGAAAAATGTCTGCCGTTCGCCAGTTGCACGCCGTTCTTGGACAGGCTCGCGACGGGCCTGGCCGCGCCGTTGGCTCTGTCCACGGCGGTGGCGAAGGGGCGCGGCGGTGTCACGCCTCGGTTCTGGATCACCGAGATCTCGTTGTTCTTCACGGCCAGGCCGCCGGTGATGGCGCCGGCGTAGCGGCTCCAGAAGCCGGCGTCCACGTGCACGGCCCGGGCGGCCAGGTCGAACTTGACGGCGTCCGAGCCCAGCAGGGCCACGGGGTTGTCCACCGAGAGACGCCGCCCCCTCCTGGCCGGAGCGTTGCTCCACATGTGCGTTCCCATGTGAACCTGCGAAGGGACGGCAAAGACGGCGGCCATCAAAACACATGAGATGCTAATTCGAACAATGCTGAAGGCCCAGGCCAGATCCGCACCTCCGCATCGTTTGACGTAGCCCACGAAGGCTTGGCGTCATTTTTCTTTGACTTGTGTTCGAAACAAATGCCCTTATTGGTGGTTTTACAGCATGATAATTCACAGTTTAAACTGTTACTGGTCATTTCCTAAAAAGAAGACACATTTTATTCATGTTGTACATCCCATAAAGAAAAGATTGAACTTGACACGTTAAATTCTGTCCCCGTTTACACGAAATATAAGCCTAGTTTGGCATTTTGTAGCATTACCGGATGTGAACCGAACCGTGGACTTCAAACCAAGGTACATAGCCAGCTGTTGTTTTTTGGCATATTGTTACACCTGTAGCGATTATACAGTTGTGCGGTTTCCCCGTTATGAGCGGCTCCCGGAAGGGAGACGTCGCTCCTGTGTGGCCAACGCTGGGTGAGGCCTACCTTCAAGTTGCCCTTGGTGGTGAAGGCTCGGCCGCAGATGGAGCAGACGAAGGGCTTCTCGCCGGTGTGCGTGCGCTCGTGGATCTGAAGGGCGCTGGCCGAGGAGAAGTTCTTCCCACAGGCGCGGCAGTTGTGCTGCTTGGGAGCCCGGCGAGGGGGCGCCGGTGCCAGCAGGGCGGCTATTCCAGGGCTGGTGACTGACGGGTAGGTGGCCGACAAGTTGATGGCAAACGTCGGGTACGGTTCGGTGTAACCATTCACCTCTGTCTTTATCGGTCTAGTTGACCCGCTGGTCATTAGGTGGGGGATGCTTTGTGTTCCTTTCAGTTGTAGGGGGGCAAAGCCAGGAGATTCAATTTGTTCTTTCTTCACAGACGCAGCGAAAAGTTCCCGAAAGTCAGTACTTTGTGCAGGTGATAGAGGCGGCGTCGCAGGGGGGCTAGTGGTTCCCAGATTTTCCATCCCTTTCTCAGTTAAAGAGCATTCAATCTGGATCTGGTCATCATCGCCATTCTTATCCCCAAAAGAGGTGCTGAGGTTCGTCGTGGAGTCAATCAGATGGTTCTCTGGCGAAGACTTAGGAGAGCTGACCACATTTTCTCCCTGCTGTCCTTCCTCCCTGTCCTCACCCTCCATGGAGACATCATCGGCGAGGTCGTTGCTGCTGGGACTATCCAAGTTCTTCTCGTTCTCTCCCTCCGGCTCCTGAAACCCATCAAGCAGAGCCGAATCGGGAATCTGCTCGACCGTGTGCATGCGGATGTGCTGCTGGAGGGCCACGGCGTTGGTGAACCTCTTCTGGCAAATGGGACACGAGTGTTGCACCTGTGCCGGAGGATTCTCCCTGTGAACGCCCACATGGGTCTTCAGGTTGCCCTTGGTGGTGAAGGCGCGGCCGCACACCCTGCACTTGAAGGGTCTCTCGCCCGTGTGAATGCGGTAGTGCATTTTCAGTGCGCTCGGGCAGCTGAGGACTCGCTTGCACAGGACGCACCTGTTGCCGTCCGTGATCTTTTTGTGGATGTTCTCCACCAGCTGCTGCAGCTTTGAGGTTTCCGAGGTTTGCATAGAGTCCAGGGCGCCGCCGGGAGAGAAATCTTCCGAGTTTACCGGGAGCGGCGATGGGGAGCTGGACGCGGGAGATCCTGATGCTACAGTTTCTGGCGTGGTAGCTTTAGATGTGTTGCTGGTTGCCTGAGTTACTGGAGTAGTTCTCAGGATCTGAGAGCAGCTTTGCGGAAGGTGTACCTCCTCTGTTTTTATGTTACTGGATCCGTCTTGCTCCTGGTTGGGCTCTTGAGTGTCTGAAACCGGAGACAATCGAGCCTCGCTGCCTCTCGGTGACACACACTCACCAGAAGCCGGCTGGTACAGGGACTGAACAGATGGCGCTACACTTGAGGACTCGCTGGAGCGCCCGATGCTGGCTCTAGTGGAGGAGAGTGGAAGACCCACAGAGGCTGGCACGGTGGCTAAGACAGGTTTGTTGTCCAGCCACGAAGCGGCGGCTTTTTCTGGTGGCACAGTCATTCCGTAGGGAATCCCGGAGCTCGTCGGCACATTGTCCAGATACTCTGGCACGGGATACGGGTTCATCTGGACTTGAGGATACTTGTCTTTGTGCCTCTGGAAGTGCACCTTTAAGTTGCCCTTAGTGGAGAAGCGGTTGCCGCAGATGTTGCATTTGAAGGGCCGCTCTCCAGTGTGGGAGCGCAGGTGGATCTGCAGGGCGCTGTCACTGCCAAACACTTTGGCGCAGAAGCGGCATTTATGCTTGAAGAAGGGCTCCTCGGGGCCAGGCTTTGTTTCAAACAACGACGCGCCGGGGGGCTTCCCCTTCCGGTGCTTCATCACGGCCGCCAGCGGGTCGAGCGCATTGGCCGTGGCGGCGATGCTGGCCAAAGGATTGGGGAAGATGACGCTGCTGGGGGGGGGGTGAGGCAGGAAGGGGAGGCTACCCTGCCCGAGCGAGAGAGGACTCGGGGAGCTTGGATGCGAGCCAGCGTACGGAGGCATTAATGCAGAGATGTTGCTACAACTGGAGAGGGATGGAGTTGGGTTTTCCAAGGGAGAGTCTGAAGTACATGCCACCTCTCTAAAGACCGGCTGCCTGCATTCAGTTTGCGAGGGGAGATTTTGTGACTTTTCAGGCACGGTTGACAGCGAAACAGCAGCCTGGCTGTTGACGCTAGGGGGCGCATTTCCTGGCAGCGGGAGGACGGGAGGAGGGTAAGGGTGTGCCGCGAGGGAAGAGGCTCCGGAGGCTGGGTTTAACGCCTTCTTGCTCGGCTGCCCGTTCATGGTGGCCACCTGGCTGCAGATCTGCTCGATCAGGTGCAGCTGGTGGACTTGTTGCTCCTGCAGCGCCAGCAGGTGCTCCAGGATGACCGGGACGGCAGCTGAGGCTGACCGCCCGGCGGTGCCGCCGACCGCCCCTTGCGAGAACTGGGCCACGGCCACCCTGGTGCTGTGCAGGATCTCCAGGGTCACGTTGGTGCTCGGCAGAGACGGCGGGGTCTCCGCCGAATCTGGCGGCGTTGGGCTAGAGGCGTATTTGGCCTGCGGCCGAAGTTCTACCTCCATAGCCTCGTCTTGGCTTTCATTGTCGGTCACCGCCGACGAGCCGCCGGACCCCATGCTGGGAACCGGCGAGGGTCCCGTCGGCGACTCGTCGGCACCGCCTTCGCCATCTCTCTCGATCAACACCGAGCGATCCCCGACGCAGGATTTCCGATGCTCGCTCAGCTCGCGGCGAGTGAAGAATTCGGCGCAGCATGGGTGGCAAACGTGCGTGTCCTCGCCGCAGGGGGAACTTCCAGTCCCGCTAGGGTCCTCTCTCTCCACGTCTTCCGCGGAGTCTGGCAGACAGATGAATTTCACGGGATAAGTTCTTTGTTACGCCAAGTTGTGTGGAGAATCACAACAATTGACCCATTTTAGAGAATATACCATGCACTGAAGTCTCAGCTGAATAAAAGACAATGTTCCCAGTTCTTGCCATAGGAATTTACAAGTTGCCTATTTTCAACCCCAAAAAAGTCAGAATGTTAAGATAACAAATTGGTATTTTTTGAGAAAAAAAAAAAGTTGTGATGTTTGGAGAATAAGTGGCTTTTTTTTTTTTCAAGAAAAAAAATGAACAAGAACAAAGACTTATTTTGTCGGGATGAAAATTCTTAATTCCATGAGAATAAAATCGGAATATTATGGTATTAAAGTCAAAGTTAAACAAGGGAAGAAGGTCACATGTTAACAAGTGAATTTAAAAAATACAACTTTATTCTCGTAACATTACGTCTTTTATTGTGGCGACGACACCTTTAGTGAAAAAAAATAGGACTTTTGTTCTTGAATAAACTTTTAATTGAACTAAAGCTAAGGCGGTGAGGAGTAATTGGTTTGTAATGTTTCCTCAGATGTACATTGCAATATTTTAAAAAGATAAGACATCATCATTTTTTGCCAATTATTTTGCGGACCCCCAAGCAACGTCTCGTGGCCCGCCAGAGGCCCCCCGGCCCTCAGTCTGAGAACCCGTGCAATGGGCGACGCCACGCGTGTCGCTTTGTAACACTTTGCCCAAATGAAAAAATGAATTATGTGCGCTACTGTGCATGTAGTGTGTTTCATGCTCAATTTTCATCCCTGCCTCCATTTTCTGCAGTGCCGGCGGGGAACACTGGAGGGACCGCGCCAAGATTCCGACCCAGAACCTGTCGACTGTGAGGCAAACCTGCTAACCGCCGCGCACGTGCTGAATTTCTACTCCGAAAGCTTTCAAAACGCTGTGACGCGTGTTATTGTTTGACTGCAGGCCCAGCATCCCCGGGCTCCGATGCCAACCCTGGGCCTGTTAACTGCGAGTCCTGCGTGCGACCCACTGCGCCGCTGTGTCGGGGAAACACGATCAACGTAGCCAAAAAGCTAAAAAACACCCCCCCCCAAAAAAAAAACATCTATTCACAGCGTGCGAGCGAGATTCAAACTCGGACCTCTCGATTGTGAGGCAGATGTGCGAAACGCGACTCCAACGTGTTGCTGCGTTTCTAAAAGCGAGCCAATGTAGTCAAACCAGAAAGAAATCTATCAAACTTACAATCTTAGTGTAATTTGATAGTTTTGTGAAAATTGGATTTTGCACTGTCTGGTTTTGCGATGAAAAAGACCTTTTCAAAGACCTTTTCAATAAAAGTTTGATGTTTTTTTTTCAAAATGAGCCTCTTCATTGCTCAGTTTATATGAACTTGGAGTATCCTGAATAAAAAAATGATCAGACTTAACCTGGAACCAGAACCAAAAACTAATTTTACACCAGTGACCAAAAATGGGGACGCCTGCTTTGGCCTTTGAACTTTTCAACTACATGAAATTCAAACGTGCGACCTCCGGAGCGTGAGGCGGGCATGCTCGCCGCTGCCGCGCCGTAATGAAGTGTATCGAAAGCTTTCAAAGCGAAAGAAATCTCCACGTGTTTTTCTGGCGTTCACGCGCATTTCTGCCTTCGATCGCAGCTGCCGGGCCCCAATTGTCTCCAGCGAGCGATACGAGTCGGGAAATCCTCTTTCAAACGCGACAACCCGGGGGGGGGCGCACCCAAAACTGGACGGCTTTCCACTTTTGAAGCCTGACGATGCAAGTGTGCAATTAGTGGCGAGCGAAGGGAATCCGTGGCAAAGTAGAACCCTGTCAGAGGTAAACAATCAGCAGCTCACCAAGTGGGTGGTCTCGGGCAATTCGGGCACACGAAAAACCCACTAAAAGAGGCACGTCTTTATGCTCCCGTTGTACGATTTACTTCCAGAGAAAAGACATTTCCAGCTTTGAATTTTTTTAATTCCAGCTTTGAAATATTTGTCCAAATATAACAAGACGCGTCCATTTCCAGCACTGTCGTTCACTCGGAATAAAGGGAGCGACACAGCAGCAGATTTACGGCCGTTCTCGGCTGCGGGTTTTGTTTTTTTGGGAGGGCCCCCACAGGCGGACTCCCTTCTCGGCCTCGCCGCTTGACCTTTGAACCTGCGATGGACCGAGCGCGTTACGAGGCGCGCAAGGGGGTCGACTGAGGTGAAGTCGCAGACCCGCGAAATAAACGACGGACGAGCAATAGTTGCCAAAGCGACAAAACCTGAAATCGCGGATCTTGTTACATTACAGCAATGGCGACCAATTGACATGACATTACGCTCTGCCGTCCAAACGGCACTTTGGAGTTATTATTAATTGAATGCCGGCAGCGTGAAAAGGTTCGAGTAGCATCTGCTCGCCACGTAGAAGAATAAAATGATACGGCAATTAGAAAATATGAGCACAGGCGGAAAGATCTGCTTACGGATGTTGTTGTTATTATTATTATTATTATTATGAGGACAATCGTGCTCATTATTGAAACCGCGTTTGCTGTTGAGGAAAAATGAAATGAATAGAGAGAAATCCAAATCGGCATGTCAACGTATAAGTTACAACTCTTTGGTGGAGCAAGAATGAAAATGAAAACAAAAGTTTCAATCTTCTGCTCCATTAAACTTGCAACATGTTAAAAATGAGATATGGCGTATATACTGCATATTCAATCTATATTTGTTTGATTTTAAATAAATGAATGAAATCGTGAGCCTTTTTTTTTTACTCCTAAAAGGTTCCGATTTAAAATAGACAGCAAGCGTATGTAAAATGGCAAAAGTCTCAACAAAATGAAAAGTGATGTCGCGTGACATTTTGTAATATTATTAGCATCCACTTTTTGGGGGCTCTCAACTTCCACGGGAGTAACGTACCGTCACGGCGGAGGAGGCGGAGGCCGCTCCGGGGCTCGTCCTGGCCGGCCCGGAGGTGCCGCGGCTTGGCTTGCTTGCGCCGGGACATGTCGGCGCGTGCACGCCGCCGCCCGGGCCGCCGTCGTCGGCTCTGGGAGCGGGCTGCGGGCTGCCGGCTGCCGGCTGGCCGAGAGGAGGCTGCGCTGCGGATGCCCCGCGGGGGCGATTGCGCATGTCAGTCAGCGCGACGACGCCGGTGAGGAGGCGGATAGAAGAGGGCGTGGGGGTCTCATGCTTTTAGGACCCCCGCTCAGTATGGAAATGAGGGATGACGTTCAACAACTTCCCTTTTGCTGGGGGCGATCAGCTGCTTTTACGCACAGCTCCGAGCGGGACGTCCCGGGGGTCCACGCACGCCTTGACCGGCAATCCCACTTTTGGTGGTCGGGTGGGGGGGGGGGGGGGGGGAAGACGCTGACGTTGCATGGTCGGAGGTCGAAGTTTGGCGCGCGACGCCCGAGACAGTCTGGCGGCGGCAGGCGGCGGACGGAGGCTCTCCCTCGGCCGGTGCCTCCCTCCTCCTCCCGGGCGCATCAGCGTGGAGCTCCACGCGGTGATAGGCTGGAGGTGCGCTGGACCTCCCACACTTTGGCTGCCATAAAACACTGGCCGGGAATGCTGAGAGACGTGCATGAACACACACTGTATCTCATTCTGCATTTGAGATATTTTCCAATCATAATAAGTAAGTATCAAGTCTGGGGGCAGTACAAATCCAACAATGCCGCTTGCGTGTCCAAACCATTCGCTATTATAACATGAATGCCGAATGCTGCTTTTCAATTAACAATCCACTGTTTTAAGACGACTAATATCTTGTGTGAATGCTCACCTCTCAGCATTCACAACAAAAACTCTTCGTATAGATTTATACACATTAGGTGAATGCTAAAAAAAACAAGCTTTCGGTCCAGTACGTACATACATTGTTTTATTATTGTGCAGAATGCGTTCACGCCAATGTGTGCACTCAAACGATTTGACTTATCATTATGTGAATGCTGTGAGTTTGCGTCAAAAATCAGCTTTTCACATGTGACCCCAAGGTTTTTTTCGGATTATTATTAGCAGTCACACCGATACTATTCCTAGTTGTATTCGCGTATGCCAGCTGAATGCCGCAGAGACAAGTTTTCTGTTGTACTGAAACATACTCCCATAATTTTGCAGAATGCCGAGAGGCAAGCATTCGCACTGGTATTGTGCATTCAAGCTATTTCACGTATCAGGCGAACCCTGAGGGACAAGCATTCACACGATGCAGCATGTGCCGTCAAACGTCACGGATGCTGAGAGGCCAGCTTTCACACCGATGCTGTTGTGTATTCAAAATGTCCACACTGAGATAAATGCTGAGAGACAAGCATTTACACCCATCCAGATGTGCATCAGAAATATTTGCATGATTGTTATGAGGTGAGTGCTGACAGATGATGATTCAAATAGTTGCGCTTGAAAATAGCTATTATTTGGTGAATGCTGAAAGACGAGCACGCTCGTGCATTAAAAAGACACTTTGTACTTGGTGAACGCTGGGAGCCAAGGTTTCGGTTGCGCGCCAAACATGAACGCTGAGAACCGCACTCGCACGGAAATGTTTCCTCTTGCGATGATCGTCATGCCAATGCTGAGAGATGTGCTCTCAGCTGTACATTTGTTCTAAGGTGCGACTGCTGAGATATGAGCGCTCACACTCAAAAAGGTTTCTTCTCGTTCGGATTATGTGAACGCTACGAGACATTCTTTCAACTTACGCAGGACATAAAGAAAAGGTTGAACGCTGACACTTGCTTGCAGCTGTTCATCGAAGAGTGAATGCGGAGACACGCGTTCAACCGTATACAAACGTGTGTGCTGAGAAACGGACCTTCCCAATAACACAAACCAAATGACATTTTTGGATTGTTTTGTTTCCGGCTACGTGTGATGTCACGGAATTACCGAAGATCCGACAAAGTGACGTTTTGACTTCTTGGATGGCGAGTGAAGAGCGCTCCTTCGCGCAAACAAAGCGGTAATCCTCCTTTTCAGGCAGCATTGTGCCTGAACTTGTAATCATGTGCTGGGAAAAGATGTACTTTGGCGAGGGGAGTGTGTGCTCAGGACAGAATCAGCTGTCGATCATTGCAAGTACTTGACACGAGCACCCCGCTATTGATCGCCGCCGTGTCGTCTCGCGTTGCGGCGCTACGGGGAGATAAGGCCCGGCCATCCTCTCGTGGCCGGAAAATCCTCTCTTTGGGAAACCATCGCGTTTGCTTGTGACGAATAGCCCGCCGCTTATCGGGACACTCCCGCGCCCTTGATTTGATATCGATTCCCCGCTAATCGCCGCAGCGCCGCGCCGCGCCGGCTCGAACCGGCCGCGACTCCGCCGTGATCTCCCGACGCGATTCTAGCAACTGGAAGCGCCGCTTGAATGAAATTGCTTTGGTCATCTGTTGGGAATGTACAGTGTACCATTTTGTCATGTTCTTACGAAGAAACAACAAATTGCACTGTACAGAATGAAATCGAATATAATGAATTAAACAGTTTGAGCATCATGATCGCACGTGTTAATTCAATGGGCCCACCAGGGGGCAATCTAATACATAAACACAAAACGTAGATTTGATGATAAAGCAGAAGAAGACCATCATAACTCTGCTGCAATAATGCTGGTCGTTCTTCGCAGAGGATAAAGAACATATTCCTGCGAGTATTATATCGTCTCTCTGGCTTGTGTTCCGATATGACTTGTTTAAAGGTTAAGTATTGCAACTTGATGCTAGTTGTGCTAGCCCGTCTACGGTGTGTGGTTAGCATTAAGCTAGCGAACGCTCAGAAAGCAAAGTGATGTGGTTCGGTTAAATAAACGCCGTTTAATTGAGTTTGTTTTCGCTTTAGTTTTGCAGAAGAATCGTTTTTGAGTCGTCTGCCAAACTGCTGCTTCTCGTGACATCCGCTGCTCCCATCTCGGGCTTTTATGTCAAATTCGGCTTCGCGAATCAAGACAAAAACAGATCGGTCGCGCGATAGCTCGTCGGGTGACTCGTAAGTCGATGTACCAGTGTATTTATTAAGATACGTCCGCGAAGGTAGAGAAAGAAAAATGTGGCAGATTCACAAATCACCGCAAACTCACCGACTCCCATTTTTCTTTTTCACGTACTCACTAAAACTATTCGGTGAAAAAGGAACGTACTAGCCACGAGTCGGCCGGCCGGCCGACGGCAGCGAGACGGACGATTCCGCGGGAGAGCGACGTCGACGCCTGAGAAAGTAGGTCGGTAAACCTCTCGAGATGATGCAAAGAAAGTTCCGGATCATCGTTGGCAGCGGTTGAATTGAACTGCCCATCAACTCCAGGTACATTGAGTACCCGACTAACGATAAAGAATCACTTGCAATGTATTTCAAAAAAATGAGCGTATTGAGTCAAAAAGGTGATAAAGTGGCTAGTGAAAAAAAAAAGTAGTCCTTTTTTTCGGGGTTGCAAGGCGCAAGTATACTAGCGCTTCAAGTGCATTATTCCCATATTCAATCATCCGCAAGCCATTTCCCACAGACTTCTTCTCACGCTTGCACCAAGCCGGTGACAAAAAGATTTTGCTGCTGCATGAAAAATGCACAATAAAACAAAATCCAAAATCAAAACGAGGTGAGTTTACGAAACAGAGATGTCCGAGGCTTGTAAATCCCAGGCGGGTTCGTGCGATTTACTCTCAATGAAAGTTGCTGCTATCCGAACAACATTTGGCGGAACGTTGGTTTCCTGCCTGGGTGGCGTCCTGCTCTTCGACAATTACACTCGCTCAGCTTATCTTTCCCCATAGAATCACAGCAAAGGGATTTGTGTGTGAAAATGAGAACTATCAATCACAGGAGGGATCGGTAGGCCCGGCCCGATAACGCGATCGATACGGCCGATTCGGATTTGAAGGAATACGTGACGGCCGCTCGGGCCTGAACGGTGCGAATGTGACCCCGAGCCCTCTTGGATTACGGAGCGCCGCACGCTAGCTCCTAGAAGCCTCACCTTGAAAGACGAGGCCACTTCCCGCTTAGCACTTCTTCTTCTTCGGAAGACTGGCGCGGCCTCGTTGTCGGCCGCGATCGGGCTCGCATCTTTTGGGGTCGAAAGCGGACGTCGCGGGAGGCAGGAGAGTTGCGAGGCCGCTGTGACGCTCACCTCGCTCGGACGTCTCTCGGGAGGACCCCCCCGAGTCTCCTTTGACTCGTCTCGGTCTCAATGTTTCGAGTATTTGTATCATTTGGTCTTAAAAATCCAAATATTTGATTTTCTCCGGACCGGTAAGCGTGGAATTGGGTCAATTTCCTCCGGCACTCTGACATCTTGTGAGGTGCGCAAGAACTGCATTACGCTTTCTGGTCTCCTGACATTCAGTAAGTGGCGTCCTTTTCTTTTTGTTCCGCCGAGGCCGCATTACCGATCACGAGCGCGTTGTGGGAACGCTGCATCTTCCGTCCGTAGTCATGGTCTGTGTTTTGGTTTGGGTTGTGTTTAGTTTTGTTCCATGTTTGTCGTGTGCTCATTAGGTTGTCGCGTCCACCTGTTTTTCGCTTCTACCTTGTGTCGACCAATCAGCTCTCTCCAGCCACGCGTGTCTCGTCCAGGTGTTCCTCGTTGTCTCGTCAATTTGTTTGTATTTCGTTCCCCGGTTTCTTTCAGTTGCGGTCGGCTCATTGCCGTTGTCACGTGCCTTGGCCACGTCATAGTCGCCGGTTGTCTTTATCGTTGCGGTATGTCATCGTCAGGTGTCCTTTTCCCTTTCTATTCCACGTCTTACTCACAGGTCATAGTTTGTTTCCAGTTTTAGATCTAATCGAGCGTTTCTTTGTTACTTTGATTTGATTGGTATCTGTTGTGGGACTTTGTTCAGTTTTCCCTTTTTGAAGATGCAATATTATTATGTTGAGACTCCCGCACCCCTGCTTCCCTGCAATTGGGTCCGCCGTGTTCTTGCCTTGCGTTACTCGCCCTCGCCCTAACCACGTACGTGACAGTCCGAAGTTGAACAAAACCTCACCCGATGAGAATCGAAAAGCCGGTCGATCAGGAATCCGATTACGCCTCCATAACCAGTTTTCAAAATGGGGTCTAATAATCATTTGGGGTTCCCATTGGGGCTCGAGTGAGTGTTACAGGTTAGCTTAGGGCCAGCTAAAAGTCTGAGACGATGACCGTTGCGCAACGCTTCGTCTCATGTAGCTGGCACGAAGTACGTGATCGTTTTGGTGAAAATATGAATGTGTTTCGGTCCCTTTCCGTCCCTTCATTTGACAATCTGACTGCGGCCAAGAAGTCTAGGACAGGAGGCGCGGGTTCCGGATAAGTGCACAGTCACGGTTCACACTGTTTATTTGACGGCGCGAGAACGTCGATGGGAAAATGTCTCCGAGTCAGATGATCGTCGTCGGCTGCACGTTCAGACGGACAAATTACACAAGGTAGAGCGGTGAGGAAAATGCGCGGTCGCGCTTCGCGTTTGGGTTATGTCTGACCGAGACGACACGCGTCACGACTCGGCAGAAATACAGCTCGGCGCTAGGATACGAAGAGATGGACAGAAAACGTACCGTGCGGTGGAAGTCAACTTGCTCATTAACGTCCTGGCTCAAATCTTCACCCGTTGCCAAAACAATGTTGTCAAACAATATCCCTTGAAAATATTTGTATCAAATAAATAAATAAGAAGAATACTAAGGCACGTGTCGTCACACTAATCGGGGTTGTCAAATTCGTTTTCGTCGCGGGCCACATGGTCATTTTGCTTTCTCTCGGAGGGCACAACAAATTGATGGCTAGTTTTGAAATCGGAAGCCAGTGGAAAAAAAAAAAAAAAAGTATTCAAGTGGTCTTCCGTTTATTTGGAAAGGGGGATGAGTCACAAAACCGTCTCGCCATATGGTCGACAATTGTCAATGTTGCTATTCTGCGGGAAAACAGCAAGTTGACGCGCACGATTCGCTTCCGCGGGCCACGTAAAAAGATGCGGCGGGCCCGATCTGGCCCCCAGGCCTTGCGTGGCACACCTGTGCAATCACTGGCCCGAAACTGACGTTCTTTGTTTCCACACGTGGAAGAGGACAACATGTTCGGCGGATGATATCATCGCATCCCATTTGATTGCCAAATTTCAAAACATCTTTCCGGATTGAAAAACAAGGTGCGCTCGAACGATTCTCAGGAAGTGCGCTTTGCATTCGCGCGCGGGTTGGAAACGCCGACCGAGACAACGCGGGCGCAAACGTCGACCTTTGGGCCAGTCACGCGACACGGCTGCCCATCATCCCTCCGTCGCCTTCTGTGCGGCAACTCGGAATTCAACGTCAGGGTCCTCGGATTGCGGCAAAGGTCAACTTTGACCTCAACGGCATTGCTTTCCGTTTGGGAAAAGTGAGCTGGCTCGCGCTGGCCACGCCCCCTTAAGAGCGTTCCCCAACAGTTGTGGAGCTCCGACGACCGGACCGGACATCTGCGCGTTTTTGGGAACAAAGCTTCGTTTGTGAGCCTCCGTCAACAGCGGGCGCTGGACTTGAAAAACTTTGTGTTTTTGTCCCGGGCCGCTCGAGCTCCATCCTGGTCGAAATTTGCAATACAGGCCCGATTGTGTGCGGCGGGCACGCGGGACGCCTGCAAATAGAATCCCACTCTTTGGTTTGGCGTGCACGGCTGGCTGACTAATGTACAATAAATCAACAAAAGGCGGCTTTAGCGGCGGATCCGCCGAGCTGTCATTTTATCTTTTTTTACTTTATTTAATTGGAACTGTTTTCCCTGGTAACGGGACACCGGCCGGCTCTTTCAAAATCTAAAGAGGAGATTGATAAGAATTTCTCCTGCTTCCTGTTCTCTCTCTTTTTTTTTTTTTTTATGGTGGAGACGGCGGCGGCGGTGGCGGCGGCGGGGAGACTAAAGTTACAAGTGCGTGGCATTTAGCGGCGAGCGGGCGGGAGCGTAACTGGAGGCCGCGGGGGACGGATAAAGGACCGGCTGGGAAAGCGGGAAGTTGGCAAGCGGCCGCGGGTCAGCGGCCGCCTCCGCGGCCCGAACCCGCTGCACCAGGTGTCCACTTAATTCAAATGATACTATTATTCATAGACAGAGGAAGAGCATTGAAGCCCCCCCCCCCCGTTACTCTCACTGCTCCCACCAATGATTTGCAAGTGAATGCAGATATAATCCTGGAAATATAAGTCTCCGTTAAGGCTATCCCGTTTAGCAAACAAGGCGGCCATTGTGCGGCGTGTTGTGTTTATAAATCGCAGTCTCGGAGGAGCTGAGGGAAGAGGCGGGGTGGGCGGGGTGGAGGCAAATAAAGAGCAACATTGAGGGGGCCGCGAGAGATTTGTGTCACATGACAGTCAAGAACTGTTTAACTTCTCGCCGCGCCGATGACGTCCATTTAAAAGAACTCGACCGCATGCAGGACAAACGAAATGATCGGGAGATCGCACATCAAATGGGAATCTGAACGGTCTCTGAAAAAACAACAACAACAACAACAAACTCATTCTTAAATATTTCTCCACCTTCATGATTCAACATGTTGATTTTGAGTTTACTTATTTGTATTTATTCATATATGAAAGTATTTTGTGTTCGTTTTGGCTTAAGTATGTATTGATTAGTGTTTGCTGAGTGAGTTGATTGATTTTTATTGAACTTTTATAGATTCGTTATTTATAAAATTCGATTTACTATTTCATTTAATTGTTGATTTCGGTTTAATTTATTTTCGTATTTTTTGTGTTTCATCATTGACTTATATTTTATTCATTCATTTCTCGATGCACATATATGTATATATAATACATTATTTTATTAATTGATTTTGCATTTATTAAATTTGTTATTTTATAGTTTATATTGTACATATTTTCTATTTGTGATAGTTTACTTCATTTATTTTTCTTTTGATTCATATTGATTTTATGACTATGAAATTATTAATTAATCATACATTATTGTATTTATTATTGCTTATTATTATTTATTTCTATGTATTTATTTATTTTGGTTTATTTATTCTAATTTGCTTGTTTTTATTCATTTACTTTTTTTAGATTATACTTAGCGTTACCTGAAAAAAAGGGTGATAGAAACTATGGGGTGGGAACTATATAAACCAGGTTACCCTTTAGATGAATAAAAACTGTCTGTCACGGGAAAAATTGGAACCCAAATCGTAATCAAAAATGGCTGCAACAAAGTTGAAGAACATATCAAACATGGAACAAATCAAGTTGTTGACTACTTTTTCCCCGTTGCGGAGGCGAGCCAGCTGAAGTTCCCATGAGCCGTCACAATACGGTCAGGATGCATTCAAGCGCTGATGTATGAAACGCAAGCTTTGTCCTGCCACACTGGCTAATTATTTGACAGATTGGAGCCCCGTTGTGTGTGGATACTGTGAAGGGGGGGGGTGGGGGACCCCACAACCCCCCGCCACCAAATAAAGAGGCCACTTGCAAAAAAAAAAAAAAAAAAAAAATCCTCTATAGCCTCCTTTTTTTCTATTCTTTGTGAGAAGATTACATTTTTTCACTCGATTTTCGAATGACAAAATGTGGGAGATGTTTTCTTTTTTGTGTGTGTGTGTGGGGGGGGGGGGGGCATGTGCTGATTGGGAGGAGGGGTGACAGTGCAGCGGGACAACAGTCAGTGGCGCCCTAAAAAGACTTTCCCAAGCAGAAATATTTAATCTTCTCAGGGGGGGGGGGGTAAAAAACACAGAAGACAAAAAGAAGCTAATCATCCACAAGCGCCGCCCCCCCCCCCCCCCCCCCCCCCAGCGACTCCCCTTCACTCCGTAGTAAAGAAAAAAAAGAAAAGAAAAAAGATGACGTAAGATTGACGGAATACATCTCCATGCTTAATGATGAGATGTTCCCACATTGGAAAAAGCACACTCACTATTTCAAAATGAACCCGTTTCCCTCAATGGCAGCCAAACGAATCGCAGAATGAGCCAACGAATAAAGCTGTCCAATCAGAGAGGGCCTCGAAATTGGACAACCGATCACGTTTAAATTCTTGCTTTAGTCATTAAATGACGGAATATCATCTTAAATAAAAGAAAAGATCAATGACACCATACCTAAAGAAATTACTGTACGGTATGAATCAAGTTTTCTCTGCCAAGGGCGAAATCTGCCTAGCAACAACTGGCAAAGGAGCAGGAAAATAAAACCGGCTGACCACTTCCAGTTTGCCTTGGTTGTAGGTGGCCATTTTGCTAAGGTCAGACTAGTATCCTTTTCTTTACTGTCGCATTGGCAACTTTATTAGCAGCAGTACGGGCCCCCCGCGCTGACGCCGACTCCGGCAGAAGAGCTTCTTCGACTCTGCCGGGGACACAAACTTGCTCCAAAGCTGCCAGGCGTCCACGCTTCGTCCTCGGAAACCCTCGACGGAACGTGACGGACCCCGCGACATAGAGTGGAAAAAGAAGCCGTACGGCGCAAATAGTGTGGGAATGTGGGAAAATTCAGCGTGCGCTCGGCTCTTATTGAAATGAAATTTGTTCGCGTCATCGGGCGACACGTGGACTCGTACGTCTGCGTCACGCCGGGTCCTTGCATGCGCGTATGCCGTAACCATGGGGTCCGAGTTGGGAGGTGAGAGGTTGGCGCGGGGCTATCTGGCTTTGGAAGCCAGCGCATTGAAATGAGAGCTAGTCTTTCAGGTCACCCCCCCCCCCCCCCCCCCCCAAAGTGGCATACGGCTGGCCATTGTCCTCGGCCGCTGAGCCAGAAGTGATGCAATTTGTTGGCGTGTCCTGTCATTTTGCAAGCGACCCATCCCATTCAGGCCTCCAGGAAACAACGGCGGAAAACACGGAAGGGCGGCCAAAAAAGCTCGGCGGCGTGCTGCCAAAACGCGCCGGGGGGGGGTTGAGACTTAGCGATTAGCAGTGGCTACAAGGGACCCACCGCTGAAGATAAGGACACGCAAGCACTTTTGCTTATGACTTGTTTGGCACAGCTACTTGGGTCCTAATCAACAACTAGCATTTCAGGGGAAAGTGGGGCACTGCCCCTCCAAATCCAACAGAGGGCGCCATGGTAAAGAAAGCTTGCTAATTCCAAATACTTTTTGAGTTCAATCGTACATAAATGATCCTTATTATGCTGTGGGTGTGTTGGTGTCTCTCTGCTGTGTGGGGCACATTAGCCTTCTGCCCCAGGTTGCCTAGCGCAAATTCTAACTTGCAACAAATTGGAAGCGCATGCCATTTTTTTCAGTTTAACTTTGGATCACTATAGTTGCGCCCCACCAATTTCGCCTCATAAAATGCTATACAAACATATGACATCACTAGGTTTTAAAAAAGTATGCCCTTTTTTGGGGTCACTCATAATTTGCCCCACCAATTCTGCCTAGCAACAAACAGCCTTGCAAAACTGTGAGGTTTAAAAAAAAAAAAAAAAAAGGTACTTGCATATGGCTGATTCAGCTATGCCAACGTTTCACTTTTGGCACAATGGCAACGGTTTTAATAAACATCAGGGGACATCTAGTATTTAGGAGAAAACAGGGCAGTGCCCCAACCAGAGCCGACACAGGGCGCCATGGTAGAGAAAGCTTGCTAATTCATACGTGTATAAATAATCTTTATGGTGGTGGAGGGTTTCCGGTCTGTGCCTACAGTAGCAACAAATGTAAATGTGTGATGTAAAAAATCTTTTTTTCAGTTTGGCTTCGGGTCACCACTAATTGTGCCCCATCAATTCTACATGGCAACATACTAAAATAAGACCGAAATGGGGGACAAAATCTCTATGTCCGACTCACGCTTGCCAATTTCTGGGTCACTAATAATTGTGCCCCATCAATTCTGCCTAGCAACAAGTGGCCATCAACAGAACACTCGTCAGATTTGTAACTCTAGGTTGCGAATAAGACATGAAGGCAGCGTCAATTGCATGTTTTGATCCTTTTAGCCAAAGTCAACGATTAGCATCCAAATCCTCAGTAAGATCAGATCCTTCCCGCCGAGCTCGCCACCGAGCCGCCTTCGTCTTTAATTAACTCTGCAGCGGGGGGCCGCAGGAGGCCCTCACCTTCAAAGATCATCGCCGGCACTTTTTGCTCGACTTCAAATCAAATGCATCATCTTCTGTCGGGACGTCCTGGCGGAAGACGCCGCCGAGTTGCCCGCGGGGGGATCTCTAAGCTGTCAGTGGGGGGGCGCCGCAACTGCAGTCAAGTGTCTGATCTCCTGTTTGGATAAAGCGCACCCTTTCGGACATCTGTGCTAGTGACCGTTTAATATTTCATATTAATCATTCAAGCCAAAACTAAACGGAAACTAAACACATTAGCCTGACTTTTTTTTTTTTTTTTTTTTTAGGAAAGGCAGTTAATATACTTGAATATACGATGAGCGTTTTTAGCAGACAAAGGAATTCTCCCCTGCAGGCCACTGACACGTTCATTTGAGACAAAGTTTACAGTCAAATGAATGGACCAAAATACGGCGATAAAAAGCCAAAATGGAATGAGTGAACACGTCGAAAATGAACAACTTATCACAAGACTCAAGTTCCATCCATCATTTGAATAAATGAATTGATCAAATCTGGTAAAGCTTGCATTAGGGGCAGGTGGGGCAGTGCCCTACCAAAGTCTAGCAGGTGGCTCTTTTATATTACCGTTATTGTTACATTTCCATTTTCCGTATCTATCCCAGCCATCCTCCGGCGTTATTGTTACATACGTAATGAAATATATTTTGTCGCAAAACCTCACATGACCTTTCACTCTCCGTCCACTATCCTCGTCCTTCCTTTGCTGTGTGATGCGAACTGTCGAGGATGAATTCCGCCTAGCAACAAGTGGCCACGCAAACGCAACGGGCAAAAGAAGAATTTGTTGATCTACGTACTGTCGATTTCCAATAGAATTGTGTTCTTTTATTTCGTATAAAAACATAACTAGATCAAGTTTGTATGAGGGGCAAACGGGGCTTTGGCCTCGCAACTTCGGCAGACGGCTCTTTTCTGACAAAAGCGTGCACGTACTGTACGTAGTTATTCTGACGTCGTTTTTTTAACGCGCTCGTGTCGGCCACATCAAACAGCTGAGAAAAAGAACGTGCGACGACCCAACTTATAGCTTTTACCTCGTGGCTAGCCTAGCTCGGCCCGCCCATTTGATTTCGTATGATAACATGAGCGACTCAAGTGCGGCCGCCATCTTGGCTCTGGCGTACAGTACTGGCGGCGGTGTGTTTTTATCCGCCTCTCAATCAGGAGAAGTGGTGATGTCACCGAGGGGGGCGGGCGTAAATCATCCGTTCGATTAGCGCGCCGGGGCGTCCACGCCGCTCCCCGCGCAGTAAATCAAACCGCGGAGTTATCCGACACCTCGGTTTTGACCACCGTCGCCTTTTTTTTATTCTCGTTTACCAGCTTTTTTTTCCCTCCGCCATCTTTTTGATTTGAATCCAATTTAACCGGGCGGCCATTTGCATTTCCTCCAAGGCTGCAATCGCTTCAAATGTGACGAGGCCTCGCCGTCTTGTCTGCATATCAAACGCTCCTCTTTCATCTTTACCGTTTATTGGATTTATCACCAAAAAAACAAGTTCAGAAATGACGAGAAAATAATTGAATATGAGGCTTATTATGACTGCATCATAAATGTATTCCGTCGCGTTTCAAGTCGCCTCGCTTGATTTGGGCTTTGTTGTGGGAGCTCATAACGGCGTTTCTTTTATGCGTCCGTCTCATTTGCATAAAGGCCACCTTTGATGTAGGTGAATAGAGTTTCAGCATCTTTGATATCAAGCCCACGCTGTGTGCATTTGTGTGTGTGTGTGGGGGGGGGGGGGGGGGGAAGCATTCTATATTTGACGGAAATTGGATTTACTGACTTTAAATGTGTAAAAATATGTACAGAAACGGTGCAGCCATGGGCCCCAGAAAAGTCTTAAAATGTTGGTCACTTGTTGCTAGGCGGACATTGGACAGCTTCGACTTCCCAAAACAAATTGCATTCTTGTCAGAAAGTTCTTCACCTACCGACGTTGGAAATGGATCAAAATCAATCAGGTTCTTGCACAGACATACAAAAACAATACATCATTTTATCTTTTGAAACTAATAACTACATGTCATTTGATCTTTTAAAGTTAAATGTAAAACCTTAACAAACGTAAAAAAAAAAATGTAATTAAAAAAATCATCTTGTGCTTGTTATCATTTCCATAATCAATAGACTCGATATATTGAGTTGTTTTTTGGGGTTTTTTTTTTTACAGGTAATGAAATCTTTTTAAAATGAATAGGGTTTTGCGCACATTGAAACAACATTGTTTTGACCGTTTATTAATGTTCACGTTTATTTACGGTGCGTAATGTCGCCGTTGACTGTACTTGCGGTTCCTGTACCTTCATTACTTTGGCCATCTTGAGTCAATTGAAAATAAAACATATTTCTCCGTTGAAATGTGTGGAAATGGCATTCATCTGTTCCAGTGCCCCAAAAAAACTCTTTTACTTAAACTTTTTCACACATTTATTCATTAGAAGCATTTTATTCTACAGTATTGAACTTTATTTATCAAAACGTACAGTAATAACATATTTAATTCAAATTGAAACCGTTCAATAGTTTGTGCATCATGATTACATGCTTCAATGTCCATTGACATTGTGCTGCTCCTTTGCCACCAAGGGGCGGTAAAATACATAGACGCGTACGTCGCATAGATTTGATGAGAAAGCAAATTAAAAAAAGCACAAATGTCAGTCGTTTTACGTCGTTATTTCCCACCACTGAAAGGCATTAAGCCACGAAGCGGCCGAGCGAGGCGCTAAATGTTCTGTGTCAAAAAAATAAAATAAAATAAAATTTAAAAAGGCTGCCTAGTTTAGGAGTGACTCCACTTCATCCTAATGCAGCTTTTAGTCCTCGTTAATAGATCAGACAAGGTAATGGACCTTTGTCATGGCTTGAGGGCGACATGCACAAACGTGAGCCTCACACACACGGATACAAAATCCTAATTGCTAACGATTAGCCTCCAAAACGTGTAAATGGAACAATAAATATGGCTCTTTAAGCACGGCTTTTACGAGCGAGCCCAGACAATCTCCGCTAATCATGAGCCAACAGCCCAACGTGTCGTGGCGGAAAAGCCGATAAAATAAAAAGCCGGGTGCTCAAAGTTAAAAAAGTGGCGAGCGAGCGGGCCAAAATGGGCAAACAAAAGCACAAAAGCTTGGATTTCACCCAAATAGCACACACATCCTCCTGAATTATTTAACTCTCTACCATGAAAACTAATGAGTTACAAAATATGGAATAATCATGTCAAAGGCAACATTTTTGGTGTATGATGAAGTGGCCAGTGGTTGGACGATCAATCGATTTTATCGACTAATTAAAAAAATATCAGATCTGAAATTGTATTTTTGTGAGATAGGAAAAAAAAAAAGAGATTTTATTTTATAGCCATATTTCCCAGCCTCGTGCCACACAAAACAAAGTTGGAATAAAAAAAATGAAAAAAAAAACATGTATTTTTTCCTGCCACGTTTGATCGAATTCCGAATTGCACGAGCTCAGGCGACAACTTTTGAAAGGTTGTCTTCAATTTTGTCGCATTAGGCAAACGTAGCACAAAAACATTTGCTCAGCATTCTGTGGTACCTCGACTTACGAGCGAGACCGCTAGCTTAATGCTAACACACCAGGCAAATTGCCCTAGATAAGCTCACGAAACTAGCATCCGTGTTGCGGTAATTATACACCTTTAAACAGCTGATCTCAATATTATAAACCGAACCATTTGAACGCAAACAGTGCAGCAACACATGCATTGAATTGTCAACTTTGTGGTTCTTGGGGCGTTAACGCGACACATTAGCATCAGGCCCGACCAAAAACCGAATAGTGATCAGGCCACACTACGTAAATGGCAATTAAAGGAGAGTAAAAAGCGCCGCAGGCGGTCGTCGTCCTTGTGCTTCACACTTTCCGCGGCAGCACTCTGCCGTTGGTCCAACTGAGGCCCATTCGATCAATTAAGTGCAACGGAAATGCTGATTGGGCTGATTAGCGGCCCGATTGATAGGACTGCCCCAGTCACTTAACGCGCTGTCCGCCATTAGAAGGCAACAAACACCGCCGGCCGGCCCGTGCCGACAAATGTTGAAATTAGCCTCATTAGTTTTACTAAAGAGGCCCGTCGCGCTAATTGAAAGGGAGGAACTCGAGTGACCGCACACGCTGACAACAGCACTGCAGAATATGGAGGGAATATCAGGATTTCGACAGATATACATACTGCCCCCTATTGACAGTTCACTTGCAAGCATCACTTAAATAGGTTCTGATCCAATACATTTTTCATTCTTCTTTTTTAATAAGTGCATTTAACTCAGCGTGGAACGGAAGGTTTCTTTTATTTTATTTCTGTATATTTTTTGTGTTTTATATTCAATTGTAATGATTGTATTTGATCTTCATTCATATATTTGTCTGTTTGTGTATTTAGTATTTCATTTATTTATTATTTGATTTGTTTATCATATTTATTTGTTTTATCTGTACCATAAATTCATTTTTACTGTAAATATTGCATGTTTATTTATGTATTCATTGTGTACTATTTGTATGTTTACATCTTTATTATTATACATTTTTATTTTATTATTCATGTTTTACATTGTACATTTATATTTGTGTTATATCTACATCCATTTTTATTATTTATCATTATTTATTTTTATTTGCTAGTATTTCATTTTCACGTACTTATTATTTTGTCCTCCTGCCGTCTTGTTTTTTTTTTTTTTTTAATGTTTTGGGTTGATTTCAACAATTCTAATAATGGAGAGTGACTTTGTCATCTTGCGTTGAACATCATTTGTTGTCATTCATTTTAAGGCTTTAAAGAGCCTATATTGCCAACCAACAATAACGCCATGCAAAGAGTTAATATTTCCATTTTTGACATACTAAAAACGCTATGGAAATATATAAAGTACGAACAATTGAGCCCAAGAGGTTGTTTTGGTCCAAAACAGAAGAATAACGCCTGAAAGGCGAGTTGAGGTCACGATGTCAGTTAGCCGCAGGAATCAAGCGGCCGATCCGAAATGAACGGAACGCCGCTTTTTCTTTCTTTCTTTCTTTTTTAATCCAGGGAATAATCTCACCGAGGGAGCTCGACACTTCATTCGCGGGCTCAATATTTACTATTTTGTCCTTTCGGGAAGAGGCCCTCCGTGCCGTCCTCCTCCAAAATAAGATCATCCCGTCTCCGCCGATTCCTCGCCAAATTGTGCCTTTTCTCCCTCCGACGGCTGCCGGTAAATCTCGACGTGGCGGGATGGCGTCCGGCCGGTTGGGTCGTTAATCGAGGTAAGGCGGGCGGACTTCCGCCACTTGCCGGTCCTGGATTGCCCCAGACTCACGATAAACACATACGTAAAAATAAATGGACATGATTCATAACCTCCTGCAATGGTCATATTTACTGGTGGCTGATCATTGATAAATAAAAGGCTTTTGAGAGTCCTGGACGAAAGCAAAGGCCTTGTGACCTACAAGTACGACTACCACTCGATCAATTCAAATCTAATGAACCCCTCTTGTTTGTGGCACGTTTAATGGGCGAGGGGAGAAAGTAGTAAGGGGTTGGGGGCAGTGGGAGTCCCAGGGGGTGGATGAAGACCCCCCCTGCCACTCGGAGGAAAATGAGAAATGACATGACTGCATATTACAAGGGAATTGTGCTATACGAGGCTGCCCCCTGCTGGTCGGAAGATGTCACATCAGCTCGGGGGAAAATTCAAGCACAGCTGAACGTTTTTTGACGTTACGGGTGATAACGCCCGGCAGTGTTGCTCTTATTTGCCTAGGTGGGGCTGAAAACGTACATTTATGAATACCAATGTAGGAATATAATACAAAATGTTTTCAAAAAACCAAATACCTGATAGTGACTCCAACGACGCGTCGCCCAAAACATCAGCCATGTTTGTTTACGTCTGTTTACGTTTGTTTGGCTACCCGGCGCTGGCTGATGACGACATCGCACTTGTGCTCGTTCCGCATGCGTAGATGCGAGTCGTCATTTCCCCCCCCACGAATCATGCGCTTCTGAGCCCTTAAAACATTTATTTTGGAAAGCAATTCTGCGTGTTTTAATATTACAGGTGTCAGCATCCCATGCTGGGGCTCTCAATGGACTTGTTTGGACTGTAGCCACGCTTTTTGCGCATGCGTAGAGGTAAGTCTCTGTACTCGCCGTGTAACAAAAATCAATCAATCCATTTGTAATTCGAATTCTGTGGCAAAACACATTTAGCCAGGGACTGTCATTTAGTGACTTTGTTGTTGTTCGCCACAATGCAGCCCTATGGGTGGCACAAGTCAGTGCAAACTGTAGGCCGGTCCCAAGCCCGGATAAGTGCAGAGGGTTGCGTCAGGAAGGGCATCCGGCTTCAAACCGTGCCAAACGAATATGAGCGTTCAAAGTTTATAAAACAGTAGTGAGGCCAGCCATGATGTCCGGATTAGAGACAGTGGCACTGAAGAGACGACAGGAAGCAGAGCAAATGAAGAGGTTGAGTCACCGGGTTGGATACCATTAGAAATGAGCTCATCCGAGGGACGGCCGAGGTTCGATGTTTTGGAGACGAAGTTAGAGAGCGCAGACTTCAATGGTTCGGACACGTCCAGAGGAGAAATAGGGAGTATATTGGAAGAAGGATGATGAGGATGGAGCTGCGCTGCCGGGCAAGAGAGCGCGAGAGGAAGACCAAAGAGAAGGTTGATGGATGGATGGAGTGAGGGAAGACAGGAGGGCAGTTGGTGTTGGAGAGCAGGATGCAGGAGGTGGGCTGACTTGGGAAAGGAAGACGCGCTGTGGCGACCCCTAACGGGACGAGCCCAAAGGACAAGAAGAAGAAGTTGTTGTTGTTCGCCACACCCCATTCTTTTTGGGAGTGGCCTCATGGTGTCATTTTGATCCCACTTGAGTTTTACTGTCAAACTGAAGATCAAACTAAGACAATTACACATCGTGTAGTTAAAAAATGGATTGTCTTAGGAAAGTCCGCTAGCATCTATCTATCTATCTATCGATCGATCATCGTCTGTCTGTCTGTTTATCTATCTATCTATCTATCTATCTATCTATCTATCTATCTATCTATCTATCATTGTCTATCTATCTGTCTGTCTATCTATCGATCTATCTATTTATCTGTCTATCTATCTATCTATCTAAATATCTTTCTATCTATCATCGTCTGTCTGTCTGTGTATCTGTCTATCATTGTCTATCTATTATCTCTGTCTGTGTGTCTATCTATCAGTCTATCTATCTATCTATCTATCTATCTATCTATCTATCTATCTATCTATCTATCTATCTATCTATCTGTCTATCTATCTATCTATCATTGTCTATCTATCTATCTATCTATCTATCTATCTATCTATCATTGTCTATCTATCTGTCTGTCTATCTATCGATCATCATCTGTCTGTCTGTCTATCTGTGTATCTATCTATCTATCATTGTCTATCTATCTATCTATCTATCTATCTATCTATCTATTTATCTGTCTATCTATCTATCTATCTATCTATCTTTCTACCTATCTATCATCGTCTGTCTGTCTGTGTATCTGTCTATCATTGTCTATCTATTATCTCTGTCTGTGTGTCTATCTATCAGTCTATCTATCTATCTATCTATCATCGTCTGTCTGTCTGTCTGTATCTATCTATCTATCTATCTATCTATCTATCTATCATCGTCTGTCTGTCTGTCTGTATCTATCTATCTATCTATCTATCTATCTATCTATCTATCTATCTATCTATCTATCTATCTATCATTGTCTGTCTGCCTGTCTTGCCTGTCTGTCATCTATCTATCATCTGTCTGTCTATCATCCATCCATCCATCCATCCATCCATCCATCCATCCATGTTGGTAGATACGCCGGTCGAATCGTGCCAAAGAAGACCCCTTCCGCCCCCGCTAACCAGCTGACAAATGCAGCTAATATGCGTGGGGCCTAACCGCCTCTCTGATCCTTTTCCCCGAGTGGAGCGCGCAAGCAGGTGGGCTGTTTCATCTCGGCAGGTCGTCTTTGGAGACAAAAGAAATGGCCTCCCATTGAGGCAAACAAAGGCTCGAGAAAATGAGGTGCCAAGTGGCGGAATGCGAGCGCTCGCAACAATTTGCACGCCATCGCGCGGGAGCGGGCGACTCGGGGGGAAGGCGACTCGGCGCACCCCCTTCTCGTGTACTTGTCGCTCTCTTGTCTGCGGTGCCAAACGAATGGCTCGAAACACCTCAACGAATATCTGATCAGGATACATTTATGCTGGAATAATATAAGCAATAATGTCTAAGAAGTGAAAAAGCAACCCGTGCATGTTCATTCGTCTAATGCTGCCCATGAATACTATGCTGTCCGATTAGAATTACATTTTGTAAAAATATAAAACATCTCTTTTTCTATTATTCTCATTTACACCTATTAATGTCACCATATTAGTCAATGTAAACTAAAACTATATGTAATACATTTTTTGACAGAACAATATGAGACATGGTGGAAAAGTAGAAATGACAAGCAATACGTTTTTATTCAAAACAACGCTTTGAATACTTTCAAGCATAGATTTTATCATTATATTATGATTGTATCCCATTTTCTTCTCTTTTTTTACTGAAAAGCAGGTTGTGTACTTTTTTCCTGTACCTACTAATACAGTGTTATTATTTAATATAAAATAAATATAGGCATATTCTTTTCCAAAGCAAAGCTCAAGAAAGGACTGAATGTATTTTTTCATTCATAATAATATAAACATATATTGTTTGTTTATTTATTGTCTTCTTTAAATATGCAGTATTTTTTATCATATTGCTTTTTATTATTTTACTGAACTATCAAAACAGCAGATTGTTTATTTCAACACCTATTAAAATGTATATAAACTCGGGGGGGAAATAGAAGAATATAAATAAATATATATAATGTGTTATTTCAAAAATAAAATAAATACACAGCTAAATGTGTAATTAAGTTGAATAACATATATAATCTAAATAAATATATACATTTTGTATTGGATGGAATAATTAAATAAAAAAATACTCGCATTGTTTACTTATTTGATATATGTTTGAAATATTTTTATGATAGTAATGCATCACCATAACATATTATTTCTGTCCAACAAAAAACATGTTTTTTTTAATTCATTCTGTTTTTATCTGTATATGTTATTATATTTTTTAAAATGATTTTATCCGAAACAGATCCCCACCCCCTCCCCTTACAGAACTATGAAAACACCTTCAAAGCAGATTGTGTCCTTTTTATTAAAAAAAAAAAAAAAAAAAAAAACTCATTATGATATTGTTACAAGTATCATTTTATCGGAAACACATAAGAGACATTTTTTTAGGGTAGAAAATACAAAGTAAAAGTCACCAAATGTAATGTGATTTTCCCGTAGTGACTGATGTGTGTGCGTTGACCTTAATATGCAAGTGAAAGCAACGCCGCTGACGACCGCCTCAACGTGTTTTCGTGTCGTTTTGTGCAGAGCGCACAAGAAAAGCTGAATGGCGAGCAGAGATGCAAACGCGCCACTCCGAAGCACAAAAGGATGAAATTGCTCGTCGGCGGAAAGCCAGCTGTCTCGCCGGAGGGAAACTGGCAAAAACAACAAGACGGCCACTCGGGCCGGTGAAAAAAACACGCACGTACGTAAAAGTGTTCCATCGAATGTGCACAAAACAACGTTTCGTGTGTCAGCTGGCGAGATCATCAATTAAGAGTACGTACTGTTACTTGGGTGAAATCAAGTCAAAAGTAAGCAATTCAATGTACTCGGAGCACTCATTACTTTCTCAAATACGTATACATATATCTAGATTTTGGGGGGGGGGGGGGGGGTATATTTATTTTTTTCCCCTTTTTTATTGTGTACCTATTTCTTTTACTCAGTAATTTCTTTTTTTAAGCTTTTATGTATTTACTATATTTTAAAATTGCAACAATGACAGTAACGTCAAGTACAAAGTACCAACATTATGTCAGCATTACCTCATGAAATGGTGTACCAGAACTCCTTAAGTGGCCATGCTGATACAACCATAATGAAAATACAAGGATACTTAATAATTAATATTACCACCTTTTCAAAGAAGGCCGAAACTCATGAAGTGGCCACGCTGATCAAACCATAATACAGATTGAACATTTTCAAGATGATGGCATGAACTCATTGAGTGGCCATGTTGATGCAACTATAATGCAAATGAAGTCAGTTACCATTGCCACCTTTTGAAAGAAAGATGGAACTCATTAAGTGGCCGGAGTTAAGATTTGCGCTTTTTACATTTTCAAGATGATTGCTTGAACTCCTTAGGTGGCCACGCTGATTGTTGGATTTATCTCACCAAACATTATAATGAATAAACACAAAAGGAATGAAGACGTTGGTCATTTTACTCATGAGGGGAGGGCGCATGGGAGATTGTTCAGGTTACAGCCTCTCAACACGCTCTAAACAATCTCCCCCGTCGCTCCTACATTTATTTGAAAATAGGAGGGTTCTACAAGACATAATATTCTAAGCATTAAGACACAACACAAAACATAGGACCAGACGACACCCGTCCCGTCCCCGACCACATCCGATCACGTCCTTGGTCAAGGCGCCCTTCCATCAAATGTTGCTGAGTCATCTTCTTGAAGACGAGACATCTTTCTATCTAAATATTGTCCATAATACTAATGCAAGCTACTAATGCAAAATACTAATGCAAGCTACTAATGCAAAATACTAATGCAAGCTAAGCAAATAAATGATAACTACTAAAATATATCTAACACTGATGCAACTATAAAGTGACTACAATAAGATAATGTTGATGTTTTCAAACATTGTTTTAAAAGAGGATGTCTACAACTCCTTAAGTGGCCATGCTGATGTGACCATAAAGCAAATACTCTGCGTTAATATTGCCGCTTTTATTTAAGATTTTTAAAATGAGGGCTTAAAGTCCTTAAGTGGCCACGCTGATGTGAGCATAATGCGAACATAATTAAGTTAATAGTGTATTTCCACTTTTTTTTTTTTTTTTTTTTTTCTAACAGAAGATGGGCGGAACACCTTTTGTGGCCACGCCGACGAGCTCCACCTGGGCTAACGACCCGTCCGAATACGAAAGGCTCCCCGTGACGACCCGGACGGCCACCCTCCATTGTCCCGGCGGGCCTTATAAAGCGCCGCGCGCCTCCGGGGCGTCCGTCCACGAGAGATCATGCAGAACCCCGGCGAGCGGCTCCGAGCTCGAATCCCTCCCGACGGCGGCGGCGTTCGCTGGGAAGTCTTCCGCAGGAGCACCACCTACCTGGCCCGCGTGGCCGTCATCCTCCAGGACGCCCCGGATAAAATGCTCACCTTCATGCAGGTAAGGAGAAGGTTACGCAGCAAAAGAACAAGCGCCGCTCGTGAGAGAACTTCTTTCTCACGCCGCCGCGATGTCTTGCAGTTGATGGACCGGCTGGGGCCGCTGGTCCGAGAGGACAGGAAGTCCATCGAGAACAACATCAGAGTGTGTTTGTCCACCAACGACTGCTTCGTCAAGGTGAGACCATCTGAAAAGGGCATAAAGACAACACGAGAACAAGCAATTTTGTGCTCCAGGGGCCAAATTTGATTCATCAAATGGTAGACGAGGTTCAAAAATAGCTCATGTATGATTGTACTGATATTTGGATTTTATTACTGACAATAATTCCCTTCAAACTGTATATTAAATACATTACGTTCCCCGTTACGAGTCTTGACGGGCATCTTCAACAGCCAACTAGTTGGACTGTATTTTCGTTTCATTTTACAGTGTCGCAAAAAATAAAATTGCGACACTGCGGCCTCGAAGGTTCGGTCGCTCCATCTTGTCAGTACGACGCCATTGACAAATGAGGGAATTGTTTTTGTAACCAAAATGCAAGTCGAGATGGTCACTTAAAAATAAATCCATCTTTTCGACATGACGGTGATTATAATCCTTTCGCCCGTGACGAAAATGATCAGTAAAACAATTCCCCGTTATTTGTCATGTTCACTGTAAAGTAAACAAGATCGTTCATTCTCAAACAGAAATATGCTTAGCGATTCGAGTGTTTTTGTGTAGTAGGCCTAAGTGGTCTTCAAAAACCAAACGGAGGTTTGATTCCTAAAATGTGCATCTAATATCATCGCATAGGGAAAAACCCCAAAGTTGAACTGAAGTAATAATTCAATGTATTGCGCATAAATAAATCAGTATTCAACAGAAATTTGAAGGCTAAATGCAGATGTGTTGAACTTGAAATGCCACTGAATTGCGCTTGGGCTTTGTGACCGCAAATTGCGGATCCTCACCCAAATCGAACCCGCTTCCGTCTTCTCGGGCTCTCCCAGATCCGGTTGCTTCCCGACTCCCTGGCCAGCAAGAGGAACTTCTGGAAGCTGGACCTGAGCCACATCACGGCCAAAATGGTGCGCCGTCACTTCAAGGACATCCTGGACTTCTTCCCCGAGCTGCGCGGCCGGCGCGAGGACGGCGGGGAGACCGCGGCGCCGTCCGTCCACATCCGCTGCGAGGTCAAGTTCAGCGGACCCTTCTCCATCGAGTCCCTGCTGCAACGGGACAGCCCGGCCCCCGGCGGAACCCCGCCGCCGGCTGGCGCGGCCGTGCCGACCGAGCATCGTCGTCGTCGTCACCTGCATCTCGCCGCGCAGCGGGGCCACAAGCGGAACCTCCGACGGGACTCGGAGGATGTGGTTCCCGCTGCCTTGCCGCGCGGCGATGGCAAGCGCTCGTGCCCCGGACCCCCTTTGCCCGCCTACGCCAGCGATCCCTTCCTCCCGTACCCGACGTATGATGTGCCCCGCTTTCGTTTGTGAACAAACCAAAAAATTGCACTTTTCTATGTTTGACACGTGCGGCATGTATGTTTTTTGTTTTGTTTTGTTTTTTTCCCCCCCTACGCGGGCGCATGGACGCAGTGTGTAAAACGGGACAATTTTGGATCTATTTTTATGACAACGGTATTCAGCTTTTGACTTCACATTAAATGATTTCTTGTCATTTTCTGTCTTTTCATTTGGTCGCACACAACAACAAAATCGTTTTATGGAGTTGAACGAAGATTTATGGATTTCTTTTGATTGCATATTTAATTTTTTCTGCCACCGCTCAGATGCGCTGCTTAATCAGCGGTAACGCAAGGCGCATTCATACAACAGCTGCCATATGAATAAATTGTATTATTAGGATGGCTTTAACTCAATATGTTTTAGGTCATACTTGAACTTGGCTATATAAAGTAAGTATGTGTTGTTTCCGAGTGGACAGAGACATTTGTTTTCCAATGCCAGAAACTGCTGCTTTTGAACTGGCACGAAACGGAAAATTCTCTTCAAATAAAGCCGAGGAAGGGGAACATCCGGAATATCTTGCCCCGTCAATGTTCGCAGGCTCGCATTCCTCCAAGTCACTGCTGGACATCTTTATTGGTCTCAGTAAATCTCATTTTCGGCCGAGGTTGAAAAAAAACTAAACTATTTTGACAAAGAAAGGAGGAGGAAGTATTTGTCTTCAAATGTCAGAAGTGTGAAAAATCCGCTGAAGCTTATTCAGGTCCCACCACTGAAAAGAACGCGCGCTCGACTTCAAGCAGAGGGAGCACCAGGCGTAAAATGGAGGTCAGGGGCCATTTTGGGGAAAGGTGCCATCGTATGGTTTGTTTTTAGACTTCTGAATCCTGAAAATGACTCCAAAGGTTCCCGCGAGCCTTGCGGGCGACGTGAAAGAGCAAGTTGAACACCCGACGGCACGGAGGCTCTCGCGCTTTCAAAGGTTGGCAACCGAGGTCTCGCTGCTTCATCTCTGACCTCTTTTTTTGCGCGAGACGTGAGAAGAGCAGCGCTAAAGACAAATTGAATATTGGACGGCGAACGGGTTAGCATCGCAGAGGAGTTCAGCGCCTGAGCCCGCCGATTCTCAATTCAGAATTGGAAGGCAACACACAGGTTTCTCTCACTTTTGAAATGTTTTATATGAAACAAAACACGCAAAGTTGACAAACATACAAATATACCAGGACTATGCAATTTCTTTTCAGTACAGCACACACACACGCATACATACACATCTATATACACATGTATATAAAATCGCAGTGTAGTGACATCACGTGGGTGCAAAAGGAACACACTGGCGATAGAATAATAACGGCACAACAACGTAAGTTTAACATACAAAGCTTGGGAATCGGCCATACACAGTTTTCAGTATACACAATTCTTTATTCTACTTGCTTTGCATGGATGTCAAGAATAAGAAAACAAAACACGTAAACTATCACAAATCAAAAAGCGCTCATTCGTATACAGGTTTTCATATCAAAATATAGATGGAGCAACAACAGAGCAGAGTTTTGACACTTTGAGAGGTAATCTAGACGACTCGCAAAGGTTGACCAACTGTTCAAATTTCCAGCCCATTTTTAGCCGCATGTTAAAAATGTGCCCCCAAAAGCCACCCATCACAAACTGTTGGGGTTCACGGCTCTCCCTCACACCGAGTGGCCAAATGACAGCATTGAAGTCGGATTCCGTCATTCTAAATAGTAAAAAAATGCACGTACGCTCTTTGACGTGTTGCGTAATGGATCATTTTTGGACAAAAGCCAGTCAGAGGGGTCCGGGCGGGACGGACGCAGCGGGCTGGGACCCGGTCGGAAAGAAGTACGGCGGGGGGTGCGACCGAGGCGGGACGGCGTAGCCTCGGTACCCCGGGACGCCGTGAGATGCCGCCCAGACGACGGGAAGGCTTTGGTATTCCGTTTGAAAGTGGACCGGAGGCGGCGGCGGGTTCGCCCGGTAGGGATTTTCCGGCTTTTCCACCGGCGCCGACGACCGACCGTACCACGGCGCGTAGGCGGGATTGTACCACTCTCGGGCGACGGGCGCCTCGCTTCGCCACGCGTCACGAGACTCGGGATTTACATCCTCGACGCGGCGCCGGCGGAACGGCTCGAAACCGCGAGCCGCCGTCATGTCGTCGTCTCCCGCGTCGGCGGGCCCAGAGTCAAAGTCTTGCCGGGGGGGGCCGGCCGGCGGACTCTCCTGGCTGAAAGACGTCCGCTCCAGCAGCAGCGGACCGCCGGTGAGCGGAAGGCTTACCTTGAACACCACCCGGGTTTTGCCCCCGACGCTCTCGTCCGGCTTCTTGACTCTGGAGCCCGCTGCCGGGATAGAAAACAAAATAAAACAAAAACACACATATCGGAGAGTCGCCTTTGCGAAAACGGTGGCAAAAGACGCACCTTTCTTGGCTTTGCTCCACTTGCGGTCCGCGGCGTAGCGCCTCTTCCGAAGTCTGCTGATGCCTGCAAAGGAACAACAGCCCGTCCTGTCTTTTGGCTAGTAAAGCTTCACGATGTGGAAAAATGACAAAACGGACAAAAGGCCGCCAGGGGTGTGGGAGTTGCGTGCGTACTTACACCAGTTGTAACTTTTGCTAGCCAGTTGTCCACAGAGGAACTGGGGTGCTTTTACCACCTGCAAACAAAAGCACATTTGCAGCAACGCCGTCGAACCCCAGCGGCACGAGACCAGCAAGGTTTAACGAGCGCACCGCGCTAACCTCCATGCCTCCTCGCCCCTCCTCGCGCTCCACCTTCCCGACCAGCGAGTCCGTCGGCTGACCGCGCTCGCCGTCGTTCGTTGCCGCCGCCAACTGCTCGGGCCGGGTTTCCACCTAACACAGAGTTGCAGGTTTCAACTCTTTCGTTTCGCTCTCTCGGTCCCTCTCACACGAAGACGCGCTGACCAGGTAGCTGCGCACGTGGGCGGAGCCGCCGACGTGGTGGATGAAGCCGCGCGTGTTGACCCGCGCCCGGCAGCAGTGGCACAGGAAGCAGTAAGTGCGGCCATCCCGCTCGCCAACGCACTCGGTCAGCCGGAACAGACCTGAGAGTGGAAAACGCGTCTGCTGGCGCTGCCGCTCCTTGTTGTACTCTGGCAAACTGGTTTTCATAACAGCTTTCGTACTTTTCTTGACATCATAAATCACCAAAACGATCGTGACAGAATTGACGGCAATTCCATTTGGTGAAATTGATGGCTTATCGCCTGCATTTTGACTTTGACTTTTGCCATTCAAGTTTTGTTTGCTCAGAAAAATATTATATTATAATATAATATAATTATATTATATTATATTTTATTATATTACTAATATTACAACTAGAATTTTTCAAGATTTTTTAAATGTCATCGTGAATTTTCTATTACTTTTTGTATCGTTTAAAAGCTCCAAAATATGCCTTATTTTGTTTTCATAAATTAAGTTTTTTTTAATGAATGAAGCATCAAGGACATCACCATTTCTCCTTTTGTTTTAATATTTTTAAATATAGATCCTTTTAATCCAAGGACATCACTTATCTAGCAAAATATATTAAGAAATGATGTTTAAATTATATATATTTAAATTATATATCATTTTTGTCTTAGTTTTTTTTAATACATTTTTCGGCATCAAGGACAGAATTTATATTGCATTTTTAAAATAATATATTAAAAAGAAAAAATGTAATGTGAAACAATAAAAATAAGAATATTTTTAAAAGGATAAAAAATACAAATTGTCTTAAATACAATCTTTTGCAAAACAATCGAAAACGGGCCTCCAAATGTTCGCTGGCCAAACAAGGCTCATCGCAAAATGGCCACCGGCGATGTTGCAATCAAAACAATGACTTGAACTGACCAATGAGCGTTTTCGGCCCCACGTAGCGATCCAGCAAGGTGTGGCCGAAACTCGAAGGCGTTTCCTCGGCCCACGAAGCGCCGTCGCCGCCCGGCAAGAGCGCCTCCCCGTGGCCAATCGTGACCACCCTGTGCTCCTCCTCCTCCTCGTCTTCCTCTGCCTCCAAGGGGCTCTCAGGCTTGGGGGGCACGTGCATCAGGAACTTGATCAAACTTATGGCTTCAAAAAACATACAATATCAATATGGAGGTAGATACATCAACAGGAAGCGGTGCGTTCAAGAGTCGAGGAATTACCGTCGCTGTCACTGGCACCCTTTAGCATCTCCAACGCAGCGTCCTCGACTTCCAGCAACTTGGCAAAAAAAATGATCAGAAGCAGCAGCACAAATAAACAAAATGGCAGGAAAAGTGGCATTGATTGACAGATAACATGTTGCTATCTAACACGCTAAATATTAAGAATGTAAACGCGTAGTAGCACTAATGAGTGCTAACCAAATAAAGCGGCACAAATAAACACAAAATGACAGGAAAGTGATATTTGTCGCTAACAGGCTACAAAGTCAACGTGTTATCAGACACGCTAAATGCTAAGAAGAATGTAAGCAGGAAGTAGCACTATCAAGTATATACACAAACTGGCCTTTTTTGCCAACAGCCTAATAAAATATACAACATGCTAACAAGAAAGTAAGCGGGAAGCACCACTATCAAGTGATCCGCGACTAAACACAAAATGGAGGAAGCAAATAGACCAACAAGACAAGTGTTGCTATCAGACATACTAAACAAACAAAAAAAAAAAAGCATCGACTAACTCAACGGACTAACGTGCGCGCAGGTGTCGTTACGGCACCACAACGAGTTCTCTGCCGACGCTAGCGCTAAGGTTTTTGCGAGGACAGGCCCACCTTGATGTCCCCGGGGCCCTCGTTGTCCTCCAGCGTCCTGGCGATGTTCATGAGGGGCCAGGCCAGCAGGGACATGTCGTCGCCGCCGCTCTGCTTCACGCCTGACAGCATGTGGGGGTGCCGGGCTTTCTGTCCGGTAAGCAGCAAAGCACCTTAGCTGGCTAAGCTAACTAGCGCCGCGCGTAGTACGACCACGTCGGGTTAGAGACGTCAGAGTACGAACGGCCATGCGTGACAGAAGCGTATTACATTCAAACACAATCTTTTTCCACCTCGCTAGGCAGTATCCGAGTCTGGACTGCGTCTACGAGAAACGGTATAGCGGAACCGCTGGAACGGGTGTAAGGTTTAACTGCCAACGCTCTCTCCACAGGGTAATGTACCACACCTCTTTGGGTTGTGTGTGAAAAGTATCGATCGTTTTACAGCTCCGGGGCAGCCATTTTACAGACACCGCCGTCCCGCCCGGGTATATTTCACGCCGAGAAGCAGGCGGCGGTACTCACGGTGTAGTTGTATCTGTGGAGGGTGCCCAGGATGTGGTTGCGCATGTCGCCTTTGCTCAGCCGACACGCGCACACCTCGCAGAGGTACACGGCCGCGCCGCCCCCGCGCGAGCCGGCTTTCACGCATTCCGTGATGCTGCGCAGCCCTGCGGGGACGCGACACTCCGTCAATACCGTTACAACGTCGTTAAATGGAAACATAAAGGATGTTTGGGGTTTGGTACCAATTATGGGTTGCAATCTTTTGCTGTTGTTAAGGTACACCTTTAGGGACTCAAACAGCTCACTGGACAGACCTGCGACGAAATACGAGATGAGGCGAGTGGTCGGCTTCTCAAGGGCTTCTCACGCAATTCGCCGATTACGAGCACCTCTTTGCGTTCCCTGCTGCATGTCGTTCCAGTTTGGTTTCTCGGCTGCGAGGAAAGGGCCGTGACAACCCTGCTAAGCGATAACGCAGGCATTTATTATGACGAGCAAGAGACAACGTGGCCTCTGTTGAGGGTTACGTTGACATCGGGATATATCGTACGTCTTACGGCAACACCACCGCTCTATCGGAATTGATCTCCTTCACCGTACAGTTGCATTAAAAAGATGTAACTGCATCAATATAGTAATATATCATACACGGTGTCGTGATTATCACACAATCACTTTATCGCCACAACTGGATACAAATATGAAGTTAATTCATTTCAACTCATTCTTTCCTTCGACAGTTATAGCGATATTTTCATATACGGTATCGCAAGCATTGTTATTTGAATCTCTCATACTTAGGGCGCAGCAAATGAATCATAAACGTGCTTTTCATGTGACATTTTGCTTTTACTTTTAAGCGATTCAGCACACACAAGATGGCGCCGAAATCTCGTCAGACAAATCACTCAACGCCCCCCAAACGACGTCAATTGCAGCGTTTTGGCCGCACAACTTTTGGGAGTATTTTCAAGGGCTCGCGGGGGGTCATTGAAAAAGAAAAGTAGACGGCAAAGTTTGGGAATAACATTGAAGAGTTCGTGTACGAAAATCCAACATCACAGCTGACCTGTTGCTCCGTTTAAACAAAATAAAAAAATAAAAACTCCCAAATCGTCGTTCGCTCGAAGATCAATGACATAATATAAGCCATTAAGCTTCTCTGAGAGTATCTGCTTGGGTAAAATACACGTTAACAACGTCTTCGTGTTGCAACATCAAACGACGTCGCATTTCGTCGCTCTTTTGTTTTTCTTCCGCGTTTTTCCAAACCGAAACTACAAAAACCTCAAGTACTCAAGTTGCTACTTACCGCCGGAAAGTTGGCAATTTCGTGTGTGTCCAGGTAGCAGCACTAGCAATGGCGCAGGGGTGCGGGGAAACCAAAGACAAAGGAAAGAAAGTGAACACCCTCCGCCTTTTACGCGTAAATCGAAAGCCGCGTGGACGAAGTTGGGGCAACTTGAAAGCTGCTGAGCGGCGGCGGTGACGTCACGACACAACTTCCGCCCAAGCTTCATCTTCTTCTTCTTCGGGCGGACATGATTGACAGCTTATCGGTGCATTACCCCCACCGACCGGACTGGAGTGTGGAACAGGCGCTCATTGGCAGGTAAAATAAAAAAATTAAAAAATCAATCAATAAACAAACTAGATTGTTTTATCAGCGTAGGTTTCCCTCTTGATCTTAATGTCATACCTTTTTTTTAACCTACCGATTTCCACAAACGGCGTGTTAATGTAAAGTTGCGATAATTTGTCTTCTAGTTGTTCCACGGTTGACACGTGTGCCTATTTTGCGATGGATGCCAAATATGCTTTGTAATTAATGATTGTAATCGTACATTCTCTTACATACTATTTAACATATCCTGGTGTCGGACTCTTTCGAGTCCGAAAGGGGGATTGAAGGCCCTCGCACGCGATATACTGATGCCATGATCATACATGGACTTATTTGTGCACCGTTATGTTGTGTAACCTAACCTCAGTAGCAAAATGTTCTGATAACAGTGTAGGTGTGAAACTACATATCAGCCGCAGAACAGGATGTTTTGTGCCAAGAAGAGATATTGCTGTGGCCTCGGATCCACCCTGCTCAAGTTTTAAACGCCGTATATAACCTCGCACTGAACGCTGAGAAAGCGCACATTTGAGCAGCTGCAAGCCTTCGCCTGTAGAACATCTGTGCCCAGAATATTCTGCAATAAAGTTCATTTCCAGTCTCTGATTCTGACCAACATTCTCACCCTCCGAAATCCAACGAACACGCGAAGGACTGGCGGCGAAAAGCCTCCTTCCACATGATCCAAGCCCAAATTCCGAACCGGTATCACAAAACGTATTTGTGGCTGACTCGGTCCTATTTCTTGCAGTGATACTTGTTCAAGTGCTTCTGGGCGCGGCCAGTGTGCGCACTTCTTCCACGAACACACGCACATATCGGAAAGATGATTCAAACATACAAATTGTGGTGCGCAGACTTGTGCACGAGACAAGGAAGCGGTCTGGTTCACACTTCATCAAGCAGATGTGTAACTATGCCGTCTGTTAAAAACTGTTAAAATAACAGGAAACGATCGAAGCATTTTTTCCGGTGCAGCTGCGCATTTCGGTAAAGTTCCATTGCGTTGCATCCTGCTTTGCTTCAAATAAATAGCGGACGAGGGCAGCAACTCGTCGACAGACTTGGTGAGCACTCTCCCAGTGAGTTGCTCTGCTGTCCCTCGCGAGCAGAAAAGGACAACCTCGGTTGGTGCGAGTTCACTTCGATACGGTCCTCAGGCTTGTCTCGGTTGTTTTGTCTGACACCCACGTATGGCGCTGTCACTGAATACGACAGCTGCACGAGACGCCGGTTGGTCGCAGCTACAAGCGTAGGGCCCCAAGAAGGCCTTCAAGAAAGTTCAGAACTGAACTATGCTTGACAGCATAAATGGGAATGAACAAATATGGCCATTTCTTGGACTCGGATTTCCTCAAGGGATGAGCACGTGCTAGAGTTGGACCAACTAATGTACGTTGAGACATTGGCTACTTAATGCCTCGCAACCAAATTTACTGTACTTAAGGCAGAAACTCCGAACCAAAAGTTCCTCGAGATCGTGGCAGAAATGCAGCCGCAGCGGACAGTTTTGTTACCAGGGACTACAGAAAATACCCAGAACTTGAGGTATAAATGTGGCTCCAGCTGCAATGCGAACTTTGGATACTGGTAACCTTTCAGTATGCCTTGAAGATGATGGGGATGTTAAAGACTCAACGGATACAAGCTCGATGAGCGGAGAGAACCTTCTCCAAAACCAGCAAGAACCAGATCCAAGCTCTGCAGTGCCCCAGCGATCCATTCCGTAGACGGCGAGTCGCATGCTTTCAAAGCCCGCACGAGATCTGCTCAGTTCAACAACTTCTACTCCCAATTTTGGTTTGCTGCTGTGATTTGAAAGATATTCTTCATCCTTGAACATTTTTGAAACGGTGTGGAATGTGTAGGAGCACTTCCAGTAAAGATTTTCTATTTGTAAAGATTCCCGCTGCCGCCCTCGTCGAGTTGAGGGCGCTCGGCGCGATTTCTCTTCTCGGGCTGCTCAATCGGGGAGCTTCTCAGGGGAGACGGCACCTTCTTGGCTTCAGCCCGGAGAGCAACTGAGCGCAGCTTCCTGTTTTTGAGAGTCGAACGAATTTCCCATCTTTCATGGCTCAACTCAATATGCTGTAAACATTCTTTCCCTCTAGACCTTCATAATCACACACACACACACACACACACGTCCTCCAACGCTGTCCTGAATAAAACTCTTTGTCGGTCTAATTTATAATCGGTCAGAATACCACCTAATAAGATTTGAACTGCGGCACAGCCAGGGTCGAAACCCCCATCAAGTGGAACCGTTTGTGCTGGAGATAGCAAGCAGATAGTTCTCCACTAAATAAAGTTCCGACAACTGTTTTTGCAAGTTCAGGGGTGGAGGTGGCGCAACCCACTGCAAGTTTGGGTGATCAACAATAACACAGTGTCCCCGTTTACACCTTCTGCAACTCCCTAAACCAAGAGGCGTGAGCTTCGTCACCTTTCAAAGTGCCCCTCGCTTTTGGCACTACGGCGCTCGTCTGGTTTCAGTCTTGCTCGTCGTCTACAAAGTGATTATACACAAATGGCTAAAAGGTCCAGCTTCAGCTTTGATCATCTCCGCTTTTTACCTCATCAGGATTTGAGTTTTAGATGAAGGTTTGTCCTACATTTTACAGGTTGATCCTAACGTCCCGACTCCAGCCTTACCGAGTTGTACCACCCGAGAGGTCAGATAAACTTGACAGCCCCCTTGTATTCCAGGGCGGCCTAGCCAGGGCCTGATCCCGCTTTGCTTCCGAGATCAGACATCCTCAGTTTGGGAGCCCTCTGACCTACTCCCACTAGCCAAGAGTCCACTGAGGGTTCGGAAGTCCCAGTTTACTAGGCGACTGCAGTTTAGAGAACATCCCATTTATTTTGCACCAATTCCACAGACAAAACTTTATTCAAAACAAATTTAACAAGAAGGGAATTACAATGCGTCAGCATTAACAATATGCGTATGTAAAATAAAATCTAGAAGTACAAAAATGGTGGAGGAAACTGAAAAAAAAAAAACAATAATAATAATTCTACTGAAACAAAGCAAATACTTTGGCGTACAAACAATAAAAACTTTGAATAGTACAGTGCAAACCTGGCCAACAAAATGATTATTGTGATTTTTTTTTTAATAAACATCTTTGTCATGACATACTACAATTATTTTCAGTAGATAGTTATTTCTTTTGCGATAACTGCGCCAGCGTCAATGCGTTATAACTGGGCTGGGACGAGCTGCCGTTTCCTCGGCTGCTCACGGGAACTAGCGCGAGGGGACGGCCGGAGTAGGTCGCAGGGGCGAAGGGAAAAGTACACAAGTAGGTGGCGCCGTTGGTCACATTTCTAGCAGTTTGAACCCATGTCGTAGGGTACTGCTGCTGCGGTATCCATTGCGGAGTTTGCTGGTTGGCCCATCCCATCACTGTTTGATGGTGTGCGACCAATGGCACAGTGAAATGGTTTGCAGGCTGCTGGAGGTAAACCTGGACAGGGTGAGACTGCCCTACATTTTCATTCACGGTCTGAAAACTACTTGGCGCCCTGTACTCTGCAGCTGGAGCGTACCTTGAATGCATATTTGTGACACAAGGGATGAGATTCCCAAGACCAGAATCACTCGAATTTGACAGGTGAGCGTCGCTGAGATCTGACTTTGCACCACTGAGAGTAGTCTGAGAGTCTCTTTCTAACTTGCAGTTCTGTACACCATTTGCTGAAAATGGTGAAGCATTTGCATTGCCTTGAGGCACCGCTACCTGATCTGGACTGGAACTTACACAATTGTCAGCCAGCAGTGGTTTGACCTCATAGCCGTCCACCCAATCAGGATCACGGGGGATGGTGGTATTGGTCGACTTATCTTCCATCACAAGCGTGTCCTTGGGTGAGCTACTTGATAAATGAGGATCTGGGGCGACACGTCGGATCCCTGGTGTTGTCGACGGACCGATTTCGCAAGTCCTCAAATCCCATCTACTCTTGCTCGTCACTATTGTGGTGATGGGCTGCGCAGACGTCATGCGAGACACTTTAGCTGCTGGGTTGCCAGCGATGGGAGCAATACAATCATCTGCCTTGCGGGGGAATTTCTCTTCAGAGTTTCCTGTTTTCTACCACAGAGGCACCTTGGTCAACAGGAGCCGGTTCCCCTGGGATCAGTGGAGGGTTAACATCAGGAGACTTGTCCAACTTGGCTCTCAATGACTTGAGTCTCCATTTGGCCGGTCGAGGATCACAGAGGTGGGTCTTACTGGTGCAAATCCTGATTAGTTCGTCCACAGACTCAAGAGATTCTCTTTTTCTGGTGGGAAGGTATTCATCTTGACGAATTGTTGGACTGGTCGTTACACGAGCAACACCTTCAGAGTGCGCCTGTTCTTTTACCTGAAAAGTCGATGACATCTTCGTGACTGGAGTAGCGGTTACAAGAGTTCTGGACTCGGAGCGCATCCGATCATCCTTCACTTGAGAACTTTGTTGAGTTTTGGAGATGGATACATTACTTACAGCAGGTCTGGCCTCCAAGAACAGAGTTTCAGCTTTGACTTTTGAACTAGGCAATGTCTCTGTGCCTGGACCTGCAAATACAGGAGATCCGCAACCCAAGGGAACCACTTCATCTTTCACCTGACAAATCTGTGGCGTTTTCAACATGGTTGTAGTCACGGGAGAACTGCATTCAGAAAATGTCAGTTCAGCATTTACGTGATAACCTGGCTGCTTCTCAAGAATTGTACCAGCACTTTCAGGAGATCTGGAATTCTGAGGCAGTAGTTCGGTGTTTACTTGACAACTAGGTTGCGCCTCAGGAACGCGACCAGCAGTTTCAGGAGATCCGGACTCTTCTGGCTTTAGTTCAGCCTTCACTTGAAAACTAGCCTGCTCCTTAGAAATGGGACCAAGACTTTCAGGAGGTCCATACTTTTGTGGCAAGAGTTCAGCCTTTACATGAAAACTATGTGGCTCCTCAGAAATGGGACCAGCATTTTCTGGAGATTTAGATTCTGGAAGCATCAGCTCTGCCTCGACTTGAAAATTAGGCTTGGCAGCAGTTGCACCAGATCCAGACTCGGGAGGGATAAGCTCAGCCTTCACTTGAGAACTACGCTGTTCCTCAGAAATGGCTTTAGCGGTAACAGACTCTTGAGGCATTAGCTCAGTCTTCACTTGTAAACTAGCCTGCTCCTCACAGGTGGGACCAGGACTTTCAGGAGGTTTGGACTCCAAGAACATCGGTTCACTCTTCACTTGAAAAACAGGGGGAGTCTTGGTGACAGAAACAAAGGTTTCAGCAGGTCTGCATTCTGAGGGTATCAGCTCAGCCTTCACTTGAGAACTACGCTGCTCCTCAGAAATGGCTTGAGCAGTAACAGACTCTTGAGGCATTAGCTCAGCCTTCACTTGTAAACTAGCCTGCTCCTCACAGGTGGGACCAGGACTTTCAGGAGGTTTGGACTCCAAGAACATCGGTTCACGCTTCACTTTGAAGACAGGCGGTGTCCTGGAGAAAACTCCCGAAATTGGCAGTTCTGGTGGAATATGAGAGCTTTTACGATTCTCTTGTGAACTGAGATTCGTTCTAGCTGAAGAGGTAGAAGGAACAGAATCAGCATCTGAGTCCACACACAAGTCCATCTCATGTCCATTCTGCTTCTCAGATGTTTGGCTTGCTTCAAAGAGACAAAGACAAAGAAGGAATGCAATAAAAGTGTCATTTGTCATCTAAAAGCATTGCCATACCAGTTTGTTGTGATTCGATGACAGGCTGTCTGGTGGCACTCTGCAGCACATCGAGAGCTTTGAATGACAAGAGGTAAAAAGTTGATACACACTCACAGGCAACAAACCAGGTCGTAAGTGACATTTAGTGATACCTTCTCCAAATGGAGCGTTCCAAATGTACTCGTACATGTCCTGAGAGAGGTCTATAACCTTTGCAAGAAATGGAGGAGGTATTTAGCATGAGGAGGTATTTGCGATGGCATGCTTAAAGTTACCTTTGCGTCCATCTTTTTGGAACGCTCCTGTGCCGCGATATTAATCGCGACATCACGGAGGAGTTCTAGTTTCATCTCCTCTCCGATGTCCTCCTCGTACCAAAATGCATCCATATATTGAGGATATACTCTTAACTGCAACAAAATATTTCATAGCTTACATTCTATACATTTTTAAAGAGCGAGCAACAGAGAGTCTTTACCATGTACGCGAGCCGATGCGTCACGCTAACCATGTGCTGGCAGATTTCACCGACAATGAGTTTCTGGCTGCAGCTCTGACACAAGTAGAACGAGTTTCCAGACGTCCCATGGCACTCGTACACAGACACTAGACCTGATCGGGCAATTATTTTATCATTAGCGTTTGCTTTAGTTGGACGGTGGCGGGTTCCTGCGAGGGACACTCCTACCCACCTACGACTGGCTGGTTGGAGGGTCCCTTCACCCACAAAAACGTGGTCAAGTTACTTGCGCTTCCTGCAACAAAAGTAGCATCAGCGCATCACGTTCTCAGAGACTTCTGGGGTAAAGTCAACTTACCGGAACGGATGGGCGCCTGGGAAGCACTATGCCCGCAGTTAGATCCTGCATCTATTGGCACCTTATGCAGACTGGACCATCCATCATTCGAGCACCTTACAACCGGACTCTGTGGTTCTGCGTTCAGCGACGCAGGACCCAGGTCAGGTCCCAACGAGGACCTATTACAGCCTTCCAGATCCTCACCACCTTGCTTTAAACCTGGTTTACCAAACTGTGGCTCTGGTCCCAACAGCTCTGAAGGTGAGGGACAATCGGAGCCTTCCAGATTCACCTCAACATCATTTAAGCATGGATCACGAAAGTGTGGTTCTGGACCCAACGACACTGCTGGTGAGGGCTCATTGAAGCCAGACAGATTCTCCTTATTGTCCTGTGAACCTGGATCACCAAACTTCAGCACTGGTCCCAACAACACCGAATGCAAGGGCTCGTCAGAGCCTTCCACATTCTTCTCGGCGTCCTTTAAACCTGGATCATCAATTTGCGGGTCTGGGCCAAATGACACTGAACTTAAGGGCTCCTCAAAATCATCCAGATTGTCCTCTGCGAACTTTAAAGCGCCATCATCAATCTCCTGCTGCTCGCATGCCTCTTTGCCACATTTGTATCCATGGATACTGTGAACAGTGGCCTCTGGCTCGGTAGTTGGACCGGCGGCAGTTCTCGCATGGGTCTCTGGATCAAATTCTACCCAGAAAAAGATGACATTATGAAATTCATTATCAATTCAAACAGATTGTCATGAATACCGTGTGCTAGTACTAAAAACCCAGGCATTTGCTATATGGGTCTTAGACCCAAGAATAGTATAACTGTCTGGTCTTCTCCTATTGTGGTTCACTAGGTTGAACGGCGTATTAAAACAAACTACTAAAACATAATGAACGGCGCTCAGCCAAAATGTAGACCTTGCGCAATGGAAAGGTGGCTGCCAACTGCCCCACACAAGAAGCTACTTTCTGGATTCCAACGCAAGCGTAACGCGATGGCCAAACGTGACAATGAAAGCAGCAAACCCATCGGAACGCTCCACGGATGGAGACATCTCGGTAGTCTTCAGTCGAAAGGAGACCGGCTACGACTAATGTATAAAAACAACCTCTCGCGCCCAGCTTTAGCTAAAAATCCATCTCTCGTCCCAGAGTGTGAACGTCACTAAATTCAATGAATTACCATCATCCGGGCTCGATAGTCCTTGCAAGGAGGTGGGGGAAACATGTCCTAAAGGCACCAAAGTGTTGGATAAAACCAGGAAGTGAGTCTCCAATCTCTGTAAAGCTAAAATCAAAGACCAATGATTATTTTGGCTTCCATTTCCCATACAGATCTGCCATCGATCGCTGTTATTTCGTCTTTTTTTTTTTCTTCTCTCATTTACCTCGGTCTTCTGGAAGATCCGACAGCTCCTTGTACTCATCGTTGGTCACTTCTATTGTCTGGCAGAAAAGACGAGACAGTCAATTTCTTGAAAAGACATGAAAGAAGAAGTCCATCTCTCTTGATATCCAGATTGACTTTTCAAGCGCGTGTTATAACGGTTAAAACAAACTCACCTGGATGTTCCGAAGTCCCAAACACTTCTCCACCTCAGTCATGCTAAAAGTAAACTTCTTTTGGTTGATGCGTGTCAACTGCTTGTCATTCAATTCTGGGAACCTCCGTTTCTTGTTGGGGATTTAACGGCACACACCGTGAACACCTTTGGCAGCGTTTAAATATGGAGTACGTTTTTGAAAGATGCACACACCATATAGTTGTATAGGTGAATGTTTTCCGTAAGGTGACTGGAACATTCCAATCTTATTCGGCACAGAGTGCAGTAGGACTGCTTCCGCCCGTTGCTGTTAACTGCAACTATAAAGCTTAGGCCTACAAAATAAAATCAAAATCAACATTTAAAACGGAATGAATCACAAGGACCAACTCATACAGACTCGCTGAACAATCATACTCACCAACTTTCAAAAAACTCAGCTTAGTTCTGCTATGCGATAGCTTGGCTGTTGTGGTTGCGCGTCTGACTTCAGCCCGTGGTTCTGCATCGTCACGGGACCCCCATGTGTTGTTCACTTTCTTGGCAGAAGATTCCGATTTTCTGCATTTAGGTGGTGCCACTGCTGCAGTGGCCAGCCCGGCGCGAGACGGGACCGGCGCTTTCAATGCAGACTCCGGGTTCGTCCTGGACGTCCCGCTCGAGCGTCTCTCTCTTTCAGTTCTCTCTTTGGGTGCTTTGTGCCGCACTGATAACGCTGGGAAAGAAGTTTTGGGGTGTGAGATTGGTGCTGTAGACTTGGAAGCAGAGCCCAGACAACGTGCGACAGGTGTGGTCGACTCGGCAGTTGAGGTAAACCTAGAGGTTGTTGCTCCATGTATGGCATTGGGCGTTGTGGGCTTGGTGGCGGTCGCACCACGGATGACTGTAGAGGTTCGAGCACCGCGTATGACAGGAGTTGCTGTGGGCTTCGTAGCGGCTGCAGGCGTGGTCAAAGTAGAGATTTTAGCATCGCGGACGGCGGTAGTTTCCGTGGGCTGGGTGAGAGTTGAAGGTGCAGCAAACGTACAAGCTGTAGGACCATAAATGATGGTCGGTACTGTGGACTTGGTGGGGCTTGCTGTAACTCTTGCGGATGTTGTAGTACAACTGGTAGCAGATGCAGTTGACCTTTGGGTGGTTGAAGTTGCACTGGAGGACGTTGCTATAACTTTGCAGGCTTTTGTGGTACTGACAGTAGGTGCTATAGACTTTGCGGTGGTTGATGTGACACTAGAGTATGTTTCTGTAACTCTACAGCATTGCGCCGTACTGGCAGAGGGAGCCATCGACTTGTCTGCCAATACAGGTGCGCCGCAGAAGGCTGCTGTAACGCGGGATTTTGTGCTACCGGAGGTTGTCGCTATCCTGGGCTTTGTAGTACAACTGGCGGTAGATGCGGTGGACTTTGTTGCAGTGAATTTAGAGCTTGCAACCATAAGGGTAACATTTGTGTTTGTTGTGCACAGGGTGCTTTGTTTAGAGGTGGTTTCAGTGCTGGCAGCCACGGGTACAGTCTCCTTTTGATCCCAACTCTCATATTTTATCTTGGGCTTTTCTTCATGCTCTGCGATCTCCCTGGAGTCCCTTCGTTGTCTTTTATAGCCGATCTCGTCATCCTGAGGGGCACTCGGCCTCTTTCGCTCCCATTCGTCATTTGCAGACGCCCGAACGTGGGCGCTCCTTTGTTGTCCCGTCTCGTCCGCTGTGTTTTTGGCGCTGGCGGTCCTACTACTGTTTGCAGGGTTTTGATTAGTCTTTCTTGAAGGGGACGTTGCCATCTTGCTTTTCGTACTGTACCCTGGGGTCGCCCCTGTCGCACTTTCTGTGGGGACTGGAACATGCAATGAAAAAGCCTGAGATTAGTCTTGGCAATCAGAACATTTTCAAACCCAGCACATTACCTCGGCTAACGAACTACGTTGAAAAGCATTGCAGAACTGGGAGGACTTAAGAAGAACCCTTGGACCTCCACAACAAAACTGGGTTCTCGCTTTCACAAGGAGGTCAGGAAACCTAAATACTGCCTTCTTTGCAGACACCCACCCAACATTATAAAACCAACACATGCACTTTTTTGGTTTGGCTTACCCAACGGTGCTTGAGGTAGGACGAGGGGCATAAGGGGACTTTTGCTGTTCCTCCTCTTTGCTGCACTCAGGATTAATTTCACTGGCAAGCACATGGTATTTAAAACAAGAGAATACCACCGTCAAGGCGTTGACATTAAATGTGCGACAGAAAAACCACACCCGGTTTCTCGACGTTTCATACATCAATGTCTGGATTCTCACATCCAAAGCAGGCCAGACACATCCAAAGTAATATCAGATCATTCAGATTTGTAATCACCTGTGAAGCATCATGTATTTATATATTGGCATCAGACTCAAAAATAAAAAAACAAAAACAATCTAAACTGAAAAAAAAACATTGGCTAGACATGGAGTAGCGTCTCGAAGCAGTCCACTTCGCTGCTCTGACCTCGTCCCTGCGCCGCTCCAACAATTGCTTTGCCGAATGGGAACGCTGCATCGCGACGCAGCAAGTCAGATAACGAATTTAAAGAGGAGAACGAATCATTTCCTTCACAATCACCGGCCAATTCGGAAGCGACCTACTGCTACTCCGCGTGCTGCCTCTTCAGGGTCAGTCTGGGTAGCAAGACAGAAACTGTTGCACGTGGTGTGCTTTGTGAGTCATCTGGAGTACACACAAGGATTATTTTTGCACATTAAAAATGTAAACTTTGGATGCCTATGTAGCCTGCGTAACTGGAGCCTGGAGGTTGTCACAAAGCCAACTTTCACCCTAAAACATCACTTTTGGAACTGGAAAAGCTTCTTTACCTTTGACGTAATCGCAGGGTTCCTCAACGGGCCTTTCCAACTTCAGTTTCTACGTAGAAGACATTGAGATAAAAACGGTAGCCTCGTCGTTCCGGTTCAAACGTCGGCTCTGCCATACCTGGACGTGCGATACGCTGTGAATACGTGCAGCCTGGGTTGCCAGGTCCAGTAATTCTTTTGTATCGCAATGGGGCCTCAACGAGCCAGGATGGAATCGTTCCTTTAGAGCAGGAAAAACAAAAAACAAAAACCCACCACAATCGCTGGTCAATCCACTTCGGATTCATCCTTAAAAACATTTGGGACAAGCGAAAGAACTGACGAGAAACATGGCGACGTGTTCCCAACTGAAAGCGTGAGCGTAGCCTTCCTGGTCCGTCAGCCGCCTTCTACACAGCAGACACATCACGGAATCGTACGTGGCGTCGCGAGCCGGGTCGTAGGACTCGTGCGACACCATGAAACTGCGTCCTGCGACGGAAAAGGGTCGATTGAGCCCCCGCGGGGAAGGAAGCGTTGCTCACATTTCGTCGCAGCTACTTGACTCACCCAAAAGCGGGTAAGTCTTGTGTTCTTGGAGTTGGCTGAAGGTTTGGCACGGCGGTACTGAACACACACGACAATTAACACTTGCTAACGTCAGTGAGGTGAAACTCTACATCGAATTGGGCTGGATTTGCAATGCACGGTTCATGCAACAATCGGACTTTTTATGACGCCGCAAGTGCGTGACAGCAGGCTTGGGCAGATTATGACAGATGATAAGCTTAAGCAAAAATTATAGTTTAATGGCACTGCGATTACAGCGCTAAAATGGAATATTTTGAGATTTTTGGGTACATAACTTTTTTTTCCCTTTGAAGCCAGAGCAGAAACGAACTGAGGTCCGCCGTGCTAGTTCACATCGTCTACATGGTGTTTACGGTATTTCACCAATTGTAGACTAACTTTCGTAGCTGGCTGCAAATGTTCGTTTCAAGCGTCACGTTCATATATTAACATGACCTTCAAGTGAATTGCCTTTTGTCGCCGTATAACAGCATGGATCCAAATTTACGAGTCATTTCTTCAAGTGCCTAAAAAAAACATGACAGCATGTTTTGAAAGGCACGTAACTCACTGACGGGTCGTGTCACTTTGCCCGCACTGATGATGAAAAACACTTGAAATGTACATTGAAATTGGACCCGCCCCCCCAAAAAAAGACAAAAAAACTAATAAATCCAAAAAAACGGATATAGACATTCAGTCAGAATTCAGCACTTGGCCCCACAGTGCAAATCCAGCCTTGGACTATACACAGGACCCTGGAATCACTTGTTGAATTCACTAGATAAACCCCCCAATGAAATGTTCCGGCAACGATAGAGCATTTTAGTCGTCGTCTGCTGAAAACAGGGAGAGAGAGAGAAAATAAAAATAACAAAAAATTGTAAAAAGCCCTTGTTTGTTTTGGAGCTTTTTTGTTGTTTTATTAAATTGTTGTCAAGGAAAGGTGGCTCGGCTTTAGCAAAAAAAAAAAAAAAAAAAAAAAAAAAAAGCCAAAGGCCCCCTTCACACAAGAGTTCCTGGGCAAAATTGTTCTTAGATTGCAGAGTCAGCTTTGTGCATTCACACAGACGTATTTCGATAATTAGATGCGCGGCGACATCAAGTTTAACACTCGAGAGCCACTGCCTTCCGTGTGTTGAAAGCAATTGTCGCGGTTCATTTAATTAATTACGTTCATGGGGCAAGCTTGTGAAAGCATATTTGTGTCACGCTAGTGTCCCAATTTGGTGACTTCTGGTCTGCTTCCATTGTTCCAATTGACTTTTGAGATGAGGTCAAAACGAGCAGAGCGTTGAATAACGTTTTCTTTTTCCTATTCAATGATTTGACGACACACACCCGCCGTCTCCCAACTGGTACCTTCCACACAGCGTAGCGAGACGGTCAGAAAGCAGAAGACAAGACTCGGCAATGCCAAACACGTACACCGACTACCGGGTTGTCAAAGCATTCAGGTTTTGAGGTCTGTACCAATACCGTCACATGCACACGCATAGATGTTCAAAGCATCGGCGATCCCGACAGACACGCATTCATGAAGACAAACGGTCTTCGTAGCAAGCACGATGACAAGTGTTTACCGTTGCGTTTTAAGACAACATGGCGACGCGAGAGTCTGTCCATCACTGCGGATACATGGAGGAATTAAACGATGAAAAGTGACCGGGAACCGAAACGGGACTTGTACCGAGTCCATTTCCGATACCGACCTTTCTGGTAACTTGGCGGGATGATGCTACGCAACACCGAGCCGGGCAAATCCATCACCTGAGGAACGGGGGAACAAACTTAAATCTCCAGAGTTGACAGGCTTGGCTTCATTTTGTAGGCGTTTTAAGAAAATAATAATAATAATACTACTAAACCAAAAACTCCTGCCCTTTTACCTTAAGAACCACCTGAGTCCACCCTCTTTCTTTCTCCTCCGCCTCCACCTTGGCCTTCAAGAATTTTCGTTCCGGTACTTTTTGCCAACCGAACGGCAGTCGCCAGGGATTTAGATGCAACTAGGGGACAGATGGGAACACATTTGCTGAGGCCATTATCAGATCTGTACATTTTGACAGTGGTTTAGCGACAATACAACCACCGCCATCATCCTCACGCAAGCCAGTGACGGTGGGATATCGCCGTGCTAATTAGATGACGTCAGTGCCAGCATCTGGCGCGAGGAATGAAATGCTAGTTGGACAGCAACAGTTGCGGCTAAATGTTTTTGCGAGATTCGGTTTCTAACAATTTTGGGGACAGAATCTTGTCCCAAAGCAGAAGACCTGGCTCTGCATTTTTGGAATTGCCTTCGACACGGGGAGTTTGCCGCCTACGTTAAGATTTGGATACGATCTCCCCACGGCAGAAAACGACAAGGTCGCCCTCGACCCCGAATGCACAAAAACGGACACCAACAATACCGCGCTTTTACGAGGGAGTGCGCGGAAGCTGACCAGTGTTTGCAGGAGGTGCTTGTGTGACTTCAAGTGTTTTGTCAGCAAAGACTTGGAAAAAGCATCGTGGCAAGCGCAGCAGATGCAAACAGCTTCCGACGCGAACTCCGAACTGTAACACAACACCATCATGGCCGCGCCTAGTAAACAAACAAACGCAAGGGCCACATCATTATCACGTGACTGAATATCAAAACGGACTGGGAAATTGATCATCACCTGGCACTGAACGCTTGTCCAGTTGATCGAAAAGAAGCTGCTCGAGTGTCTGACCTAACATGCGTAGGACATATTTAAATTGTTAAACCGGACACCTTGAAAGCGATGTTCTCATTGGCTCACTGCGCTCTTAACAACTTTGAAAACTTTGCCCACTTTCGGCCGCCGCCGCCCTGTGGTCGCAAGAGTCTTTCATTCCTTCCGTGTCAAACGACGAGTGAACGTTGCCATGAATGGAGAGGACCGTCTGGAAGAAGAAACAAAGAAAAAAAGAACAAAAATAAATGGGATCCAACCATGTAGGCAACCGGTCCAGCAATTCAACGGAACAAAGTGTTGACGCACCATTTTGTGTTTCTTATTTTGCACATGCTGGAAATATTGCTCCGGTGTGTCCAACGGGAGTTTGCAATTCTGCAAACCATGGAGAATTGTTTGATTTTGTGTGGTTCTTTTTTTTTTTAAAGCTTGGTCCATTTTACAAACACGAAAGAAGACCCCCCCCCCCCCCCATTCCACGGCACGGTACCTTAGTAGCTCTACTACTGCAAAAGCAGGTGCTACAACTTCTAGTACCTGGTGGAAACCAAATGGATGACGTCAACTGCCGCTGGTCGCTCATTGGTCAAACAGGTTCCGCGCGTACTTGTACCTTTTGAGAGTATACTGCTAGAAATGCTAACATTAGCATCCTCCACGGTCTCTCCACTTCGCTGTAGTTTTCTTTCCGCTTCCAGTCTTTCCTGATAAAAATTTGCCTCTTCACCCACCCAACTCTCCTCCATTGATGCTCACTAATCTTGTTCAGACTGGTCCATTAAATGGTTTTCGGCCTCTCACTTTACGTACAGTAAATAACCCACTTCCGAAAATCTGAGCTGGTATCGTGCAGTGGAAAGGCAACGTGTTCCCAAAGATGAAAGAGCTTCTTTTGGGTTTGTTTTTTGTTTTTTTTTTACCTGACAATGGATTTTGTACGACTTCTGCGAAGGATCTAACAGAGGAAATAAATCACAAGTGATTCCACACACAAAAAAAACGTACACGCTTTCATCCACGATATCTCTAACGAAGACGTATATACTGGGGTGAGTCTGGCAGTGACATCGGACTGAAGATGCCGCTTTAAACGGTCCCTGATGTCGGGCGTTGGCATTATGCGATGGATGGCGCATTTGATTGAAGGCGAAATAACGGACTAAATTGTTACTCAGGTACAGGTCCAAGAATCTATTATTGTGATCGGCGTATACCACAAATTCCCACGAGATGAAGCCAGAGCAGTAGGTCGTTAGGTCATGCAGACATCCGTTTTCCACACAGAACTGCCATTAGTCTTTTACTCATTTGCTCGCACAATGCGTATTAGCAAACATCTAACCGGTATTGGCTTTCAGCAGCAATTTACATATATAGTAACTAAGAGTTAATACCCGCCGCCAGTGGTTGGCCACACTGCGATGAGTGACTTAGACGATGATGTAATAGGCCCTCGTCCATGTACCGTGGGACTTCGCAACGAGAGTTTTAGGAGACAAATTGTATGTTTTCAATGTTGTTTGATGAGGAGTATACGTCACGCACACATTGTTTTGAAGGTTGAGGAGATTTGGGCTGTCCTCCGGAGTTGAGGAGGAGAAAGGGTTGGCCAAATAAGACCGTGACAATGGTAGCAGTTCTCTCTCGATTAAAAGGATTCTAGAGTGCCGCTGTGATCTAAACAAAGCATTGAAAACACCTGAAATACTCACGCATGTCAAGTGTGTGTCTGCACGTTTGGTCTCATTTGTGATGAGCTAAACAAGCTACAAAGTCCCAAAGTAAAAGAGTAACTCAATACATTCAGATTCAGTATGTTCCTCTAGGCATCTTAAGCCCCATTTCCACCAACCACGGACTGGTCACCATGAAACAATTTCCACGCAACTATGTAAATGCAGTGGGGGAAAACATAGTTCGCCATCTTTGTTGAATTCATTGGGGCGATGACACAGTCTCGTTCCTTTACACTCCATTTTTCCATATAGAAACTGCCATTTATCAGATTAACAAATAACCAAAAGCCCGATGAGGTCGTAAATGGCTTTTTATCCACTTACTCACCCAGAGGGAGATGGTTCTTTCGAGGATCTTCTTGGTTCTGTTGAACCGGCACTTTCTTCGGCTTAACATCGACTGACATGAGGTAGAGGACAGAGCGACAACAAACGCAAGGGTCCAGCTAGACTGAGATACTTTGGATCGATACAGTTTTATAGGGTATCGGGGAACGTCTACCTTGGAGTAGCGTGGGAAGCTCGTCATACAGAGTGAGAGCGTGCATCACTGGCGAGAAGAAGCAGATTCCGTCAAAACAACGAAATCTCAATTGTTACTCGACGATGGCAACGGACTGCGTACCTTGGAAGTAGCTATAATTTTCGTAGAGGGAAACAAGCCTGTACGGCAAATTTAACATCTAATCAGAGGGAACATGAAATCGTCAGTATACGCAAACACTGGTCTGGAAGGTTGAACTTCTATTTGATTAACCTTAAGTGGTCCAACCCCGCTGACGTTTGAATGCTCTAGCATTTTTCGCAGTCCTGGATTAACCCTCACATCTTCGCAGGGAATCCAGGAGACTTCCAGCATATTTGCGTCTGCATAGCTCTGAAGACAAATACACGGGTGTAAATGAGACCGAGGCCATTTGTGTGCAAACGGTCTTCGACTCACGTAGTAGATGAATTCATGGCAACCGGAGGTGAGGTGTTCCAATATCTTGTGGTCCAGCACAGTTTCCTCACAGACATGGCACAGGTACAAAACGTTCCCTACTCCTCTACTGAAACAGACGGTCAGCAGTTGCAATCCTAGGAAAAGTACTCCTATTTAATCAATCACTATAGCAAAGCAAAGACCCCTTTCGAAAGCGGATCGTTGTAGTCCCCGCGTAGCAACGCAACTACACGGTGGAATAATCCCAACGTTACTGTTGCTAGCTGGCCTGGCCGTTGGGCGTTCCCTGCATAGCCAATACACCACAATTCCAAAATTAGTCGGAACGTTGTGGAAACCTTAAAAGCAGAGCACACCGATTTGCAAATCCTTTTCAACCTATATTTAATTGACTACACTACAACGACAAGATAGTTAATGTTCAACTAGATCAGGGGTGTCAAACTCAATTTGTTGTCACGGGCCACATGGCAGTTACGGTTCCACTCGGAGGGCCGTTATGGCTGCAAACCCATATGAATGTATGATTGCCTCGGATTATTACAAATACACAAACTTTGGAAATCAAAAGCCAGTCAAAACTGTTCGTTCAACTACAGTATGAATCCATTTTATTATAAAAGTGGGGTTGGAAACAAAGAAAATGCCTGCAATATGTTTAAAAGTGAAGCCAATTTGGAATTTTGGTATTTTAGCAAGAAACAAAGTCGACGCGCACTCTCGCGGGCCACGTACAATGACGTGCTGGGCCGGATCTGGCCCCCGGGCCACCAGTTTGTCACCTGCGCACTCGACGAACGTCACCGTTGTTTGCAAATATTCTCTCATTTAGTATTTGACGCTATACGGGGACTACACTCTTTATCGCCAATGCGGTTTCCCAAACCTAAAACGGGCTGTTGTATGGTCAGTTGGATACTTCGGTCCATAATAAGGATGGGGGGGAGCTTGCCTGGAGAGAAAACAGTTCAGTCGAACGAGTCAGGGAGAGATCTCCATCCTCGGATTTCTTGACAACCTGTCCTACTCTGGCCTTTTGTCTGACATAAGCTCAACACTTGTGAGACTGAAGCAGACAAATGTTCCTTCCAAATCATGCACCCGGCTCATAATTCAACCTCAACTAGCGCACGGCTCGTCAGTCCAGACTAGCAGCCTCATGACAATCGGACCGCCGCCACAACGTTGACCGGCGAGAAAAGTAGGTGGCTTACCAGGAATTGAGTGGTCCTCTATGAAGAAGTACACAGAGGTAAGTGGTTAGAACATGAATGCAGATGACCCATACCGCCATGAGTAATACGCTACCTGTCTGAAATACTTGGGTCATTTTCTGTAAAGATAAAAAATAACAATAAAAAGGCGATGGGAGAAACTTTCAGAGCTTTTTCAACTGGAATTTCAAACGAACGATGAACATCAACACCCACCTTTTGATGCTCTTTTGAGGATATGTGCCGCTTGAACTCTGCAAATATTTTGTATTTGGCGAGACACACCTGCAACAAGAAAACGGGGCAACTTGTCAAGTCGTCTGTTCGAGTAGGACTGGAGTCTTTGAAAGGATGGGGGGAGTAAAGCAAAAACGTATGCTTTTCAGGAGATAGCTTTAAATTGATCTGGCACGGCGGTCGAGGGGTTAGCACAAAAACTGCAGCTAGCAAACCAAATACCACACAGAAGCACCGGGAGGTACTAGTACCACGCTGAGAATCACAAAGAGCTTGCGTTACCGACTCACTCGCACGGCGCCCACACACTCGGCTCACAATCGGAGGCAAGCGTTGAAGGCCAAAGGGCGGGCCCGGCCGGGGGCGGACGTCGCGACTCTTTGGCGCCTTATCAGTCACCCTCCTTTATCGGGAATGCTTTCCCTTGCCGGCTGTCTTCACAGGACATGCCAGGCGTGAGCAGATACCAGAGTCAATACCAACGTAAGGTTCCTTTCACACACACACACACACACACACACACACACATTTCACCCCCTAAAAAAGTTCAGATTTTCCATTGAACTTCAAATTCTTTAAGATGTTATGCTGTTAGGACTGCATGTTGCTCAAGCTCACACACATTTTTAAACCAATTAACCGCAAGCAGCAAAAGGTATGGTGAGCTTGCGGACAAGGTGGACGTTTTTTAGCATTTCATGAGAACATGAGATTCTCAGGCATCCAGGTCTGGACTCTGGTCTGGAAAATTCCCTCGTGTGTGTGTGTGTGTGTGTGTGTGTGGTGAAAATCGAAACGCTTCAGTCTCAGGTGGAGTGTCACTATTTATGCCTCCCCCCCGTGGCTGTGAACAACTGTCGCGTTGGCAAACGTGCTCATCGGGACAAAGAAATGTCGCTTGGTTTCGAGATAAAAACGAACGGCTAACTCGGCCCAAAGAAGCCGCTCGCCTACGTTGTGCCGTGTTGCCTGTTCAAAGGCTGCTTGCTTCTCCAACGTAGGTCACGGCGCTCCTCACTACACCGCACTTCATTAACACGGTCACCGAGTTTGCTTCTTGGGATTCTGTCCCTGGGGTGACCCGGCTTCGTGTGAGGGTCTTAGTGGGTTTCAAACTCTGTTGAATACCAAACCAGCCACATAAATACACACCGCATTTTGCATCCGGTTTACAGTGGACCCCTGCATTTTGCTGGGTGGCACGCAGATTTTTGGGGGGCACCTAGCCCATTATATGCAGAAACCCCTGCATTTCTTCAACCCCCCCACCACCACCACCCCAAAATCCCCCGCTTATTCTGCCCCCCAGATGGCACTTATCAGGGAGCGTGAATTATTCGCAGTCTGGCTCATTCCCCATCACCCGCAAATAGCAAGGGGGGGGGGGGGGGGGGTCACATTAAAGCTGCAGGCTCGGCTGTCGTGGCCGACCAACTTAGGATTTAAGATATCCCCAATTGCGCACTTATTATAATGTCATTCCTTAGAACACCCGGTACAAATATTCCCCACAATTTCCATTTTCAAAATTGTACATACACCAAATGATGCGTCGCTCACAGTTGCACTTTCAACCCACACACAAAATGAAAACTGCAATTAAAATGAACACAAATGTAATTTAAATCCCAATTCTATGCAGTGTTTAATCACGCCAACATTCCTTACTGCAGGTTTTTAATCATAAAAGAAAATGACATTCCATGTGACAACCTGTACAAATTTTACACACAACTTCCATCGTCAGAAATGTACATACCTTCAGTTCTGCACTTTCAACAAAACATGTGCATGCAAACAATACAATTTAAATATACAGCATTTAAAAACTATATGTAATACATCCAAAATACATTAAGTGTTTAGTCACACACACACACACACAATTTAAAAAAAAAAGTACATCTACAGTACATTGTATACAAAAAAATACAAACATAAATTACATTCTATGAAATATATATATATGCATATGCATGTATAAACAAGTAAATCCATATAGCTACACATTTTTTTTTAAATAAAATAAATCCCAACTATATCCAGTAATCAAATTTGCATGTAGTCATAATCTCGTTGCTCCTGAAAACCTGTACAAATATTACCCACAATTTCGCTTCGGTGTGAAGGATTAAAAGGTGGCCCAAACGCTGCAGGGAAGCAGGAGTTCAGGACAAATCCATAAGAGAGTGTTTATTTACAAAACGAAAAAGGGTGGCAGGATTTTTTAAAAAAAACCTACAAAGCAAAGTACAAAACACCTTTGATACGAAATAAAGAAACGAGGAACAGGTTCACTCCCGTGGACAAAAAGGAGATTTGACAACAGAAAAAAATAAAAAAATAAAATAAAAATAAAAAAAACCCGGAACTAATAAGACAACGAGGCACACCTGGACAAGAGAAGAGGCTGTAGAGAAGACAGCTGATTGGTTGACACATTAGGAGCAGCGCTAACGCGAACAGGTGGATACAAAGACTTAACGAGCACAGAAAGGAAAATAAACTAAATTACAACATGGGCGCCAATGTTATATTAATGGCCCCCTTCCATCAGAATCTTTTTTTGTTGTTGTTATTATTATTATTTCCCCCCCCCCGCTACTTCCTTTATGCATAACAGGTCAAAATGAGTCTGTGACGCGGTTCAATTTTGACATCTGAGCAGTTTGTCGACTGCATGCAAAACGGGTGGACTTGAAATCGGCAAAAGTGCGACGCGGTCGCGTCGTCGGAACCCGCAAAGTGCCAACCGTCGCGAAGCCGAACAAACGCGGACACGCGTCGCGGTTTACGACAATCCAGAGCCAAGCCGTTTTCCATTTTGAAATTGGGGAAGAGGAGCGAGCCAATCAGAGTAAAGCGCATTTGCAAGGCTCGTATTGGATGAGCAATGCCAGGTGCAAAAGACCAAGTGGTTAGGGTTAGGGTTAGGGCTAGAAAAAGGACATTTTGGCCGATTCCAACCCAAACCATCTTGCAAAACCGATGAGGACATCGAAGATCATGTATATAAAAATAAAATCGATGGAAGGGGACCTTTAAAACCAACCGCAAAAGAGAAAGAAAACACAGATCAGCAGCATCAGGATCTTCAAAATCCTTCCGATTTCCATTCAAGAAAATGCAACTCGATCACTCACACAAACTGCAAGTGACTTAGCAAAACGGTGAACGGATAGAGATATAATACAGCCCCTTAGCAACAACAAAAACTAATTAAAAGTGTCCTAGTAGTCCGTACGGTGAAACCCATCCGTCGATATCAAATGCACCTGATGAGCGCGTGACTCGTCGTTCTGCTCGCATGCTCACCTGACACGATAAACCGTCGCTCCACTTTGTCGCTCCGAAGTACATGTCGAAAAAGTTGGCCATCGAAAGGACGGCGAAACTTTAAACAAAGCGAAAGACAAAAATCATTTTGTGTGCGGTCCCTGTCGAGGAGGAACTTGGTCGTAAAACGCAATTCGAAACGATCGCGTACGAACGTGAAACTCGAGGAAATCCTTGCGAGTCAGTCCTTTTAGACTAGGGGAACATTCTGGGCCACGCCCCGTCGCGATGACAGATGATTGGCCGCGACATTGTAGGGGCGGAGCGTGATTATGTGTTTTTTGTTTTGTTTTTTTTGCCATTGGGTTATTCATGCCTTGCGGTCATTTCATTGGTTTAGTTAAAAGACCTTTGTGACATCAAGTTTCCGCCTCCCTTTTGTGGGGATCAAAAATAGAACAAACGTAACGCAGCTAAAAATCAAATCCATACAAAATAAAAGTACAAGTAAAAAAAAAAAAGACTAAGTAGAATTTTAAAAAAATACCATTAAAGTAAGGAATTCAGAAAATAAAATGGAATTAAAAGCATGAATTAAATAAAAATACAATTAATTTATAAAATGTGAATTGAAACTGGACAATTAACATACAAATAACTACAGAAATAAAACAATAGAAATGTAATTAAACGTGTAAATAAATAACAGGTAGTAATTTATAAATCATTAATAGATAACAGATATTTAAATAAAGTACAATAAAATAAAAACATTTAAAAAATTGTGGGTCATGGTCCAAGGAGTACCATTTTTAACCACACTTTTCATTATAATGCAACTAAAAAAAAAATCATGAACAAACATTTCAGTATATTTTTAAAAGCAGCATGACAAAAATGTGCAAAAGTGTACGTAGTGCTGTAATTGAATCGGTGTATTCAACAGAAAATACAAAAGGAAAACAACAGCATCTGCTGCATGTAGTGGAGCATTTTTCCATGACAGTATATTCATACAGTTGTATTGCTATCATTGTTCTTTTATTTGACTTTTTATGCCCGAGTCTATTCGCGTTGTATGCATGGGGACAGGTCTCAAAGCGCAGTTGTATTGTGCAGTCGCTTAGGCCCTGGAGCCGCTTTATTAACGCCATTCATACAACTCTCGAGTAAGTCATGACCAAGCTCTCCACACACACACACACACACACACACACATTAGTCTCACCGATACTTTATTTTGGAATAAATCTCTTCGTATTACCCATTTTCTGCTTCACCGTACAAATAGCGGCGTAAAAGTAACTAAAACTCTGCAAATGACGAGGAAGTCCTGGTGCACACATCACACATTTGGCCATTAGTTTGACCTTTTTTCTTCTTCTTCAAAACAACTTCAAAAAGAACATCTATCATATTTGAAAGTATTTTTGTTTTTTTCATTTGCAAAATGACTTCCTGGTAATATTACAATTTCTCTTTCAAAACTACACATTGACCTCATATTTTGAATTTGTGATATAACTTTGTTCTTAAAATATACGTATCAAAACAAAAAAACAAAAAAAAAAAAAACAAAAAAAAAAGGAACACAAAACACAGACGTCATCCGTCATTGCACGAATTGCATGTTTGGTTCGGGGGCCCCTATAAACCGAACACAGCATAACGGTGATCTACTTTCCTCTTCTCACAGGCACACACAAAAAGTGAAAATGGACAAAATTCAAACAAAGATTGAAAAACAACAACAAAAGTCCGGACGACTTTCCTGGCAGCTCCTTAAACCAAAAGCTGAATGGAGTGATTATGTCTCTTTTCCACAGCACGGTACCATCTCGGATCGGAACTTTGATCTGAATATTGTGTCGTTATGCTAGTAATCGAAGGCTAAGGAACGCTAAGGTTCCGGGTACTTCTGGTTCAAAGAACTATTGATTTCTCCAAAGGTACCCGTTACGTCTGTAGCCGCATTTGCACCTAAGGATCCAGTAACTCTTGGTTCTGAGTACTTTATTTTCAAAAGGTTCCCGTGACCAAAAGTACTCATTACGTCAATAAGCCGCATTTCAAACTAAAGTTCTGCGAACTTGTGGTTCTGGGATACTTTCGCTTGCAGGGACTAAAAGGTTTCTGGAACGCAAAACCTGGAACTTCAGGTGCGACTGCGGCTCCGGTACAATGCCCGGATCAGACGACGAGATTTTAGCTCCGTTATTGGCCCGAATAGCTATGGTGGTCGAGTTCCCAGATTGGGCCTGTCATATTATCCATAGATCATTCATTCAGTATGGCTTCCTTAGGGCTCGAGCTGGCCTGAGAGTGGCCTTTTGACCGCTTGTATAACCGTGCGCAATACGCTGCAGCCACGTGCTTGTATAAACTTGTTGACAGGACGATTTGGAGTCACGTGACACCCACCAGCTGCCGGATGACGCCGCTCCTCCCACGCTTGTATAAATTGTGAGGGCTGCGAGGGGAAGAACTGCCATTCCATTTCGTCCCCTTCTGCGCCGCGGATGTGAGGTTCGGTGTCAGGGAAAGGAAGCAGCCCAGAATTCTGCGTACTTTGTGCTTTTTTGCTGCGCTCTGGAGATAAAAAACGGATCCATTTCCAACGGCGTGAGGTTGATCATTGGGCTACCTTTCCGCAGAGAAAAAACGAACACGCAGTGGTAAGTGTGGCAGTCATTGATCAGTTTGGGCTTCTGGCCCAAGGTGGTAACGAAGTGACGCTCCAACAGGCCTGACGTATTTTGTCAGGAACAACAAAACTGCTTCTCGTGTGACAAAATACACCACCGACAATTTGGCCCGAAGATGCCAACATGAAAAGTCGAGCACGTTTGATTTTTGGGATACCGTGCGTGTAACGTGACATATGAACAACAACCGTGCGACATTATCGCCCGACGTCGACCAATAGAACTGCTCGCCGTTGTCGACATTTACTCGCAAGCACAAACCAATGGTTACCAGAACGTTAGAGCATGAATTGACAGGACGCCATGTTTACGTGAGAACGTTAGTGCTAGCACTAGCTAGTTTTCTAGCTAGCAGTATTAAAAGTACCGGTGTGTGAACATTAGCTCAAGCTCTCCTAGAAAAATGGACAACCCAAAACGCCCCCCCCCCTCAATACAAAACATTGCTGTAATCGTTGTTGTTGTTACCACCATAGTAACGGTTGTATTCGGTAGTGTTGACAAGATAAGCCCAATGATCATTAAAGACGGGCGACAGCGATATCGTAATACATGTCATGTAGTGTTCGGACGGAGACGCAGCAAGATTTGATGGCGATGGTCTGACAAAGTGCCATCAGGAGACGCCGAATTTGTCTCGTGGTCTGATCCGGGCATAAGGCTCCTGCCGCGAAAACCATTACGGCCGAGCCAAGTAGGCATCGCGCTGTGGAAAAGAGGCAACAGTGGAAGTGCCTTGGTTGTCACAAACACACTGGAGCACTTTTTGTACACACAAAAACTAAATGCAAAGCCGACAGCCATTTGTTGGAGATTTGTTTCATAAAGTTAAGGACTTCAAATGATCACAACAAAGAAAGTTTCCCCACACTTATGTAAATCTCATTTGGCTCATTTGAGCATACTGCCAGTCTTGGGGGGAAAAAAAAAAACAAGCCAAAGACAAACAAACCAAAAACCTCTACCCTCCCCGAAACCCTTCACCTCCCCTCCCGTCTCCTGGTCTCTCCGAGTCCCGTCATAGCTCGTCATGCCCGGCAGCTTCGTCGGCTTTGAGCCTGAACTCGGCGGCGGTGATCTTGCCGTCGCCGTCGCGGTCCTGGTTGTTGAACATGTTGTCAATGATGCGCTGCGGGTCAAAACCGGGCGCCAGGCGGCCTTTGCCTTCATTCACCTGCCGCAGGATGTAGTCGCTGAACTATGTGACGACAGAACAAATCAGCAAACGTAACATGTCGAAATAGCCATTTTTGAGCTAGCGCGCAGTACGTACCTCGGAAGGTTCCACCTGCTCGTTCTTGTCCTTGTCCATCTCGGTGAAGAGGTCGTCGCCCACCTCCTCGTTCCAGATGAACATGTAGCCTTCGGGGAGTCCGTCCTCCATTTCTATCAACTCAACGTCGAACACCAGAACCGCACTTCCCGGAACCTCGTCAACTGGACAAAGATTTGCACTTAGCTTAGCTTTAGCCTCTGGGAGTGTGTCTCTGGCCACATTTCTGCCTGAGGTTCCAGGAACTTTTGGTTCTCGATATTTTCAGTTCTAGGCACTCAAAAGACCAATTGCGTCTGTAGCCGTACTTCCATCTCAAGTTCAAGGAACTTGTGATCCTGCGAACCTACGTAGTCGTTGCAATTGAAAGTTTCAATTAAGTCTGCAGCCACATTTCCACCTAACATTCCGGGAACTTGTGGGTACTTTCGGTACGTTTCGACCGAAAAACGAAAATACCCAGAACCAAATTCCCGTGCTTTTAGGTGGAAAGGCATCCAAGACGATTTGGGTACGTTTGGTTCTGGAAACATTTTAGTCCCTGGAACTTAAAAGTGGAAATGCAGCTACAGGTGCAATGTGTACTCTGCGCACACGTGTACGCAACTTACCGACTCCTTGTTCTCCGTATCCGAGGTGCGGGGGGACGATGAGGTGCCTGCGCTCGCCCACGCACATTCCCAGCAGCCCCTCTTCCATCCCGGGCACCACCTGGTTGGCACCCAGTACGATGTTGTACGTCTTCCCGTAGTTGTACCTTACATCACAGACAGCAAAGCGGACGCTAGGTTTATACCACACCGCCACGATACAAACAGCAACACCAGGTATCGATGTTAGCCAGGACGTTAGAGCGTACCACCGCTAGTTGGAACGTACTGTAATGCCCGCGCAAGTGGTCAAGGATACACACTGGTGCCACTGGTGCACTAAAAAAATAAGCACATTCATACACGAGCTACCACGGACCACGGAGAGCGTAGCTTTGACGCTGCAAACGCAAACGTTCTGAGGCACGCACCGTCACAAATATGGCGCGCCCTTACACACCAGTTGTTTTGTTTGTTTTTGAAAGGCACACTCCACAGAATTGGCGCACCCTCTCTCTCTCCCGCGGAATCACTCACGTGGAGTCGATGGGGCTGCCGTCCATGAGCGTGGCATTGTAGTGATACTTGACAAAGTCGCCCTTCTTGGTCAGCTTGTCGCAGGCGTCCGGCTTGCTGGCGACCGTCACGGCGGCGCCGTCCGACGGGTTGTGGAAGTCGATTATGTGCACGTCGAAAACCAGCACGGCCGAGCCCGGGATCTTGGAGCCGGTGCCCTCCTCGCCGTAGGCCAGGTGCGGCGGGACGGTGATGGTGCGCCGCTCACCCATGCACACGTCGAGCAGACCCTCGTCCATGCCGGCGATCACGTAGCCACGACCCACGTAGGTGTCGTATGTGCGGTTACGAGAGTAGCTGCGAGGGTGGCGGGGGAAGAAATATCAATAGAAGAGGCTGGAAGCTCTTTATTGTCACTCAACTGAAGTCTGCTAGCTTAATGCTAACACATAACGCGTACGGCCATATACGGGCTAACCAATAGCATCGGCGTCACGGTGTTATACCCCCTTTAAACAACGGAACTAGTGAAGCAACACGTAGACAGATATCAGAATACTCATCGGCATATATTCTTTATCCTCTGCAAAGAACAATTTACATTACTGCAGCTTACTGAGGACGTGAGACCATCTTTTGTGGCCAAATGTATGTTATATAGGCCAAATGTGACATTTACACGGGAAACCGGCCTATTTGAGCAAAGTACAATTTTTTGTTTGTACAAAACAAAGCATTAGAAGCCAAAATAAAGTGCTTTTTGTGGACAAATGTAGCCTTTTCCTGAACAAACGCTGTCGGGGAAGCACAACCCTCTCACCTGGAGTCGAAGAAGGTGCCGTCGAGGAGGCTTCCGTTGTAGTGGTAGCGCACAAAGTCTCCCTCCACCGACTTGCGGGGGCACGGCTCGGGCACTTGCCGGTTGGTGATGGCGATGCCATCACTGGGGTTGTGCAGGTCCAGCAGGACCACGTCAAACACCAGGGACGCCTGACCCGGGATGTCGCTACCTGAGGGGCAACATCGTGGACGCTATTTCCAACGTGAGTTTTTCTCCCTCTTATTTTGGCCCGGTGCTCACCGTCTCCGTTCTCTCCGTACGCGAGCGATGGCGGCATGGTGATGACGCGCCCCTCGCCTACGCACATCCCCAGCAGGCCCTGATCCATGCCGGCGATCAGCCAGCCGATGCCCACGTAGGTGTCGTACGTCCGCATGCGGGTGTGGCTGTGGGCCGGTGAGGGTTACACCTTTTTCTCAACAAAAAGTACCACTACGACCACTTTGATGGTCAAACGTACTGTTTTGTGACAATATACAGCAAAATACAATGCTTTCCTCAACAAGCTGTTTTCGTATGAGACTTTTCGTGAGCAAATACAGTGTATGAGGCAGTAGATCATGCTTCCATGGGATACTACCACTTTCCTGGTCAAATCCATCGTTTTTGTGACGATGCATAGCAAAATATAATACTTTTTGCGGTCGAATACGTCCCTTTCCTGAACAATTGATGTATTCATAGCCTAATATTGCAGTTTTGTGGGTAAGCGCAGTGTTGTCATAGGAAGCAGGTTACATTTTTGTAAAAAAAAAAAAACTACCATTTTCCGGGTCAAATATGTCATTTTGTGAGGATATGTAGCATTTTTGTGGCCACCACTGCATTATGGGGAACTACTGTGGCACTTTTGTTGGCAAATACACAGTTTTGGGAGCACAATGCCCCATTTATATGCGAAACTTGACCGCTCGTGAGGCTTAACAGTGCTTTTTGTGAGCAACTAGAGGATTTGTGGAACAAGTAGGAATTCATAGCAAAGCAGTTTTCGTCGTAAAATACTGCACTATGACCTTTAAAAGGCAAAATACAATGTTTTTTCGTGGGCCAATATAGCCTTTTCCTGAGCAATTTGTGTTTTCAAGGCAACGTCATCTTTTTGTAACCATTTTCATGCACATGGTGCACTTTTGTGGCCGAATGTCTTTTTGTGAGCAAATCTCGTGTTTTAAAGGCAAAATGTTACATCTATGTGGGAAAACAAATATCCTTTTTGAGTCAAAATCGAATCATTTTGATGTTCAAATATTGCCTTTTAAAGCAACAACATGATCGTTTTTGTGGTGTAACATCGCTTTCTCGGGCAAAAGGTGAAGGCTTTTAGACAGCGGACATCCACCTGGAGTCAAAAAGCGTCCCGTCGAGCAGCGTGCCGTTGTAGTGGTAGCGCACGTAGTCGGACACCTCCACCTTGCGGGCGCAGACGGCGGGGGTGCGGTAGGTGTCGATCTGCACGCCGTCCTCAGAGTTCCACACGTCCAGCAGCAGCACGTCGAAATGGAGGATGGCGTCCGCCGGGATCATGTCGCCTGAGAGACACGCGACCACACATCTGAACTTCAAACCCTAACACTGGCCTTTAAAATCCTATTTGGAAACCGTAACCCTGGCTCGAAACTCTACTTTGAAACCTTAATTGGACCCCCTAACCCTGGCTTGTGTTGCAACACTATTTTGTAACCCCAATCCTGTCTTGAAACCTTAATTCGAACCCCAGAAGCTACCATGGAACCTTAACAATGGCCTTCACACCCAATCTTCAAACCCTAACCCTTGCTGGATCCTACTAGAACTTAAAAGTTCATCGGTAACGCTTTTCTAGAAATGGATGCAATAAGACTACGTGTGTGTGTGTGTGTGTGTGTGTGTGTGTGTGTAAAGTTTTGAGGAATGTTGCAATGCTGAAGAAGGACATTTCCAGCATTTACCAGATGGATGTCCTTCTAATAAATAAGTACAAATGTAACAACAAAAAACATGCGTACCTTCTTTTTGGCCCATCCTTCAGAGCAAATGACAACCACAGTAATGAATGTACATAATACCGTATAAGTCTTGAACGCACCGTATCCCTTCTTCCCGTAGGCGAGGTGCGGCGGGATTTTGACCAGCCGCCTCTCGTTTACGCACATGCCCGCCAGAGCTTTGTCCATGCCCTGGATCAGCTGCCCCTTGCCCACGAAAACGTTGTAGGTGCTGCCGCGGTCGTAACTGCGACACAAAAAGCGCATTTGGTCATTCGAGCGAGCCTATGTGAAGGCTACAAACAAACGGGTGTCGCTATGGCAACGTCAACCTGAACCGCTTCGGGTTCACGTTGCACAAACTGATTCGAGACCATCTCTCCATTCAGCCGACATCTATTGAGTGTGAAGGTCTGTACTCGGCACTCTCAAAAAGTGCAAAATAAATCCATTAAAAACATTCAATTCATGTTTGTCTTCACATTGGGAGTTCATTTGAAAGCAGATTTGGTTCTCTTTCTTGTCCATCACTGGTTTGACCGTCAATGTAACGACAAGACAACGACGGTCAAGCCAACCCGAACTACTTTGTGTTCACGTTAAGCAAACACATCCGAGGCCTGCAAGTCAACCGAACTGAGACTACATCCCCAATTTATTGTGTTACGAAACGGATTCCCTTCAGTTGAGTATTCACACTTTCTCTCCAGACCACTTTGGGTCTGAATGGACATCAGGCAATACAGGGCAAAGTCAACCTGAACCACTCGGCGTTAACGCAAATTGGAATGTTACGAAGAGGATTCGATTCATGTTGACGTTCACGCGGTTGAATCGCAGCAGTTCAATTTCTTTCTGGTCCAGATTAGGTCTGAATGAGCCTCGGGAAACAAAGGCTAAAGTGAACCTGGACCACATTGTGTTCACATTACGCAAACCAAATTGAGACTGCAGATTGTTACAAAGGGGATTCAATTGATTTTAGCAATCAATGCAATGAGGATGTTTTTTTTTTTCTTGGTCCAGCATGAACCTGAACAACTTTGCGTTCGCTTTGTGAAAAGAGTTCACACTCTGGATCAAGTTGAATTGTTCATATTCTGCATGGATTCTACTTTCAGGTTCTGTCGGGTTCTATTGAAGCGCAAGTGTCCCCCTTGTCCAACTCGGACATGTTGCCTGCGTGGCTCTCGGAAGCAAGCCCGCAAGGCTGCACCGACGTGTGCGTGGCTCACCTGGAGTCGAACTTCTTGCCGTCCGGGAACATGCCGTTGTAGTGGTACCGGACGTAGTCGCCCGGGTTGACGGCGCGCGCGCACTTCTCGGGCACGAAAGTCTTCTCGATCACAATGTCGTCTAACGGAACCAGGGGCGCGCTGCAGGCGGCGAGCGCCACCAAAACCGCCAGACATCCGAACCCGTCAGCGGCTCGCTGCATTTTTTTTCTGCGTGTGGATCGACTTTGAGGAGCTGGTGAAACTTCCTTCCTTCCTTCCTTGCAGTCTTCGCCGAGTTGGACCGAAAGCTCTCTCTTCCCGGTCCCTGCGCTTGAAGGACTTGCAGTCAAGCTAGACGTATCAATCACAAGTTCCGGTTCAGCGTCAAAACGAAAAGCTGCAATTATCCATTTTAACGGATTTATGTGGAATGTAACTCATTGAAACGCAAGCACTCACGCAACGGGACCGTAACGTGAGCCACCAACGCACCGAATGCGACGCTACAAGCGAGTCGTGCGTGTTTTGCTTTCAACTACTTCCGCCTGAAGCTTCGCTTTGTGTACGCGAGCTTGACCGATCGCCAGGCTTGAATAGGGTTTGTTTTTTTTCGGGGTCCCACGTATCACACATGCGCAGTAGAGCCTCGGCAAAGTGTCAACGTGGTCGGGGTCTCCGCGTACGTGCATACGTAGCACCCCGCTGACGGGTTTACGGCGCTATTAGCGCGACGTAACAACACTGCAATTCTTGTTCAAGATGAAAAGCACGCGTGAGAAAGCACATTTGGTGGAACATTTGTGAGGGCAACGAGCTGAGAGAAATGCCTCGACGTGGCAGTGGGCGGGACCGACGTGAAGTCGCACCGGGTTCGAATTAGGCAGCGACAGCCAACATGGCCGCCTTTGCCCGAAACGAACTTTTCCCCCCAGAACAAACGCAACTCGACTAATCGCCTTTAGCTGCGTCGGGCGTCATAATATACGAGTGAAGCGTTGTGATTTTCAACGTGTGGGAGGCCCCGCCTGCTCCGCCTCGGTCCCGCTACGTGTAACGAGCGGCAGCCTCCCCAGACGCAGAACAACATGGCCGCCTCCGCGCTGCGGCTTCTGGTGGCCCTCCTGGGCCTGGCTCGGGTCCTGTGCCAGTACGAGAAGTACAGCTTTCGCAGCTTCCCCCGGCACGAACTCATGCCGCTGGAGTCGGCCTACAAGTACGCGCTGGACCAGTACAGCGGCGAGAAATGGGCGGACGCGGCGGACTACTTGGAGGTGTCCCTGCGCCTCTACCGGCTGCTGCGGGACAGCGAGGCCTTCTGCAACCTCAACTGCAGCTCGGTGCGCCGGCGAGACGAGAGCAAGTTCGCCGAGTTCCCCGAGCTGCGGGCCTTCGGCAACGTGCTCCAGAGGGCCCGCTGTCTGAAGCGCTGCAAGCAGGGGCTGCCCGCCTTCAGGCAGGCCGTGCCCAGCCGCCAGACCCTGGACGAGTTCGACAGGAGGGAGCCCTACCGCTACCTGCAGTACGCCTGCTTTAAGGTCAGACCGGCTCGCGAGGGTGGTGGTGGTGGTGGTGGTGGTGGTGGTGGGGGGGGGACACGAAACAAAAGAAAACGTGCAGTATAAAAGACGAATAATCGAATATATCGATATAGAATTATTTTCATAGTTGCTTAGAGGTGAGCTACTGCTTGCCGATAAAGAGTACACGCAGGTAGCTCATAATTCCATGATGTCGGTGTTGCAGTTGAGCTGAAAATGAACGTGAACACGGTGAACGTTTCACTCCGACATGGCTCAACTTTGAACACGTTCCAACTGTTGCTCTTTCAGTTGTGTGGCGTCAGATCATAAGCATTTGGAATCACGACGAGTAATATGGCAGCACGCTGGGAGACGGGTCCGCACATCTGCCTCACAGTTCTGAGGTTGTGGGTTCAAACCCAGCCTGGTCTGTTTGGACTTCGCGTGTTCTCCCCGGGCCGCGTGGCTTTTCTCCGGGTACTCTGCGTTCCTCTCGCATTCCCAAAACATGCATGCTAGGCTAATTGAAGAAGTTTGCGAGTGCCAATGGTTGGTTTTTTTCCTATGTGCCTGCGACCGGTTCGGGGTGTTACCCCGCCTCTCGGCCGAAGATAGCTGGGATGGGCTCCGGCACGCCCGCGACCCGCGTGAGGAAGAAGCGCTACGGAAAATGGATGGATGGACTATTAATGTTCGTAAAACAAGCTCCATCGGTTCATTTTCGTTCCGTCAGCGCTCGGGTGTGGAGGACGCTCACGCCGAGAGAAGCGGGGTGCTACTTGCCCCAAGAAGTTTAGAAAAGGTCATGCTCTTTGACCTCTTCACACCAAGATGGCCAACGCCCTCTTGAATTTCAGGCATGTTTTTTTTTTACCCCCAATTTTGCGTCGATCGTTGAAAATGTTGTCAGGGGCCAATTTATTTATTTATTTCTCAAACTTTAGATTTGTTCCCGAAAAGGCTGCAAACGTCCTGTTCAATTTCAGGCTTAAGACTTTTTTTTTTTTTTTTTTGGTCGACCCAATTTGGTAGCAGTTGGTGAAACTGGTGTCGGGGGCTGATTTTTGTTTGTCGTCCCCCCAACAAGAAAGGAAGATGTTTGCTTTGCGTTTCAGACCGACAGGTTGGCCAAGGCCGTGTCGGCCGCGCACACCTTCCTGCTCAAGCACCCCAACGACGAGATGATGCAGAAGAACATGGCCTACTACAAGAGCCTGCCGGGGGCCGAGGAGCACCTCAAAGATCTGGAAACCAAATCCTATGAGGTATCGCCACAGTCGCCACTCGAAGTCCACCGGCAGGTTTTCCTCAGCAGCCCAAACAAACGGGTCTGCTTTTTTTCTTTTCCTTTTTAAAGACTCTGTTTGTTCGCGCTGTGCGAGCGTACAACGGCGAGAACTTCCGCACGTCTGTGTCCGACATGGAGCTGGCCCTGCGAGACTTCTTCAAGGTCTACGACGAGTGCCTGGCCGCCTCCGAGGGCCCCCGAGACGTCAAGGACTTCAAGGACTTCTACCCCAACATAGCCGGTCGGTGCACTGTTGAAAATCGTCTCCGTGCTTTTCTTCCTCTGTCTCCTACACCTGTAGGTGTCCCAATGCATTTGTCTAATAACGGTAAACTTTGATGTTATTAACCCCCCCGCCCCCCCTCCCAAAATCCATATTTTCTTCCGTATTTGTACCTGTACTTTAGTTGACGCTTTCTGTTGTTTGTTGTCTCCAGATCACTACACGGAGGTGCTGGAGAGAAAAGTGCAGTGCGAGAGCGACCTGACCCCCGTGGTGGGGGGCTTCGTGGTGGACAAGTTTGTGGCCACCATGTACCATTACCTGCAGTTTGCCTACTACAAACGTGAGTTCCAGCCCCTTTTTTCGCAAAGTGGGCGCACCGTGCCGCCGTCGCGCGAGTAGACTCGACTTTTATCCAGATGGGCAAATCGAGTTCACAATTGTACAGAGGAGATCGCAGGACTTAGTAGTCCCCCCCTTTTTTTTTTTTTTTTTTTTTATTTATTTATTTATTTATTTTAAACCTCGCAACGTCGTCTTTGCATTTGACACGTTCAAAGCACAGCGGCAGAGAGAGCTAAAATCATCATTCCAGCTTTTTCCTGCTGTTTTCTCAAATGGTCAAAATGAGAGACAGTAGAGAGGTTTATTTACGAATGGTGCCATCTGAGCTACTGACGTCGTGGTGAAAAAGGTCTGTTCCTGACCGAAGCGTCCATTTTGCGGGCGCAGTGAAGGACCTGAAGAACGCGGTGCCGTGCGCCACCAGCTACTTGCTCTTCGACCCCGTCGACGAGGTGATGAACAACAATGTGGTCTACTACAAGTTCCACAAGGACAAGTGGGAGCTCACCGACGAAGACTTCCTACCCCGGCCGGTACGTCACGCGCTCGCGACGACAATATCAAAAACGGCAACTTTTATGACACGATGCGTGTTGCGTAGGAGGCGGTGCGCTACTACAATCAGACCAGCATGCAGGTGGAGATGTTGGACTTCTCCAGGAAGCATCTGGCCAGTGACGATGAGGTGACTTTTGCCCCCCCCCCCTCCCCCCATCGAGTTGAGTAGCTGCACTATCACAAGAGGCCACCAGGTTGTAGCAAAGCACAGCTCGCATCAAAACAGAAGGACGTCATTTGGCCTAGAAATACAGCCAGACCCTCATTTGATAAAATCCAATGTTGTTTTTTTTTTTTTTTTTTAAATACAAAGTTTGGGACAAAAATATTATGCCATAAAAATTTACAAACTATAAAAGCAAACTTGTGACTAATGCATCTACTGATAAAATAACTGAAAAATCATATTTAAAAAAATAAATAAATAAATATATATATATATATATATATATATATATATATATAATAAAAAATAAAATATACGTTTTGTGCAGCGTTTGTATGTAATATGCAAATATCCTACGAATAAAAATATATATTCTGAATGCTAGCTGAAGTTTTCACTTTTAAAACACTGAGATGAACAAAATATAATTAATATAATCCAAATCTTCTATTATTTTAGTATAGCGTGTAAAAAGGTTTCCCACCATTCTTAATAATAAATCGTTCAATAAAGATAAATACAAAATAACTATTTTATTACGTAGTATAATCAGAAATAGTTTTGTTTCTTCTTACATTATTATTTTCAATAATAAATCTTTAAATAATATACAAATAATAATATTCGGCTGTTTTTATAATGTAAGATAAAATCTTTTTTTTTCATTTTTAATATAATGAATTAAAGCAATGAGCTATTATTTATATTGTGTAATAAGTAAATATTTTATTTCTTCGTAAGTTAGTTATTTTCAGGAATAATAAATAAAAACATGTAAAAGAATGCAAAAATAATTAATGAAAACAAACAACTACTCGATTTATTTTTATTAGTATAATAAAAAAATAATGTCTTGCCATTATTATTATTTTTTGTATTTGGCGACTAAATCACCTTTTTGGGGTGTTCATCATTATTATTTATAATCTAGTTATGAGTACTGAAGTTAAGCTGTTTGTGATTATCCTCTGTTGAGAACTACATCACCAATTTTGTGTGTTTTTGTTCTCCACAGGGTGAGGTGGTGGAGTTCATAGATGAGTTTCTGGATTATCAACATAAACCCTGAAACAAACACAAACCAGCATATATTTATTGAACTTTGTTGTTACAAAAGAACATTTGCATTCCTCATTTGATTTTACAGTCGGGGCATTGGGGGGGGGGTGAAATATTTGTACTCGCTGTTTCATAAATTAATGTGTCCGCTGTGAATTGTTTTACAATAAAAGACGTTTGCCAAAACATCAGGGACGTCTTCGATGACCCCAAAAGTGATGGCTGCGCATCATGAAGGGGAATTTAAATGGTCATAATCCTAAAAAAAGGGAGGGAGGCTGAAGTCCAAGCAGACACACACTTGTTGAATCGTGTTTGAACATCGAGTCTCTGTGCAGTTTGTCGCACGCACGCGTTAAAATGTCCGCAGCGGAAAATTCCCTCGTGTGTGTGTGTGTGTGTGTGCGCGCGCGTTGTCTTTTCTCTTTTATTTCAAAAATGATCTTTTTTTTTTGACGCCATGAAAACCAGCAAAGGACGCAGAGTTTAAGCAGTTGACGTTCGAGGTGGCTTCTGAATTTGATTAAAGACAAACCATATTTTGACCTGCGGCAAGCAAAGAGGTTGTTGTCAAGTGTTGTTTGTTGGCGCGGATGCAGGATGACACAACAAATTGGTCCGGATATTTGAAGCGGGCTGGGACACGCGAAAAGTCACAATTCAGGAAATTCCGGTGCCGATCTGGCCAAGTTACTTTGAACCGCTTTTGGTCCCACTTGAATTAATTAGTTTTGTTAGGAGGATTACCTCCACCAAGAATAGTGTCACGTTTGTTAGTAAACAGCATTACACAGCAAACTTCTTGACTATTTGCCACCTTACTTTTTAAGAAGGCCGGGGCACGGACAAAGACTGAATCAATAAAATTCAGGTGCCAATCTGGCAAAATATTTCCAGGTGTAAATGTTAATGACCAAATTTGGACTTGGGATCTTGTTCAATTGTGGCTGATGGGAAATTCTGCTCTTTTGGCTTCCACTGCAGTGTATGGTGTAATAACAAAGCAGAGTCACACGTTCAGGACTTTTATTTCGAAAACGACAACAAAGCACACGAATGAGCTAATTTGTGATGAAAATGTCCTTTTCTACCCCGTTCGGGGCAGTCCCAGAACGACACGCTGTGCACATTTCGACTTGACCCATAAAGTTACACAGTGTTACGTCTACACACACAATGGCACACTTGAAATGCGCAGAAACACGCGCGCATACATCCTACTGTGAGTAATAATCGCATCCACGAGTAAATCTCATCGGCTGTTACATTCACCATCGCGGCGCTATTTCATTATCGACTATGTGTCAGTTATTTTAGATGCCTAATCAATAATGATATCACTTCAGAACCCTCCGATGAAAAGCATCAGGTGACCACACGCGCACGACAAGTCGTAAAGCAGGAGAAAACCGCACATCAACCAAAACAATGAAATCAAGCAAAATAGCCTCCTCTGTTGTGCTTTTAATCTACATGTTGCAACAAAACGCCAACCGCGGTTCCGTATCGATAGCTGACAGCGAAAAATAGAGACAACAACATTCCTTTCGTCATGCAGTGGACCGTCGGAACCGGGCTAAAAACATTTCAACCTAAAATCGAGATGAAAATGCAATCTGGCAGTTGGATAACAGAATATGGACAAACCGTTTGGATTGATTTTTTTTAAAAGGTATTTTTGCATCTTTTGCAGTTGCCTTTTTTGGGGGGGATATTTTGTGTATGTAGGTAATGACGACGACAGTGAGACGATCGTCAAAAGCAGTTCGAGGTCATGTCAGCTGCGTCTTTTATTGTTAGCGATTGTACACTTGTCGTTTGACGACTACTGCTACTATGCGACTCGCCTCTGTTGTGCTTTTGCCTACAAAAAAAACGCCAACACCCAACCGTCATTCCGCTTGACGGCTGACATCTAAACATAAAGACGGGGGGGGGGGGAATCCTTCGTACATAAAATGGGATGTCGGCTCCCGAAATTCAGACGAAAAGACGATCGCTCGTGTGCCAGTTTTTTGGTTTTTCGGTATTCAGAGCCATTCGAGCACGATGGCGAATGTCGAAAAATAAAGACCCCAAAAAATCCTTCATACATCCCGTCGAAACCAGATCGCAAAATGTCATCCTAAAACTTTGAGGGAAATACACATTTCCTAAACAGTTTGTATTCTTTCCATGTTTTATTTTTTATTTCGCAAGGGTATTTGTGATCATTCATCCGATGAGGAAAACTGTAATGGCGGCAGGTCAAAAGTCGGATTCATCCAAGCTAAAATTAGCCATGCGTGTTATTGTTTGTTGGAGTTCTCCTTCGTTAACTTTGTCACAAATGTGACCCGCCCCCCAAAAAATTAAGCCGACACAGCACTTTAGCACTATTTCGTCGCAGCAGCTAACATCTAACAACAAAGACGAAAGAATTCATACATACTGTGGAACGTCGAAAATGCGGTCCAGCTGATTTACCAGTGTCAGTTTATTGAATGAATTTAGTTTTCATGTGTACATATACCCTTTTCTTGAGGGTATTTGATGAGTCCAAAGGGGAAAAAAAGACAAACCGCTTACCGTCAAAAGTAATGTTGAGGTTAGCTACGCGTTTTATTGTTAGCTAACGCATGTTCTACGATGGACGACTAGCTTAGCTACTTTTTGTACTTACCTGTTATTCACTAAATAGTTAGCTCTGAGGACCTCCTCTGTTGTGGTTTTCCTATGTTAGCCAAGTGACGGCAAAAACCAAACCGCCATTCCAGCCGGACGGCAAACATTTCAAAATAAAGACCCCAAAGAGTCCTTCCGACATCCAGTGGAGCGTCGGCGCAGCCTGACGGTCAAACACTTTCATCCCATAATTTCAAGGTTAAACAGCGTTTTGTGTATGTCACACTCATGACGATGATGTAGGCTGATCGTCAAAACCGTGACAACGAACTCGTTAGTTTGCAGCCATTGTCGTCACAAACGTGACACTCTTAATGGAGCCCAAACAAAAATGAAGAAAAAATAGTTCAGCTCGACGGCTGTCGTTTGGAAACAAAGAGGAAAGAAATTCCTTATAATGTACAGTGGAACGTCAGAACTCGAACAGTTTTGTAGTTGGGCGATGACAACCTAAAATTCGGAGGAAAAAGCGATGCGAATCCGTATCTGGAGGATCAGTTTGTATTTTTCATTAATGCAGAATTGAGTTTCTTTTTTTTGCATTTTGGGTACTTTTTTTTTAGTCCCACCCAAGCAACTGCTTTTTCTTTTGGTCTTGTTTTTGTTTTTGTTTTTGACGCCTTCCCACCGCTCTGTACCGATGCAGGACGGAAGCGTCGAAGTCGACCCGGAACGCGCTCGGATGAGAAGCGTAACCACGGTGAAGAACGGGACTCTGAACATAGCGTGTAAGTTAACACCCAAAATTCACTGGCCACGCCCACTTGTGTTGAAAGCAGTTGCCGCCTCCGCAGTGATGTCATCCCGCATCTCATTATCCCAACGCACGGAGGACGGCAGTGTCCTGCCCTGCTTCACAGAGTTTCGTCTGAAAGGCACTGACAAATAAAGTAAGTGCCGCTGATGCGGCCGGGTTGAAAATGTACCCAAAATCCGATTCAATCATCAAAATGGAAACGGCATTTGTTTGACTTCCGAGGGTCCACTGTGCGTGTCGCGTTTCTGTCGGGCTCCCACACGTCTCCTCAAATTGATTACAAATTCTATAGCGGATTCGGCCCCAAAAAGTCTCAGCCCCCCTTTTAAACTTTCTGCTGCATCTCCATGTGCTGGTTGCTTTGTCCCTTCCCGTTTATGTCGTACACGGAGCTCTTCTGCTGCCGCCGCCGGTAGCACCACACCGTCGCCGTGACGGCCGCCGCCACCACGCACACCGCCGCGATGATGGCTGCCACGGTGGGACCCCGGCGCGAGGGGCCGGGTGGCGGGCAGTTCTCGCCGACGCATACGGCCCCGCCCGTCTCTCCCTCCACCTCGCCCCTCTCGCCAGTCTCACCAGGCAAGTTGTGCAAGGCGCGCTCCCCCGTCACCCCGTCAAGGTCGTCGCTGTCCTGCGCCGGGTCCAGGAAAGGGTGCCGGGTGAGGTCCAGGAGCCACGAGTGGGTGGGGACCACCTGCTGGGTGTCGTACTCCACGGCGTCCGAGGATGAGGAGGACGCGGGGTTGTCCGGGGCTCCGGTTTCAGGCGCTGCTGGGACGCTGCTGTCGGGGACGGGTTCTTCCACCTCGTTGGGGTGGGCGGCCACCGGGTGTCCGTCCAGCCAGGTCTCGTCTGTGGCGGTCGCTACTCCCGCATCGTGCCGGGTCGCATTCTGGCTCTTTTCGGAAAATAGGACGCGCTGATGATTGTCGTCTTCGTGGCTATCGTGTTCGGCGTGGCCGTTGTCGCCATCTTGCCTCCCGTCGTCGGTTTCGTGGTTATGGTCTTCGCCGCCGTGGTCCTCGTGATTATCTTGGTCGACGAGGTCATACTGATCATCACGGTCACGTTCGCCACGGTCGTGATCATCACGGTCACGGTGTTCGTCGTGATCATCGTGGCGGTCTTTATCATCACGGTCATTATGTTCCTGATGAACGTCGTCGTCGTGGTCATTTTGGTCCGGATGCTCCTCGGAACCACCCGGATGCTCCTGAAGATCGCTGCCGTCCTCGTGGACAGCACGTTCCTCGGCGCTATCATTGCGACCGCCGTAGCGAACCTCTTCGTGCTCGCCCATGTCGTAGTGATCATCACGGCGGTCTTCGTAGCGGTCTTGCTCATCCAGACCGTCGTGCCGAACTGGAATTTGTTGTTCCGCTGGACCGTCATCGCGGTGATCGAGACTCTCTCGGTTGTGGTCGTTGAGGCTCTCCTCGGACCGGCTGCCGGAGGACCGCTGAGTGGTGGTCTGGGTCACGGGGTCCACGGAGACCGGGCGCTGCTGCTGGAAGGCTTCCGAGGGGAACCAGAAGAGGTGTTTCTGGGACAGGAGGGAGACGGGCGGGTCCGTGGACGCCGTCGTCACCTCCTGTTTCCAACTCGGATGGGCGGCAGAGTCCTCCGCGCTCCGTTTCTCGTCACTTCTCCTTTCTTTAGCCTCCTCGCCATCCACTTCCACCTCCTGCCGACCGTCCGGATCCGATTCCTCTTTTTCTCTTTCGAAGCTGATTTCTTGCAGCGCCCGGTCCATGGGTTCCTCCGGGTCAGGCTCGGTTCCGTGGAGATCCTCCGCAGGCCTGTCGTCCTCGCTCTGGTGGTCCGCCTCGCCGTACGTGAACTGGTCCTCGTAGTCCACGTGCGCCTCTGTTGAGTCTGCAACGACACGGACAATCGGTTCTCTCTGAATAGAAAAGTCGCAGAAAGGCAAAAATGTGTTTGGAAGTCGCAAACATATGAATCATGCGGGCGTTTTAGTCACTAAGGAACAAAAGAACAACACAACTAATTGCGGAAGAAACAAACTTAATGAATGAATACACTCACCAACAAATGAATTAAATAACTAACGAGCAAATGAAAAAAACTGGTGGACGAGCTAACTAAGGAGGTCGGAAGTGTCAGGTGTGCGCGTGGATCTGGGATCATCGGGTTCCTGCGACGGCTTCCTCGGGAGCGCGGCCGGGTGGGAGGTAAGCGCGCACGCCCTCCCGGCCTTCAGACCGCATCTTGTGCTCCTCCTCCTTCGGGCCACGCCACGGCATGTCGCACCAGGGTGCCGCGGCGGCCGTTTTCATCCGCGCTCACAAGCGAGACATTGTTCCCGCAAAGGGTCGGAATCGAGCGGCGGGGTCGCCGAACCCCAGGTGCTGACGAGCCGGGAAGTCGACCTTCAGTCCAGGTCACGACAAACAAACACGGCGGCGCTCTCTTTTTTTTCCTACCTTTGACGCAAATCTGAACCAGTCCGTACCACTCGCCGCAGCTGTCGCACAGCAAGCTGAAGGCGCTGTGGCCGTTGGGCATGACGTAGCCTGGCACGCACGTGTATAGGAGCTCGTCGCCCAGTTCGACGCCACCGTGGCCCTGAAGGCGGGCGTTGGGGAAGGACGGGGGGTCACCGCATGGCACGCCTGTTACCGACGAAAGCGCACCATCATACTTGTAGTCACTCAAAGTCACCCTCCGATCGACCGATTGACTGACCTTTGTCTTTGATACAGAATCCATTTACGCTTGCGGCGTCGCCCGTGGCGTTTTCCGTCCTCACTTCCACGGCTTTCAGCGAGCCGCCCACGTAGTTGCACACGGTGGTCCTGGGAGGAGTTAACGGCTGGATTATTCAACTCCCTGCGACTGAATGTGATTGACTTCGATTTTCATTTGTCGTACGTCAAATTGACTGAGAGGAGCAAACGAGCCGACTTCGGAACCGGCGAATGAGCGTACGAACTACCTTGCAAACAAACAAACAAACAAAACCACTGAAAATCAAGTTACTGACCAAACGAGCTAGCAAACATTGGGTGAAATTCCAAATTGAATCTCCACTCTGTATTCCATATCAAATGCGTTTTGGGGAAAAACCGCGTGTTTAGTGCACGAATGGAACACGACAACATGAAGCCACCGTTGATTCTGGTGGACTTCCTTGTGCAAATATTATGCCAGCATATCGGAGTGCCGCCTGTGCAACGCAGCTTGGCTTTATCGCGCCGCTAGTAGATGTTCCCATGCGCTTAAGTCTTGTAGAATCAACTGTATAAAACGTGAAGTCAGTCGCCCGCTTGGAAAACATTTCCCCTCTAATCCGAGGCGTCACTAATTGTTGGGAATGTGAGACGGCGAGAAATCATGTGAGTCATACGCTGCAAGAGTGTGTCAACGTCAACATGGGCTTATAAGGACAAAATTCAGGCAGCCGGCGCGGGACAAAAGTGGGCCATAGAAAGTCCTCGCTATATGAGCTTAAGTGAGTATTTTGCGTGTGCTACGTGTGTTGTTTGGTTGCCGTGGCAACGCCACAGTCTGCCAGGTGAGATACAGATGTGAGAACGTGTTACAATGTAAACATCACGGGAAAGGCCACTTCCTGGTTGGTTTGTGGCGGATGATCTCATACGCGAACAATGGGCAACAACTGCGGAAATATCTGAAAAGCGCAACGAGCGTACTCACGGGCAAACGAACAAGAGGAAACAATCAAAGTAAACAAAGAAATTAGCGAAGGAATTCACAAAAGAGCGAATGCTTAAGCCAATAAAGGATCGAAATACCAAACAGACTAACGATCTAAGATAAACAAGGACATTTATGACCAGAATAAACAGTCCGACTAACTCCTTAACATACGAACCAATTAATGAACGATCCCCTGGACAAACTAACCAAGAAACGCGCCAGCTAACAAAAATAAACGGACTGATCAATGAGCTGATGTAAGACCTAACGAATGATTCATCAGTCAAACCAACTCTGTAACGATCGAACAAACTAAATAACTAAGGAACTAACAAGCGAATGAACAAACCAACTCATCATCAAAGCAGCTGACTTGCAGACTGACAAACGAGCGTGCCGTACTCGTACTTGAAAGTGTCTGCAGGCAAGCAAACAAATTGCCACAAACGGCCGCCACGATCCCCGGAAAATGGAAATCGGCCACGCGTTTATGATGTAGGCGGAGCCCAAAACGGCGTCTGACGGAGCAGTCTTCCCGGCAGCGCTGCTTTGGCACATCCTCACCATGTTTCACACCTGCCGATGTCATCCGACTGTCTGCTCTGAGGCCTTTAGCGCCGTCGTTAAGTTATAAACTGACAAATTAAGCACAACAACTGAACTACCTAAACTAAGCTAGCGAACGGACAACCGATTGAACGTAAGTCACGAACCGACACAGTCAAACGAACTGACTCATGAACAAACTGACAAAAAAACGACAACGACTGAACCAATTCAATAATCGGCGAACAGACGATCAAATAAACAAACGGAGTCATGAACAAGCAAACTACGAAACAAACTGACAAGTGGGACTCCCGATGTCTCCTCCCAGAAGTGTGCTTGTTCCTTGTGTGTCGCGTTGCCACGGCGACAGATGTCTACATGACACCTCAGCACAGAATTCCCTCCTCCTCATCCTCACCATCCTCATCCTCTACTTCCTTTTCCGGCCGGGAAGGAACGGAGGAGTCTTTTCTGCCGTCACCTTCCCGTGGAAAAAGCAAAAGGCGGACAGAGGTGCTCGTTTCTCACCCGACGGAGCCGCCGTGCAGCCACCCGCGGGTGCACGCGGAGAAGAAGCACTCCATGACGGCGTGCCTCAGCTCCGAGGCCGACGCCAGGCGGGCCCGCCGCGAGGCGCAAGCCCACTCCGCGTCGCGGAACCCGGAACTGGACGACGAGTTGCCGACCTCCACCGCAAACACTCGACCTGCGACACAAATGGAGACTTTTTATTTATCGAGCACATTTGTTTTATTGGCTAAAAGCAAATATGTATATAATTTATCCAGAGCATTTTTCAACACCTTTCGAGCTTATTTTAAAGGTTTTTATTGGTTAAAAGTAGGATAAAAATCAAGGTATTAAGTAATTATTCAACTATTAATTAGACTTTCAGACTAATAAAAATATTGCATCGCACTTTCCAAGATTCACTCCACAGGCACACCTGGCGGTGGTAAGCTACTTGTGTAGCCACAGCTGCCCTGCAGGGGGCAGTCTGACGGAAGCGTGGCTGCCATTCTGCGCCTACGGCCTACGACCACCACCAAACATGCGACCACGTATTATCGGTCCAAAATAATAAAAAGAATTACAAGTGACATAAAGAGCAAGTTTCAAGCTACTTTAAGCTAATTATAAATCTAAAGCACGCTTTTTTTTTTTTTTTTGCTGCTTGCTTAAAGCTTTTTATTGGTCATAAAAATGTTGAAATGACATCTAAAAGCACACGGGTTAATTTAGTCGAGCACGTCAAGCTGGTTACCACCTCACACGCCAACACAAGCGCTGCATTTTTATAAACAAATCAAACACATTATCACGCAATACAAGAAGTTGAAAGTTAATTTGTCAAGTTTTGTCGATTTTTGAAAAGGGAAATTTGACATAAACGCCACTATGCATCATATAGCGTTGTAAGTAATGGTTGGCTTGGCTAATTTCTTCTCAAATTGGAAGAAACAAATTTCTAGCTGCATTTTGTCGATAAATGTTGCCTTTCTTACCATCTGCATCGGCAACAGAAGCCACCAAAAGACACGCAAAGCATCCAAGGAAGCCCAGCATACTTCTTCTGACTTTTTGTTCTTCAAAAAAGACGACTGTAAATCAGCACAACTTCCTTCGGAGGCTGCAGAGGTGAGACTGAGCGAGGAGGATGAGGACGAGGAGGACTTGGGTCATGATGACGACGACGAGGAGCAGGAGGAGGCGGCCGAGGGTCCGGTCGGCGAGCGGATGGAGAGCGCCTGTGAAAAGTCGCACCTGGCCGCCAGTCCGATGCACATTCAAGTCTTCTCCTCCATGATTATTGCGCACTTTTCAAGTTTTTAACACTACATTGCTTCGATATTTGCCTTCAATTCATGGAAAGTCTCAGCCCTTTTATATGATGCCATTGAAATTTTATTCCAAATTTCTTTGGGGGGGGTTATTTTTACATGAAAACTGCATTTTTATAACTTTTGCAAACTGTGTATTCTTGAAATTTGAACGCAAACGTCTTAATTTACATATCTTTGTGCTTTAAAAAAAAATATATTTTGTTATATGTTCTATTTTTATTTAATGAGGTTAATGTAAAAAGTCTACACACCCCTGATAAAATGTCAGCAAAAAAATGTAAGGAAAAGCCTACTAGAACATCTGAACTTGATTTGGGGTTAACCAGAGGCCTTTGAAATGAGGACAGCTGTGCGCTGACTCCCACTTAACTGGGGTTTGAATGTGATTGGCTCATTGCGCACACAGCCACGCCCCCAGTTTGAAGTGGGTGTGCACACTTCTGAAACCACTTATTTTGTTTTACTTTTGCAAAATGACCGTGCAGAGGCCTCATATCACATATCCATATATATATATATATATATATATATATATATATATATCGTTTGAATTATAACAATATTTCTCTGCTTTATCAGCTTCAAAAGAGTCCCGTCCTCTGACCGAGCGATTGCTCAAGTCCATTTTGAAGTTCCTCCTTCCGAACCCGCAGAGGAGAACGAGGACGACGGACAAATGAACTTGAAGCGGGACGACGCGTTTGTTACAAACCGGGAAAGCCGTCCTTTGAGCAGATCCATTGTAAATCTTAATTACGATTAAATGTCCCCTTTGCCCACCCAGCCAGGCCCTTTCCTCCTCCTCCTCCTCCTCCTCCTCCTCCTCCTCCTCCTCCTCCTCCTCCTCCTCCTCCTCCTCCTCACCCGTGTGTGTGTGTGTGTGTGTGTGAGATAAAGACGCGCGCGTGAGGTGTTGATGGAGCTTTTGAAGGCTGCGGCCGTCGTTGGTTCCACCGAGCTGCGCTTGGAGATAACATTCCGGACATACGCGGTGCCGCCGCGCCACCGTTTTGTGTGTGCACGGCTGTGGAATGGAGTGAAAAATGGTTTAACGAATACTGATCAGTTTGGCTTAGCCCCTCTAATTCCCAGACTGCCGCTTCGGTTTCCCACTTCTGACGCCACACCGAAGCCATTCCTTGCACCGAACGTGCGTTGTGTTCGATCAGGAGAATTCGGGGGGTCCAGACTGCAGCGGTGATTCACTGATTTAGTTTCCCGCTTCTGTCACCAAATATTCCCCCGCATTACATTAAAATAAATAAATAATTAGATTGTCGAAATGTATTTGTAACATTAGTAGCTCCACAGGTGGTCCATAACTTTTTGTTGTTGTATATTTTATTGTATATGATCATGACTTGGAGGTCCATGTGACCGCAGTGATGCATTGTTGGTGTCCCACTTCTATCGCCAAATGCTCACCCAACGATAAACGATAAAACGATAAAATTGGTGCATACAACAGCAGTGACTCAGTGATTTGGTTTCCTTCTTCTGTCGCCAAATATTCTCCACAACAATAAAATAAGTTCATGTGACAGCAGTGACTCATGGATTGGGTTTCCCAATTCTGTCGCCAAATATTCTCTGCGATGACAAAATAAAATGAGTTCATGTGACAACAGTGACTCGGTAATTTGGTTTCCCTCTTCTGTCGTCAAATCCAAGAACTCCTCGTCCATGTTCTTTGTGTTAGCCCGTTAACAGCAGTGACTCACGCGCATGAGACTTTTCCGTTTGAGAAAACGTATGACAAGACACCGATTCGCAGCCGCAGCGTCTCGCTCGAGGCTGGTGACAATTGCGTTTTGCCGCTTGTGCCACGCGCACGCAAACTTGCCGCAGGTGTGTCACCTCGCAGGAAGGGCACACCCACTCGCACAATTTGTGAACCGGAGCGATGTGGCGTTCAGGTGCCTGAGTGAGTCACTGACAGGAAGTCAGAAGAGGTCAGAGGACGGAAGGATGATTTGGTCGCCGTGGCAACATCACTTCATGACAGTCAAGGATAAATACCTTTTGGGAGACAGCGATGAGAATATTACAGCCAAAAGTGGCACCCGAACGCACCGCGAAGAGCTCCGCAAATGGTCAGATGGAAAGTTCCGCAGCAAAGTGTCAGGCGTACGTGTGGTTACGTACAACGAAAGTAGAATTTGTAGCACTCTCGTGAGGCCTTTCAGTGGAATCAGTGAGTAGTAAAGGGCAGCGTTAAATTGGGCCTTCAACACAGACATGCAAATGTTGAGTCATAGTCATGCTGCCCCCTACTGCCTGGAAGTGCAAAACGCCACTGGAGCCGCTGTCACTCAAGCAATCTTTTATATCAAACGCAATAAAATGGGTTTTATTGGGTTTGGGGATGAAAAGAAAGTTTACCAATTGTATCTGATTTTGTTGATTTAAGCCTAAGATTAAGTACGTATGTACAATTTTTACACTGAAAATAAAAAACAGCTTAAAACTGAAGGTTGAATAATTTTTGATTGTTTTTCTTTCCAAGTTACACATGTATAACTTGTTTTTCGAAAGGTATTTTGCATTTCAACTATACATGTTGAAGTCATTTAAAGAACTATAAATTATTATACAAGACAATTGAGAGGAATCGTGCTAGTATTTATTGAATTTCAAAATGTAAACACATTACACAATACGTAATCAATAACATAATAATTTGGTAAATATTAATTAATATGTCATATACAACAATAAAAGAATGATACATAACAAATACATTTAAAATACATTTATTCCATTAAATATGTAATTACAGTAAGTTTAACCACTACTATTATACTACTAACTACTTTAAAAGGTCATAAATATATAAAACCATGAAGGAAATAAAAAACAAAACAAAACAAAAGCAATAGAACCAAAACAGGGGAAATGACTCAAATCTCATATTTCATACTTTTCACACAATTTGCAAAACGCATGACTGCCTGTCACTCAAATAAGAATAAAAACGTGGAAGAATTTGAAAAATGTGAGGATTGTACTTTAACAAACCGAAATACAACAAAACCAGCAAAAACAATTCAGTCCAGTTACCTATACAAATAGCAAATTGCTAAAAAAAAATGTCATATACATTGAGGGATTTCGTCGTTATCGTTGGCTTTGCGGTATTAAGGTGCAAAGCGGTGCGGCGACGGCGAACTGCTGCAATCAAAACAAATCCGCCACGCGGGCTCGTCCCGCAGCGATGACGTCACGGGGGTCCTCCTTCGTCGAGCGCGAGTAAACTCGCTAAAATAAAAACCGCGGGCGTACATTTTGGCCCAGTCGCCCACAAATGAAGAAAATATCCCGTAACCGTTAACCTTCGTCATCCATTTTGCGTCTTTATTTTTGGCGTGTAAAAGGCGGAAAGTTTTTCTTTTGTTATTTTATTTTATTTTTTTTAAAGGGCAAGTAGCCTCGCGCCTCCGCGGAAGGGGAAGAGGCGGAAGTGAAGTCACTTTTTTTTTTGTGTCCACGGAGCGTCCATGTTATTATTGTTATTTTGCTCGTCCTGCGATGAGACGGGCAGCTGCTGGGGAGCCGCCGGCCTGCTGCGACGCGAGCGACCGCCCCGGACCGCCACCGCCCTCGCCGACGGCACCAGGCAGCCTCTCGCCCGGCTGGCAGCGCAGCACGACGACGACGACGACGACGAAGAAGAAGAAGCGGAGGAGAGCTTGAGGAGCCAGCTAGCGCCTCCGGTTCGACTCTGCTGGGCTCCCGGAGCACACGAGCGCCGCCGTCCACCGGTAGCGGCACCGACGCGACGCGAAAATAAAACGGCGACAGAGACCGCAGCGCCGGGCGGCTCGGCTGGCGTCGACGCGGCTCGCGAGCGGGGACGCCGCAGACATGAACGGGATCACCAGGGGCCGCTTCGAGGTAGGACAACCGCGGTTGAATCGCGGGGCTCGCGGCTCGCGGCTGGGCCCGGCGGTGGGTTGCATGTTGAGCGTGTCAACACGGCCACCATTCGGTTTATTTGTACACCGAAAGGCACTCGGTAGGATTGTTGTCAATCCCATAAAACGCTTCGCAAAATCTCAGCCAAGTGCAGCACTGACATGAGTGAGTGGGCTGCATGTTTACCTTGTCAACGTGAACACGCTCTGCTTGGCTCTTTTGGATACAAAAGTCGGACATTTTACACACACTCGGCAAAATAAATGGATGACCACCTGTCACACCAATTACAACACGTAAGCTCACTGCAACACTGAAATTCAACAAATAAGACTTTTATTGTCAAGAAAGTACACGTATAAACGCAATGATCAACGACGCTTCTTTACGGAATGACCGTATTATGTGATATTTGGTTATTGCACAGATTACGATCAGAAAATATTGCACCTTCTTACAAAGTCAATATTTAGTATTGTAGAACAAGCATTTTTTTTTTTTTTTACACACATTTAGCGAAATATGTGACCACCAGTCATTCAAATTCGTTGGCTCACTGTTTCACCGAAATGTTCTCTTTTGTGAATATTCAGTATTATCGAAAAGTGTATGACCACCTATAACTGAAATTCGAAACGAGGGCGGGCTGCATATTTAGTATGCCGTCATTTGTCAGGGAATAATAAAGGGAATATTTTGTATCGTGTCAACCATTTTGTACACATTCAGCAAAATCTCTGTCCAGCACTCCCTCAAATTAACATCCGAAAGTGCAGCACTAAAATAATGTGTTAGGTTCACTGACATTTCCTGTCCTCGTCTTATTTTGTGAGCCTTTTCTCTTTCTTCTTTGGCCGCTCGCTGCTGCCTTTTAGCCCGGATGCTATTCCATCCATTTGGAGCCATAACGTGAGGCCGGTGTGATGCTTGTCCTTTATTGACGTTGGTTATCTGTGACATCATTTGTGCATTGCTGACATTCTCGCAGGCTTGACGCTTTCTCCCGCTGTTAGCGGTTGCGCAAACAAGTGTGTTCGTGTGTGCGGGGGGCATTTATCTGCGTTTGCCTCTTACAAAGAATCTCACATTCACTTACGCACACTAAACTCAACTTATTTTGTAGATCCCTTTAAAGACAACCTCAGCTGAACCAACGTGCTGTACATACTGTAAATAATACCTCAAACACAAGACAATTGAGCATAATTAGTGCAGAGGCAACCAGTGAAGTGAGGCCAGAACAGGAGTTGCATGCTCCCTCTTCCGTGTTCCAGTTAAGCGTATACGGTTGTGTCCCGCCTCCGTCACAGCCGTGCTACTGACTCTGAAGGCGGAAGTATTTTGCGTCGACATACTGTAGTCCCTGCCATTATCTCACCTTTTTTCAAATGTTCCTGTACTGTAGTAACAAAAAACGCTGGAAAATGTCGCATTTTGCGCGCTGTGTAAGCTCGGGCCCTCATCAGTGCCGAAACAGAAGACCCTGTCATGTCGCCGTTTGCACAGAACCCAACAAAGTCGGGATATTTCCACGTTTCGTACAACAACACAGAATCCCGCAAATCAGTCAGCATTTGGTGTCAAAAAAACTTCCTGATATGGTGACAATTGCTTTCAACACAACAGGGTTGGACAACTGCATGCCACGTGTCCCGCCTTTCCAATGTTCCCGCCTCTATTACGGCTGTGAAACGATCGCCGAAGGTGATAAATTACCGGCTTGACTTAATCCTACTGTACAGTTCCGTTTAGAAAACGGCCACACGGAACAGGAACTCCCTGCTTGGGAATGTCGCCCGGCTGGCGCGCGAAGCGGGACGCCGTAATCTTCAGCCTTCGCGTCATTTCACCCGAGTGCTCTTCTTGGAAGGAAACTTGATGGAGTGGTGGTGGTCATTTTGTCTAATGCGAATCTCTGTGTGAAAGGGGGTCTAGTCCAAGGCCTGTCAGGATTTTCTCTTGACAGCTTTCGTGTCAGTGGTGTTTTAAAGAACATGCCGAGTACGGATGCAACAATTAATCAAATAACTCCAATAATTCGATGACCAAAAAGTTTGAAGCAAAATGTCTGCCATTCAACGCTACATTCTCCTTTGCTGACGCCCCTGTCACTCGACAGAACAGGCCACGCCTTTTATTTAAAGCCTTACACTCTCAAAGTCACAGATACTACAGAAGAACGGGAAGATGGCGAGGACAAAAATAATACCTGCACCCCAAATTTACGCTTATGTTTATTCATGCAAGATCCGGTGTTTTCCGATGACTCGGTTAATCGGCGGAATACTCGATTGTAAAACTATTTGATAGCTGCAGCATAAAAGGGGCCATAGACTCGATCTTAATTTAGAGATCCCAACGGAAGATTCCGCCCTTGCCTTTTAAACGGCAAAGGCGGGATGACAGGACCCTTTTGCCGTGTTCCGCGCGAAACGGGCGCACGTCTTTTGTGCCGCGAGTTGTCCATGCCATCCCACCTGATGATCGTCTGGAACGTTCTGCCTGTCTTCTTCACACGTAGAGGTCTCGCTTGTTGTGTGTGTGTGTGTGTGTGTGTGTGTGTGATGCTCAGCAGATGACCTCACATCAGACTAAAAGGAGATAAACGTGTCTACAAGCAGTTCAATGACACTGTGAAAAACAATCACATGATGATCATATTACAGGGAAATCATGAGGATGATGATGGCTGTGTGTGTGTGTGTGTGCGCGCACGCAGGTGTTCTCCAGCAGCGATGAAGCTCCCATTAACAAGAAGCTCCCTAAAGAGCTCCTGCTTAGGTAAGATTATTACTGTACCATTTTGCGACAACGTGATGCAGTATGCACACACACACAATACGCCACACACGCAGACACTATTAGTTACCATATACTTGAAATATTATATATGCATGTCATAACTTAATATACTGATATACTGGACGTGACATTTGTCATTTCCTGGAACGTGACAATTTTCCGGTAATTCTCACGGAAAAATTCCACTTTTTGCAACTGTCTTTGCACGAGCTCCTGTTTTTTTTTTTTTTTTAATTTTTTTTTATTGTCCTACATTTAAGGTCCCTGATCCAGACTAACATTGAATTTCACAAAATGTACATATATATATATATATATATATATATATATATATATATATATATATATATATATAAAAAACCCCATCAATTTCCATTTTTTGATGTGTATTTATTTCACATACAGATGTTACTTGTGGATCCCACTTTATGGATGTCAACATTTCACCCCGCTTGTGTGTCAAAATGTGTGTGTGTGGGCGCTATAAATAGCTGGTCTCCCTCCGCTGCCGGAGAAGTCCACAGTGCCGCTGCTGCGAGCCCCACCGGCCCCCCCCACCCCCCTGAAAGCGGCGTACTCGGGCAACAATGGCGTCATGTTACGCAACGCTTGCGCCACCTCGTCTGGCGTCTTCTCGAAACTTAAGCCGCGCCGCCTTGTGAGCGCTCGCGCGGCAGTCGAGCGAAGGCGCCCGGCGGCCGGGAACGTCCAGTCGAGGCGGTCACGAGTCACGAGGTGGCCGACGTGAAGGTTGCCCTGGGGTAACCTCCGGCGTTTTGAGCCCGGGAAGGTTTTCCTGTCATTGTTTTAAAACATCAACGTATTGCCAACAATTGCACGATACGCACGAGCCCCTTACACACTGTACAGCGACTCTCCCGGGGGTTACGTTCCCGACCGGCCCGCAATAGGTGAACATCTGCGCTATCCGGACACCATATAAAAAAAATAATGTTTGTTTGCTAATAGCTTAGCCCTCCCACACGTACGACTGCATATTAGGGACACCTAGTGAGAGAGGGGGAGAGAAAAAAAAGCAGAGACATGATTTAAAGTCGTCACGATGAGATTTGAAGACATTTGACGAGAGGATCCACCGGCCGTCACGTGGTACTCGTTTGCTACGCCGAGATACGCTCCCGTCAATTGTTGATGTTTGTGTTAATTGGGATCCTCCCGTCAATCGTTGACTTTAAATTAGGGCTGCGACTAACTTTTGTTCTTATAATCTATTATTATCGATTCAATTTTCTGCAAAGGATAACAAATATACGCTCGTGCGTGTTGTTATAGTGTCTACATGTGTTGCTTCACCAATTGCGTTCAAATATCCATCGCTTGTTAGCATGAAGCTAACCGGCCCGTCGTACGGCAAAGATATGTGCTTGTTTTTAATATACAATGTGTAATAGTCTACTTTCTCTTTAATTTGACTGTGAACTTCAAGTGAGAGTGGCACATGACATTTTGAAGCCTCTTTCTGGAAGAATTGTTCACAATTCGCCAAACTATTGCTTGTTATAAAGTGAGTTGAGTTGCGTTCGCTGCCGCTATACTTAAGTTTTTGCTCACAAGTCACAGCAAAAAAAAAATGTCCGAATGATGGCTCGTATTCGTGTCACTCGTATCCCAAGGCACCGCTGTAAACTGTTGTCACGGCTTCGCTGGGTTCTGTGCGAAAGGCGCAGGCCTCGTCTTCTGTTGCGGCTCTCACGCGGGCGTCTTGCAACTGACTCCGCCCAAACACAAAGTCGGGTCGCTCCTCCGCTAATGACGAGGGCCTGCTCTCGCTCGTGTAAGCGGCGCTCCAAGGGCCAGGTGTTTGTCAACAAACGCGGTGCTGTGCTCCATTAAAATGTCGTTATGCTGCATGCTGGGAATGGGGGGGAAGGCCCCACTTAAGCAGGATTTTGGTGGGGGGCCAATTAAAGGCTATGAAGTTACTTTGTGTTTTGACTTTGTTTGGTGGCGGCCTTTACAAACTAGAAATCGATTATCTTCAACCACCGCAATGTCTTTTAGATGTCGTTGTCGGAGGGTTCATGCACCCCGGCGATTGCTTTGCTTTGCATCCGTTCGCCTGTAGGCCGCCCCACTTGGACATGTCCCGACACGCCCGCTCAGACCGAGGCCGCGCGACCACAGCTGTGCGCGCCACCGCTATTCTTTTGTATTCCCACCTGCACGCTTCTGATGTTTGGGTGGCCTTGTGTTACTGCAGGCCTGAGTGTGTGTGTGTGTGTGTGTCCGTGTCCCGACGGCCTTGCCTCCCTCGGTGCTGCTAGAGATTCCTCATTGGCAGATTAATAGATTGAGCTGACCCAGTAGCCTAGCCCTATTGTGGCCGAGTGTGGGTGTGTACAGTATACGTGTGTGTGTGTGTGTGGGGCCTCGACTCCCCCCAATTGTTCTTTTTTTTTGGCATCCACATTAAAGGGAAATAAAGAGGAAAACACTATGACATGTATATTGTATTGCTAGTGCTATTGTAAAATGCAGGGGTGGGCAACATGCAGCACGTGAGTCACAAAAGGCCATCGAGAGTGTTATGGCGCAATTCTAAAAATGATACAATTCTGTGGATTTTCCTGAAATGGCAGCTTGAAAGCAAAATGCTTCGCTTTCCATTTGCGGTTGTGCTGACGGGGAGAATGAGTGCGGGCGCTTGCGTTTGGCGGCGTCAACGGCAAGTTGACAACTGACGTCATCGATTAAGCGGAGTCGAATTGACTAGCATCACCTTAGCGTCGACTAGAACAAAATCTGAAGTGGTTTCACCCCTACTTTCAACTATTGGATTTGTGCAACCGGCGTCAGGACCAAATGTTTGCCAATTTCCTCTGACTTCCCGAAAACCTGGAAGTGTTCCTCAAATTTGGATGCCAAATAGGGATTTGGCCTGGCCCACCTGTCACAAATCACCTTTTTTGTGTGTTTTTTTTTTTAAGGCCTCCTTCCCAATATGTCAACTAGTTCATCTGGTTCATTTGTTAACATCACACTCATCCAAGGATGGACCCTGTGTGGACCACCAAATGGTTTTCCCCAAAACTGTTCACATAAAATTGTCTACAATGTGCACTAAGATGAAGTAAGATTTGAATGGGGTTTTGTCTTTTTTCATTTTCTCCCTGTAGGATATTCTCCTATCTGGATGTAGTTACACTCTGTCGGTGTGCTCAAGTCTCCAAGGTAAGGGTTGCTGCCAACGTCTACTTTATTGCCGCCTGCTGGCCATGTTTGGAGAGTTTTACCGTCCACCGGCCTTGTCTGTGGCCCCGGCAGGCCTGGAACGTTCTGGCTCTGGATGGCAGCAACTGGCAGAAGATCGACCTGTTCAACTTCCAGACGGACATCGAGGTCAGAAAGAATAGTGAGACTGTCAAGTGTGTGTGTGTGTGTCAAGTGGTTTTATCCTGACTCGAGGCTTAGTGCTGGGTCAGCAGACTCCGCCGGCGATGCTGACGTCACGGCTGATCCTCTTTGTTTTGTTTTTTGTGTGTGTTGTTGTTGCCCTCTAAGGGTCGCGTGGTGGAGAACATCTCCAAGCGCTGCGGAGGCTTCCTGAGGCAGCTCAGCCTGCGAGGATGCCTGAGCGTGGGCGACGCGTCCATGAGGTGAGGCCCACCCCCACCACAGTTGGCACGCCTCGCATGCCCTTGCACCACGCAAACTCGATGAAATATTTAAAGTTTTGTAGCATACTCAAATAATATTTTATTATAAAAACAAAAATGCCAATGTATAAAATGTAAAATATATAATAATTAGACATGAAATAAAATACTCCAAATATGGAAAGAAATTGAAAAATGCTTACCACTAGAGAAAAAATACACAAATATTTCAGTTAAAAAAAAAAAAAAAAAAAAGTTATTACAAAAGAAATATCAAAATATTCTGGGGGGGAAAAAAACACTGCTATCACTCTTTGGTGACTACAATTATTATTGAGAAAAATACACAAATATCAGGATACATATTAAGCAGAGAATACAAAAATATTACCGGTAGATATAAAACACATGATAAATTATTAAAAAGTAGTAGGAAAAAACAAAAGTACTGCAGAAAAAATAATAAAAAAGTAATTATAAAAAAATGCCTTCGTAGTGGATGCAAAATACTGAAGTATTAAGAAACTATACAAGATGAAAAATACCAAAATATTAGAAAACCCCCCACCAATTTATTCAGGAAAACAATTCGAAGAAAAGTACACAGCGGCCTTCCACTTTCTCCACCGGCGCACCTGAGTAATCCTTCCGCTGTGCCGCGGCTTCAGGACTTTTGCGCAGAACTGTCGCAACATCGAAGCGTTGAACCTGAACGGCTGCACCAAGATCACAGACAGCACCTGCCTCAGCCTCAGCAAGTTCTGCTCCAAGCTCAAGCATCTGGACCTCACCTCCTGCGTGTCCGTCACCAACCATTCCCTCACGTCCCTCAGGTACACCAAATGAACACCCCCACCCCAAAAAAAAAAAAAACTACACAACTGCGGTCTGGCTTTTTTTGTTTGTTTGTTTGTTTGTTTTGCGTGTGTCCGTCGTGTTTTAGCGATGGCTGCCGCACGCTGGAGACGTTGAACCTGTCCTGGTGCGACCAGATCACGCGCGACGGCATGGACGCGCTGTCCCGAGGCTGCGCCGGCTTACGAGCGCTGTTCCTCAGAGGCTGCACGCAGGTACGCCGAACGACGTCGCGACAGTGACGGATCCTCCTGAGTAAAACCCGCCGCGATGTGTGCTGTGCCTCAGTTGGACGACGCCGCCTTAAAACATCTGCAGAAGCATTGCCAAGCGCTCACCGCCATCAACATGCAGTCGTGCACGGTAAAAAAAAAAAAAAAGCGAGAGAGAGAGTTGCGCAATGGTTTCCGAGTTGTTAATTGTGCCCTTCGTGTGCAGCAAATCACAGACGAGGGCCTGGTGAGTCTGTGCCGAGGATGCCAAAAGCTGCAGATCCTCTGCGTGTCGGGCTGCAGCAACATCACGGACGCCTCCCTCACCGCACTGGGACTCAACTGTCCTCGACTCAAGTAAAAGGAAACGCACGTTTAGCACCACAGGCGGGGGGGGGGGTAACACCCAGTTCAGGCTGGCACGGCCCCCCGGGATGACGCGTCCCTGGAGTTTCAGCAATCATTGGGCTCTGTTTTTCCAGTAGAGGAAGAAAAGAAAGTCAAAGTCTAACAAGAAAAAGAGGCGGGAGTCTGTACTGGTCTGAACGCAAACAATTGTTTGTTTCCAAAGGGAAAAGAACAAAATCCTGAGCATCGCGAAACAAAGGCTTTTATGTAACACTTTCTCTGATTGGTCAATGCTAGATGGTGTCATGGATCTGACCATATTTCACCAATCTTGTCTCAATGGTGTCAGACGTATGACTAATCGTGGGGCTCACTTTTTTTCTGGTCCTCTCTCGACGTTTTCTTAGAGGTCTGTGACATTCTTAGCACCGGTTCTCTCGCGCTCTGTCAACGAACGATTGTATAAACTCACTTTGTGCAAACGAAAAGACGACTCTCTTGTGCGACGCATACTTGCTTTAAGCCGTTTATTAAAACGTCACTCCCGGGTGACGTTTTACTCCCGGGTGACGTTTTCTGGAAAAGTGACACGCGCGTTTGCTCGTGTGCTGCTTAGGATCCTTGAAGCTGCGCGATGTTCTCATGTGACAGATGCTGGTTTCACTGTGATGGCCAGGGTGAGTTTTACTTCCCGTGCCGATTCTCTTCCTGTGCAAGGGAATTGTTTCGTGAGTTAGACTCCTCCTTCCTCTTCTTTACAGAACTGCCACGAGCTTGAAAAAATGGACTTAGAAGAATGTATTTTGGTAAGAGAATTGTCTTAAAACTCTGCTGCGATGTGGCGTCGACATGATTCCGTTTCACGCTGCCCGTCGAACGCTGGATTTTTCACGACATTGCCCCACAAATCTGCTGGCTTTGTACCATCCCAAACGCAACAGCGGCTATGTGAAGAGTAATAGCGGAGCACCAGGATCGGGGTGTATTTTATCGGGGTAGAAGCTGCTAAAAAATAAAAATCACCCTGACAAGTAAACTTGAATTCATCGATGCATAAAAACCGAATAATCGCGCAGCCCTACCAGAAGGGGGAGAAAATGGCTGCGCCGATGTGCCCCACCCCCCACGGGTCAGTTGTGGAAAATGGTGGCTTTTCCAGGCAGTGCGAAATGGGCGCCGGGCAATTTGGAGTCTCGGATGATTGCGCTTGTTCTGTTTTGTTTTCACAGTTGACAGACAACACTTTGGTTCAGCTGTCCATCCATTGCCCCCGTCTGCAAGCTTTGGTAAACTCTGCACTGTAGATTTTTGCACCTTCTTCTCTATATTCGACATTTAGTGCGTCAGGAAAGGTTTCGCAAAGCTGAACCTTTTCCCCTTTTCCCGTCACCTTTGAAATGCTTTTGTGAGGAACGGCTATAGAAACGAACTTGACTTTAAATGCATGAAATGTTCCAAAGTGTACGTCTCGCCCTTTGTTGCCGCGCAGTCCCTGTCTCACTGCGAGCTGATCACGGACGACGGCATCCGGGCGCTGAGCGCGAGCGCGTGCGGCCAGGAGCGGCTGAGCGTGGTGGAGCTGGACAACTGCCCGCTCATCACCGACCTCACCCTGGAGCACCTGAAGAGCTGCCACCGCCTGGAGCGCATCGAGCTCTACGACTGCCAGCAGGTCACCCGGGCCGGCATCAAGCGCATACGGGTAAACGGCGGCCGGCCACCGAGTCGGCGCTTCCTGACCTTTACTGAGCTAAGGCACAGACTTTACATTACAGCAAAATCTCACGGCACACCACCGAACAAGTTAAAATTTGCAAGTTAATTGCCGTCTAGTGGTCACTTTCTGTTGCCGGCGTACATCGATGAACAATGATTATTACCGATTGTGAATCCATTTTTTCTGACCTATGAAGTGCAATCTGATCATTTCCTGCGGCACACCCGATACTCTCACCGCACACTAAATTTAGTAACTTGAGAGCTTCGCTTGAAGTTTAGCTCCAGCCTCAGAATGTGCATCAAAGGACATAAGTGAGCGTTACGATGCAGCCTCCTCGTGATTCTTCAGACAAAAATAAAAACGTCCCCAAACAATTGATCAGACAAAACAATTCTGAAAGATTAGACGCAAAGACAAATATTGAAGAAAAACTCAATATGAAATACAGAAATATTAGAAAAAGTACATTATGTATTAGAAAAATAGAGACTTATTGGTGCCTGGATGTTGTGAAGTTTGAGCTGCTCCTCTGCCCGGAGACGGTGCCACGCAGCCGGTGCTGTGGATTTTCCATGATGGACTGAAGCTCATTTAAGGCTTTATGTGGCTGTACGAACTCCTGTTTGTTTGGACAGGCCCACCTTCCCGAGATCAAGGTCCACGCTTACTTCGCCCCCGTCACGCCCCCTCCCTCGGTGCACGGCGGCGGGCAGCGCCTGTGTCGCTGCTGCGTCATCCTCTGACAGTGGAGGGCCAGGGGGGGCCATCTCTGCCTGCAGGTGCTGCTGCTTGAAAACCTTGGAGGAGGACAAAGACCGAGATCTGGTGGGAGGGGATTGGAGGGGGGGGGGGGGGTATTAGAGGGAGAGGAGGGGCTGGACCCGCTCCACTGCTTCATGGTTCTACCTGGACCACTACAAAGGCCCCTCCTCTTCCTCACCAGGGCCTTCTCGCGCTTTTGTCGTCCTCTCTTTCGCCCGCCGCGCATCCAAAATGGACGATCACGTGACGCCAAGGGGGCAACAGGAATGCCATTTTGAGGTTGTGTTTGTACACACACAGAGAGAGAGAGGGAGAGGGGGGGGGGGGGGGAAGAAGACATTGAAGGCAACTTTTTTTTTTTTTTTGCTTAATTGTTAATGGTCCTTCCCGGCCCACGCCTGAGTGTTGATCCAGAGCTGCAGTGTCTTCAAAAATGTATTAAAGCATTTGGTTACATCCTGGATTAGTTTGGCACCACGCCAACTCGTTTGCATTTGTTGCCCACCTTCCACTCGCGATAGAAAGTTTACAAACCAAAGCCCCGTTTTGACAATCACACACATTTGGAAAAAAATATATTTAGCTAAGCCTCTCGCCCCCTCGACGAAAAGGCTCAAGGATTTGGGGGGGTTGAGTGGGAGACTTCCGCCAGGATGATTTGTGTGTGGCACAAACAAAAAAAGATTTATCTAAAAAAGAAATGGACTGGCCAACTGACTGATGCTAACGCCCTCTCTCTCCTTTGAAAAGCTCTTTAACAGTTTTATGTTTGAGAAAATAAACAGATGGATAAATAAAGTGAAACCAATAGGAAACACACGCTTGGTCCCATGGCGTAGTGTGTTGTTTTTTTGTGTGGTTTATTTACATGCGTTGACTGCCGTGAGCGAAGATGTCAAAGAAAATATTTCACAAAAAAATCAGTTATTAGATGAAACCAGAAAAATATACATACAAAATTACAAAATATTACGCAAACAAATATTGGGGGGGGGGGGGGGGGGTAGACTAAAATAGAGAAACTTAGACAATAACCAAAACATATAAGATGGAAATTACGAAAATATTCAGAGTAAATTCTTACGTTTACATTCTTGTAGTAAACTAAGATGTCATAACTCCAAGCTACCAATAGGTGGCTTCAAAGATCCACAGACGCGGCAGAAAGCCATGACGAAAAATGGAAAGGGGGGGAAAAAAGACCAATAATACAAAATTTATTAAGAAAGAAATGGATTCAAACTAGAAAAAAAACAAATACATTAAACAATACTAAAATACAAAAATGTTAGAAAAATGTACTTTTTTGAGAAATAAATATTTGAATAAAAATAAACAGAAAAAAGAAATGCATTACACAAAAAATTGACCAGATTAGTCCAAAATATTACATTAAAAATCTTTTCAAAGAAATATATACAAAATATTAGACAATAGAAATAAATTGGACAATAATAGGAAAATACAAAAAATATTTGAAATAGAATAATAAAATATTTGAAGAAAATACAAAAATATATTTTTAAAAAGCACATCAAAGATCAAACTAAAAAAATGAAAAAATACAAAAAGATTGACGAGAATACAAACATTAGTGGAAAGACTACAAATATATTTCATTTTTCAGAGAATATCAGGTCAACCGTGCGAAAAATGTAAATTATATTTGAGAACACAAAATGATTTGACAAATACAGAACGATTACTCAAAAGATAAACCAAATTAAAAATAGTTTTACGCATCGGTAAAAGACATTCACGTTTGTTTACATGCATTGCGGTTAGCAAGGCTGTCATATCGCCTAGTGAACGACAGGTGGCAGCAAAGATTCACCTAGGCGGCTGACGCCCACATGAGAATGTAGTTGTAATTCTTCCAACTGAACATTAATCCTTCACAAAAATAATACCTTTTGGTAATTGTACAAAAAAAACGGCAAGGTTGAAAATGTAGTTGCAGTTTTAACTATTTAAGCGACTATTGCGGTATATACAATATTTACAGTCAGGCATCTCTTCGAGCAGCTGTGCGGTGTGTAAGGACCCTTAGGGTCTGTTAGCTTGCTGTTTGAACCGGAGACGAAGAGAATACATACGGCTTGCCTCGGACCCCGTCGGAATAAATGCGCTTGTTTCCCGGGCAGCGCGCAGCCATCCTACCGCTCTTACAAACGGCGTCGGCTCGCACTCTTCAGTCCCAGTCGGAACGGGGTAAAAACTTCCCCCACCGAAAGGACGTAGCTACAGGGCTTTTGGGGGACACTTTTCCAGCCTCTTGTTTTGTTTTTTTTGCGAGGAAGTGAGAGCCCCTGACGCTATAGGCCCGAAGCTAGCCGTGTTAGCCCGGCTGCAAGTTGGCCTTTCCGCGCGGGGATTTTTGAAAAACACGACTTTCCCCTACAAACACACGCTTTTTGGGACTTTGAGACGGGAGTTTTGAGCATTTCTATCCAGTTGGGAGACGTTTGGTAGCGCTTTATGTGAGGTTCTCGTTGTAAGGAGACATCGGGATGACTCCAGAGCCAAGTTGTCAAATTGTGCTCACGGCGGACTAATTGATGGTCGCAAACATCCAAGAGACGTAGTCCACATCGCGTAGACCACCGCCACATCCGCGGGACTATATCAAGGCCCCCTTTCTACCGGCTTTTCTACTCCTTCGGAATCCCCCCGAGAGCGCCCCCAGATGGAGGAGCGCGACAATATGGAATATTTCTACCAGCAGGTGCTACAGAAGGATGTCACCCGCAGGCTGCAGGTCGGCCAGGATCTCATCGACTACCTGAGCGACCCCTCTCGCTCGTCGGATGTGGAGCAGGACAAACCCCGGCTGGACAAGACCGTGGACGAGCTCACCGGATGGGTCAACTCCAGCAATTTCAAGGTGAGGGAGAGAAGCTTTCAACTTGTTCCCAGTGTGCTGCGCTTTGCTTTTCGAGATTCATACAAAAAACAAAACAAAAAAAAAAACTACCAGACAACTGTGGAAAGAAAAACTGTACAAAAAGTAACCGAAAATACCAGAGGACAACGCTAAGATACTAGATATATTAGGGAAGAAATACAACATCATGCAAAAAAAAATAGAAAATAGTACAAAACCGACAAAATATGCACTAACATATGAGATAATACTAAAATAATGTTCACAGATCTTGGGAAACGGGCACATTCTGAGGTTGTGGGTTCAAATCCGGCCTCGCTGTGTGGAGTTTGCATGTTCTCCCCGTGCCTGCGTGGCTTTTCTCCGGGTACTCCGCTTTCTTCCCACATCCCAAAAACATGCGTGCTAGGTTAACTGAAGACTCTAAATTGCCCGTAGGTGGGAATGTGAGTGCGAATGGTCGTTTGTTTCTATGCGCCCTGCGATTGGCTGGCGACCGGTTCAGGGTGAGCCCCGCCTCCTGCCCGAAGATAACTGGCATGGGCTCCAGCACGCCCGCGACCCGCGTGAGGAGAAGCAGTTCGGAAAATGGACAATTGTGGATATTGGGAAACAATTAGTAGTACAAACAAACCAGAAAGAACAAATACAAAACAAATACAAAAGTATTAAGCGAAAAAACTAAATTATTAGGAAATAATACAAAAAAATAATATTTTTTTAGAAGGAAAATGCACACAAATACAGAACAATTAGGAAAAGAAGTGAAAACAATATAAGACACAGATGTTAGGAAAATATACACAAATATTAGACAAATGCAAAAATATTGGATTTTAAGTTTAAGAAATGTTTGAAAAAATATAAAACTACTAACAAAAATATTAGAAATATATATATATATATATTAAAATATTGGCCATAAATGGGGGGGGGGGTAATACAACCGATACAAATGCAAAAAGAGTATAAAATAGTACCAGAATCTAAGAAAAAAAATACACACATTAGTGAAAAAGTTAAACAAATATAACACAAATACAAAAGTGCTACAGACAAAAAGCAGTTCATATATACAAATAAATATTACAAAATACAAGAATATTAGGGGGGAAGAAATTGACGACTGTACAATAAAAAATATTGCTGTCACAAAAAAAGGAGGGAAAAAATTGACAAATCCAAAATGATTAGGGAAAAATTCCCAAATTGCTGAAAATACAATAATAAATGTCACCATCACCTGGGCAGGCTTCCTCCATTTATTTGCAGTACTAGTATGCATCTGACATTTTCTCCGTCCTCGTCATTTTTGTAGACAGTGTTTGAAAGATTTACTACCAGGTAACTACTACTCCCAAATATGGGAGCATCTTTAATTATTTTAGGAAAAGGTCAAACTATTTGTAAACCATTTCATCATTATAGTCCGTGTCACTCAATGCTGGAAAAACCAGTGCCATGCTTCCTGTTCTGAACAAACGCGCTTTTGGGATGTAGTTTTCCATTCAAAGCGTGAATTAAACATGACTTTCATCTTTTTCTGGGTTGGTCTGATGCGACCCATTGTCAGGAAGTAGACGTGCTCCCCCCACACTGTATAGGGGGGGGGAGGGGGGGGGTCATGGGAGGACTCCGTGCCATCCGTCCTTCCTGCGTGCTCACCATGCTGACTTTTTTTTTCCCTTTATGCTGACTCTGCATCCACGCTGTGTGCCATTTAAAAAAATAAAATAAAATAAAAACAACACTGGAAAATGACTCATTTTGCCAAAATTAACGCTCCCATCCTGACCGCCAGTCAAAACATTGGCACATGTGACTCATCTTGCCATGTTTTCAATCGATAATAACATCTGCACTGTTGTTTTTGTGGGTTCTTTTCGAGGAAGCAAATCCCATCATGTGTGGCAAACTCACTTCGGGCAGTATTTGTGGTCCAAAATCTAATTTGTCAAGCTGAACACAGGAAGTACGATAAAAGTGAATTAAATTAATGAATTAGTTTAACATTCCTGAGGGTCACGCAAGTTTATAAAAACGCTGTAAGATGAACCTAAATATGACCTTTGCATTATTTCCTGTGTTGAACCGGACAAATGCAAATCATTGTTTTGAACACTTTTTTTTTTTTTAATTATTACACAGGTTCAAATGTAACTCAAACCATTAAGAAAAATGAATTCACTTTCATAGTATTTCAGGTGTTCAACTTGACAACTGAAAATCATATTTTGGACCGCATATGTTTATTTATTTATTTTTTTACACATTAATCATAGAACATCACAATCATTAAGAAACATTATATGAGGCTGACAGAAAATTGAATTCAATTTCCTGTGTTCAACATGACTAATGGAAATCACACTTTGGACCACAGATGCTGTTTTTCATTAGTGTGAAAGTTAGGAATGTTCAAATGTTGGTTAAAACAAGGTTTTTGACTGCAACGGACAAATGAATCTCACTTTTACATCATTTCCAATGGAGACAAATTGGATTGTGTTCAAGTTGACCAATGGAAATCACATTTAGTACTACCGACAGTGCTTGGAGTGAGTGTCTTTTGACTGTTTGGCTGCGAGTCAGGAAACGGAAGAAGACATTTGAGGAAATGAAAACTCCCCACAGTTCAAAATGAGAATTTGTGTTTGTGTTCAACGAAGTGTTGATGCGTTCCAGTGTCAAAACACAGTGGAAAAATCGTGTCGTACAGCTTTCGTGGGAATACATCATCCGTCATTCTCATCTCCAGCTGTTGGAAATGGCTTAAAGCTCAGACCCGACGCTGCACAGTAACTGGAGACTCGGGTAAAAACGCAAAGGCGATGAAAAGAAAGCAGAGTGTCAAGGACGAGGTGGACGTTAAATGGAGGATGAGGCCGAGGCGACTGGCACCTCTGGCTGTCAAGATGGCGTGATGGCCAATAGGAGCAGATATTTGGACTCGGGATGCGTCCATTTTGTGATGTCACGTCACCCCGGTGTCCAAACTCGCGCTCTCAGCATGCAAACAAACCTACTAAGGAGAACACAGAAATTCCCAAAGGAAATAATCCAAGTAATAGAATGGAAGCCAAACAAAAGGCAAGAGTTAACCTTTGACTTGCAAGTTTAATTTGGTCTGTGGCCATGCTCGTAACACAAAACACTAGTATCGCAAATCATGTTTCCCAATTGAGATGAATGAAATACCATTCTTCTGTTCCAGCGCCCCAAAAAAGCACCCCAAAAACTTTTTGTTTAGTGTGGATAAAAAAAATCCAATTCTTCAGTATTTTACTTTATTAAAAACGTACAGTAATAACATCGAATGTAAAGAATGACACTTCTTGTGTATCACGATTATTCAATGGGCGTTGTGCTGCTGAGTCTGGTGTGCACAGTGTAACAAATACAAACGTACTACGTGTAGAGTTGATGATGAACCATAGCAGCAAATAAGCTGCAATGATATTACGGTGGACCTCCACATATTGAAAGTTCAGCATTTGCTGAATTCAACGATTTTAGTTTTTGAGGAACCTACCGGGGCCCTGTCATTCACGGAGCAACTCGATCGTACCTGTGATGAAATATGTTGTGCGTGTGCCTTTATGGCCGTAGTCTTAACTTTGATAACGAGTACCTCTTTTACTAACATGCCTGTTTTTCTTTTGAAATAAGTGTTGTGTCAAGAAAAAGCCAAAGAAAAAGAGTTCATACTTGACTTAGTATTTCCATGCTAGCACATTCCTTTACAATTGTCTACATTACACACATGGTTGCTAATCTCAGTATCGCACTAATAATGCTAATATGCTAATGGTATTATTGTTGGTTTTCGCTAGCGGCTGTTGTTGTTTTACATCACGACTGACTCGGATTACGCAAGTTGGCAAACATTTGGACGATTAAAACAAAAATGGGCTCGCTGGACTTTCTGCGTGGACCCCCGTAAACCCCCCCGAACGACTTAAACCCTGCGCACCAATTAGCACGCTAAGCCGACGTACGTTCCCCCTCACAAAAGGAGCTTTTGATTCCCAGCATTCCCTTTTTTAAAAGCACTACAGATACTGTGTTTATTTGCACTGTAGGCTTCGTCAACGCGGCCAGATTCCTCCCTGCTGAGGCCTTGGCGGGGGTCACCCCGCTTACCTGCTTCTATTGGACTTGTGACTAAAATAAGCAAAGGCCGCCACTCTCTGGCGTTTTTATAGGCAAGCTGGCTCGCGTGATGCCAAGACAAGCATTCCATTCCGTGTACGGATGGGATCCCCATCACAAAAGTGTGCCGGTGGAAAAAGTCGCCACCGCCGCGCCAAATGGGAAAGCAGACCTCGCAAATCCCCACCCCACGGCCCCCGTCCTGAGATCATTTATTCTAGTATTTCTTTTAAAAAGTACATTTTGTTTGTCTACTAATAAATCAGGCATTACTCGTGGTAAATCGGAAACAAAAACTATTTTTCGTTTCAGCAATCATTTTTTAAAAAAGTACAATTTGACTTTGAAAAATATATTTGACTTAGGTATACAGGTAAAACACAGGCCTTACTAGGGATGGATAAAAAAAAAAAAAAAGTCATTATTATTTCTTATGCCATTTATTTAAAAAAATCAAATTGTATGAATTTAAAAAATGAATGGTTTTGAATTTTCAAAAGCAAACGTTTTTTGCAGGTGGCGCTTTTGGGCATCGACATCTGTGCCGCCTTTGTGGAGCGCCTGGGGGTGTCCTTCCGAGGGTACCTGGTTACAGGTGAGCGAACCGCTCCAGCCGCGTCAAAACGAGACCATCGCTACTGGCTGTGTGAGTCCGTCGAGCTGATGAGAAGAGGAAACACAACAACAACAGGGAGTCAACAGCCACAAAAGAAACAAATTACTAACAGCGGCCAACTTGACGGACAAAAGTATTTAGATGCTGTCAACTTCTTTTTAAAGAGTATTTTCAACGATAATGTTACACGAACGTCAAAGTGTCGGCCACACCGACGCTTGTCACAAACGCTTGCACGCGTGCACACAGTCAGTATTTTCTCTTTTCTGGAAAGCTCCTCTCGTCCGGTTTGATTTGTGACACCCCCCCCCGGCGGCATTTAATACTCGTCTCCCCGCAACCGCTCCCAAACACGGGCTTGGCATGCTGAGAGAAGGCTGACATCATCCAGTGCAACTAAGTGCATTGTATTAATCCTAAAAACGACAAACGTTTGTTGTGCTCTTTTACCGACATCGTCTGAAAAAGGAGCGATTAAACAAGTTGAGTGTGCGCCTGATGCAACACAACCCCCCCCCCCCAAAACCCTTCATTATTTGCCTTTGTTGCCATGACAACGCACTGTTATGCAAGCACACGGACAGGAGAAGCAGGGATGACGTCGTCTCCCTACTACCGCCTACTGACTCACCACTGTCATTAGTAAGATGTCCACTTGAGGGCACTCCTCATTGTTTTTGTCTTATGTGTACGTTTGCGTAGTCCTGCCAGCGCTGGTGGACCGGCTGGGGGACGGCAAGGACCAGGTCCGGGAGAACAGCCAAGCGCTCATCCTTCGCTGCATGGAGCAGACGGCCTCGCCCACGGTAAAACTTCACTCGACAAGCACCTACACGAAGCCAAACACTCTCAATGACGACGGCATTTAATACTTGACTCATCTGCGGACACTCTAAATCATAATAATAGCAATAATATAAAAATATAATAAATAATGATATAAACATTAAGAAAACACACACATTTATTTTATGAATTTCAAAAATGTAAAATTGGAAAAACTGTACATCACTGTCGTCATCCTAGATGAGAGCTCTATAGTGCCCCCTTTTGGCTTCAGCGGTAACGCCACAGCAGTTTTCGTCTCGCCGCCATCCGCGTCGCCGTCCCACTCGCGCACGATTGCGCTCGTAATCTTCTCAGTGTCCCGCCGGAATCTTTTCCCTTTGCTCATTTGCTCTCGCCGTCTCTCCAGTACGTTTGGGAAAGGCTGCTGCGCGGCTTCAAACACAAGAACTTCCGCAGCCGAGAAGGACTCTGCCTCTGCCTCAGCGCCACGCTCAGCTCGTAAGTACCCGAGGAGTTTACTTTTTGATCGCTTCTTGGGAAGAATCACCAGATGCACTAGTTGTCGCCATTTCTATTGTTCCGTGGTTAGTAGCTTCACTCGCTGGGATTAATCCTCTTAGTGTTTCTTAATTTGGCTGCATCACCGTCAGCGCTACACCAAGGGTGGGCAAAGTATGACCCGCGGGCAACAATGGGCCCACTCCTTTCTTTTATCCGGATCACCGACCATTTACATTATCAAGAGTCCTGTAATATTTGCTGAATTTCTTTTAGCCATTTTTTAATGTATTTTTCTTATTGTTTTATTTTAAAATTAATTTATCTTATTTAATAATGGCTTAGTTTATCTATTGTAAAAAAGACAACGTGAGCAAAATAACCAATTTTGTATATATACATTTTATTATTTTATTGTGTATGAGTGTTAATTCACCATTTACATTTAACTCATTATCTCAATAAATAATTGGTTAATCAATTTATTGTAAACAATTAAAAAGTATCTGTAAAATGACATGTACAGTACTACCATGAACCGGTCCGTGGCCGAAAAAAGGTTGGGGACCAAGCACTGAACTAGATGTATGTAGTAATAAAAAAAATTTTGTTTGTTATTTTTCTGTTATTATTCATTTAACTCATTAAATAATTGTTTGATTCATGTATTGTTGATTTAAAATATCCATCCATCCATTTTCTGTACCACAAATGTTAATAAATGAACAATTTTACACTTCTATTTCTTCATTAATTAATTGATGATTCATTATTGAAAGCAACTGTTTTACATACACAGACGCTGGAAGGACAAACATTTATTTGATCAAATAATTATGTAATTAATTATATTTCAAATAATTATAAATATTAGATTTTAAAATCTGAATCATTAATTGTTTTGTTCGTGAAAGAAATTATTTCGCATGGCCATTTTAAGTTTTTTTTCTTATCCCTCAACTCCAAATGCAATAGCCCCCCCCCCCCCCCCCCCCCCATTTAAAAATAAATAAATAAATCACACACAAGTTTGCCGCCGTTCTTCTAGATTCCTCTTCTCTCTGTTCATTGTGGCTTCGAAAGTCTGCTCTCCATTAACTCGCACTGAAGTCCTCACATGATCTTCTGGCCTGAATTGCCAAACATAACATCAGTACCCCCTCCCCCATTTGTAGACCACAGAGGCTCCCACTCGTTCCATCTGAGTAAAGTAAAGGGGGAAAGAAACATGCCGAGACAGCATATTCTCACGATTTAACGACCTTTTTTTCGGTCTCTCTCTCTTACTGGCATTGTTGTGATAAGAACTGCCACATGATCGTGTGTTACTCGAGTTGCGCCTCCCCAGCCATCGTGCGGTGGCTTGGCGGAATGACACAAACGAGCCACGGATGGATCATTAGCGATAACGCCTTCTTGGCACAAAGTGTTGACTTTTAACACGCAGAACAAATGCTTTGCAGATGTTTCTCACTAACTGTGTCACCTCACGGATGGAAGAGTGTCGGTACCAACGCTGGCGCCTTTTTGCTAAGGGTTTGCGCCGTCGTGCTAGCTGTCGAGTCAGTGCCTGAGCGGGGAATCAGTCGTCAGGTTTACACGACACACTTTTGGACTGAAAATGGTTAATAGTGTCATGATGAACGTAATTGCTAAATATATATATATATATATATATATATATATATATATGAAATGAGAACTATAGAAATTTAAAAAAGTATCAGAAAAAAAATATTGGACAAAACGCATAGAAAAATATTCAGAAAAAAATGATGAAAAAGTCGCAATTATTAGAAAAATTGCAAACAGAAAGAATTACAAATATATAAACAATGATCAATATCTTTATATGCTGTGTGTGTGTGTATATATATATATATATATATATAATAAACAATTTTTGCATGATTAAATAGGCTTAATTTAAAGGCGTGTGCCATCCCTGTCTTGATGCCGAAGGTAATGTGTGGCTTAAAAATAGAACAGAGAAGAATAGAGAAAGCAGCCTTTACTGTCATTGTAAGGGCAGATTCATCGAAATTGGGGAAAAAGTTACGTTTTCATTTCCTCGTGAAAGTGACAGTTCTCGCTCCACCAATCCATTCCCTGCGTTGTCTAGCTTTGCAATTTTGGTGCTGTACCACTCCATACACTGTCAGGGGGGCGGAAAATATACAGATCAGTTTAAAAGTTGTAACACTTCGATGTGGTGTTTTATGGCGTTTTTGGGTTTATTTGTAACACCGCTGTTGTGCGTTACACAGGTATGGTGCTCAAACATTGAGCCTGAGCAAGATCGTTCCTCATCTGTGCACTCTGACGGCAGACCAGAACCCGCAGGTAAGAGCGACGTTGGTGCAGCGTCAGCCATTATTACTGGTATTAGCCAGGAGATGTGCACTTTTGGTGTGTGGGGAGGGGGGTGGGGGGGTTACTAAGAAGTAGTTTCAGGCAGAAGCTGATCTGCCTGCTCTGTCGTCTACCCGGTGATTATCCACCCGTGCTCTGTCCCCACCAATCAGCATCCTGAACGCCCACCCCTCATTTGCCCTTTTGAAACAGCATCCCGCCATCCAATCACAGGAGTGCAAGAAAAAGTTAAAGGGCCCTGCAGGGTTTATACTTTTCTGATGTGTTTTCTTCACAAGTGCAGTTCATGGTGGAGGACTGAAATGGTGATTTAAAAAGTAGAAAATGATTGAAATTGACATGGAAGCAAGCCTTATTAAGGTAATGCCCTTAATGGCTGTAATTGCAGGTGAGTGCTCGGCTGTCAGCATTTTTTTCGTTTTCGCCATATGGGCTTTAAAATGCTTACTTTTTAACATCCAATTTGCTTTTTAATTTTGACATTTTTTTATTTGATCCACAGTGCAAAGAAAACACTTGAAATTGAATTGCAAATTTTGGCCAAGGGAGTTTTGTTCCTCTGTAGATGATGATTTGGTTGGCAACAAAGTATGTCTGAGTGTTTGTAAATGCTTTACCACTTTGAACTGATGTGGCACGCAGGTACGAGAGGCCTCCATCACAACAATAGTGGATGTTTACCGCCACGTCGGCGAGAGGGTACGAGCCGACTTGGCAAAGAGAGGTCTGCCTGCTGCACGGTCAGTTGTTTTCGCGTACACACGCACGCACGCACAAACACACACACAAGCACGAACCGTCCGGTCAGTCCCAGGCCACGCCATGCACCACTCTGCCCTTCACAGAGGCGCTTTTTATCCCGAGCACAATGCTGACTGGCGCTGGTCGGGTTGGAGGAATGGGGGGGGGGGGGGGGGGGGGGGCTGGCTGACGGGAGGGTCAAAGTCACGTGTCCTTCGGGAGAGACGGAACGCTAGGAACATTTCATATCGGCATTATATAGTACCTTAGTATTTAAAGAAAACAAAAATGTTGGGGAAAATTTAAATATACTATATGAAAAATACACAAATATGAGATTTATTTGTAGTACTGTACTGCAAAAATATTAGAATAAATACTGCTGCAATGTATTAGGTGTAAAATACATAATTATTAGGTAGAAATCAAATATTAGACAAAAATATTATAAAGGAATATTAGGAAAAAATACTCCAATTCTGAAAAGATTACAAAATTTAAATCTTAAAATATTAGAAAAGGAATACTACTTATTAAAAATTAAACAGAAAAATATGCACATATTAGGAAAAACAATATTACACAAAAATATAGCAATATTTTAATTAAAAAAAAAAGGAATACAAAAATATTCAACAAAAAAGAAACATTTGATAAAAGATACACCAGAATTAAACAAGTATTTAATGAAGAAATATACAAATAGACAAAGATGCAGCATTATTTTAAAAATAATATACATTATGTGAAAAATACAATATTTTAAGAAGTACAAAGAAATACATGGAGGAAATACAAATGTTAGACAAAAACATCAGAAAAGATGACAAAGAAAGACGCAAAAGAATTTAAAAAAGTATCGCCATCATCTGGGCCTTCCTCGTTTGCGTCTTATTTCTTTCTTTTATTCCTGTTGCAGCACGCTAAATAAAAACTCAGAGACGCTAAATACATGAGTGCTGATCGTTAACATTTGAATGGGTAATCCCAACGGGTAAACCGCTTCATCCCTTGTTGCGTGTTGAGTGTTATTATTAAATCCCACCTCGTCATCCCTGTCTGCAAAGGGCCGTTATCTGCTGACTGCTACCAGTGAGTTTTGCGTCGGCGAATGCCGACTGCGTGTCATGTGTCTCCGCGTGTCATGTCTCCAGTCTCCACAACGCACAGATGTCTGGAAGGAAGTGCACGACTTGTCTACAGAAACAAAAACCTACATTCACTTGAGCTTTATGACATGCTTTGTTACTGGTTTTTTTTCTTCCCCGATAAGACTGATGGTATTTTGTGTAATTGGTCTGGGGCCTCTCGCTGGTATGCAGAGCTGGAGTATCGCTGACCGTATTGTGTATGAACTTATAAGAGTTTGCATCAGGTAAGGCAAAGAATGAGGACACTGCAGTGGACAATGTAGGGAGGTGACAACAAAAGAGGGCATAAAGGTGAAACCAGATGGGAATGTAAGGTAAGATGCTTAAAGCATGGACGTTTAGCACTATTAGGCTGCCTTGTGCGCACATGAAACTGTGGATCTGTGATGAGGCAAATGTGGTAAGCAGGTGAGACAGATGTGGCTAACAGAAAAGACATTTCGAGACACGCATGCACACACAAGCGCACATCATGATCCAATGCTTGCACTTTCATTTCAGTTTTCGAGGTAAAAAAAAAAGGACATTTTGTTGCATGCTTTGAATAAGGAAAAAGTAGCACTACAGCAGTGCACTGACTTCAAAGTTTAGTCTAGTTTTGTTAGCCCTTCTATGGTGTTTTACCTCGTGTGTTAGCATTTAGCTAGCTGACGTTTGTAAGACAACGTTAATGTGGCTTAGTTAAGTCAACAAAAAATAAAAACAAAAGTATTGTCAGCTTTTTGTCTTTTCCCCACTTCCATCAAGGACTTTTAGCAAAATTAGGCTGCCTTGCGTACTTCAAAATGTGGATTAGTGATGAGGAAAACATGAAGAAGGCAAATGGGGTGACAAGGAGAGACAGACATGGCTCCAGCCCCTCCCCCTCTGACCACAAAGTGTGTGTGTGTGTGTGTATATGGACGGAGGTTATGTAAAGGGTAACCAGATCTGGGGCTTCTTATCACACACACTCACATCTTGGCTTGTCTGTGTATGTGTGTTTTCTCCTCCTCGCGTGTGATTGACACATCCAGTCCGTATGTAGAACAGTAGGTGGTGCTTTGTTGCGCGCACGCTTTGCCCTCCCCTCTGCACCATGTTGGATACAAAGAGCTGAAGAACGGAGCGTGTCACCGGCTCGGAGCCCATCTGGGGGAATACGACGCGGAACTCGGCGCTCGTCCTCTCTTTGTGAATTTAATATGCAAATGAAAGGAGGGGGAACCCATTTTACACGTCGGAATACAAGCGGTGAGCAAAGCACGTTATCCCCGGGGCGTGTTGTGCTTCTATGCTTGTCATACATGTGCAAGCCGGCGTCCATCTTGTGTTGTTGTTGTGTCGACACACCCACCCGGCGAGATGCTCACGTGCGGTGGCCAACACGTTTCACAACCAATAATAACAAATACATTCGCTCTTAGTGATTGATTGACATTTCTTTTCTTCTTTCTCCAGGTTGCAGACCATTTTCGCTCGCTTTGATGAGGCTCTGAATTCGGGCAACATGGCTCTCAGCCCCAGTCACGGTCAGTGTCTCGTCTTGTTTACTTTACTGTGGACAACGCCCACCATCTTGTTGGGTCGTGTCAAGAAAATCTTGCTCATTGTCAATTATGTACGCGCGTGTGTGTGTGTGTGCTTGGCTTGACCGTGTGCTCTTGTGATTGTGTCACTTGGTTGCCATGTAATAGGACCTAACAGGATTAATGGTTTAGCGAGTGTGTGCAGCAATACAGTGGACAGTGTGTGAGCTTTTCTTTGTGCAGGTATAAATAGAATCCATGTTGTCATGCTGTATCAGACAAAAATATATGCACTATATGACAGTTAATTGAGGTATTTTATGACTAGGTTTGTATAGTTGTCAAATATGGACACATTTTGTGTGGTTATTAATGGTACTTGTATTATCGTCACTGGCCTAAAAAAAAGCATGTATATCATGTGTATGTAATTTTAATTATTTTAATATTCATATTTTATTTCTATATTTTTTTCATCTGTAATACAAAGATTTTTTGGGGGTTCGTTTCTTAGGGAAGCCTTCTCTAAAGGTTGTCAGTTCCTTTGGTTTTATTTATATTTTTTAGAATTTTTAATCTGTAAAATGTATCCATTTATTTGTTTAATCCAAAATGCAAAGAATTTTTTTTTTCTGACCCCAGAAATTGCATCTCCAAATGTTAATGTTTTTTAGGTGGGGGTTAAAAAGCATGTATTTGTCAGTGTTGCGAGTTTCTCATTTTACAATCAATCAATCAATATTAGAATTCTTTTTTCTTTGTCTTTTTTGCCCAGAAAACAACACATTTCCAAATATTGCTTCCACGTATTGTTTTTATTGTATTCATTTACTTCTTTTTTTTTTATTATTATTTTTTTGTTATTTTTCTGCTAAAAATGAAAAGCTACATGCTTTTGGTTGGACATTGACTATATGCCAACATGGGACAAAAATTTGTTTCTGTGTTGTTCAAACGTAATTCTCTCGTTTATTTTTTTGTTCTGTTTTTTTGTTTTTGTTGTTTTTGTTTTTTGCGGTCTATGCCGAATATAACCCGCTCGCATTGCATTCATGTTATTTCCGCTATTAGCCGGACACTGTCGTGTATCTTTAGGCCGGCGTGTCACCGTATAGCACAACCGTCAGCTTGTTTACTCGTAGAGGCTGTTTTCGAAGATGCCGTCTCCGGTGGCAAGCGAGGTTGGACGATCGGGAGGAGAAACGGGGAGGCAGAGCGTGTTTACTGTTAACTCGGGCAGCTGCATGCATGCACATTGGCTCGGGTATTAACGAGCATGTGTGTTGGCATCATTAGAGTACAACAGTCCATCTCCGGTTCGTACTGTACTGTACACCTTAGATAGAGGCTTTGGTGATAGCACGTGCTAGTTGGTGTTCATATGACAGTCATGTGCTTCTCTTGGCAAGAAATCCTCACTTTAGTTGCCTCCGCCAAGGCAATTGCTTGAATTGCCATTTTGAGGGCTTTGCGGATTGTCGAAAAGTCACGCATTTGCTTATCATTGTAAAAATTGAGTTGACCCACAAAATAAGTCTCAAGAAACCATACTCGAAAGACACACAAAGTCTGCCGTTTGGGTTCAAAGCTGCTATTTTAGCATTGTTTTGGCCATTTTCAGTGATCCTTCAGTGAAGAATTCAGCCCCCTAAGGCAGTTCAACTTGGAAACATGAAATTTGGTAGGCATGTCTATCATAAGTAGACCTACAAAAGAAGTCAAAAGAAGCCATACCTAAAGAGACACAGGAAGTCTGCCATTTTGGGGACGTTTTGGCCATTTCCAGAGGTCCTTCAAAGAAGAGTTAGTTGAAAAACCAGCCCCTGAAGCCAGTTTAACTTGGCAACATGAAATTTGGTTGGCATGTCTATCACAAGTAGACCTACAAAAAAGTCATAGGACGACATACCCGGAAAGACACTGAAGGTCCTCCATTTTGTTTCGGAGTGGCCATTTTAACTTTTTTGGGTCCATTTCCAGGGTTTCTTCGAAACAGAACTTGTCCTCGAAATTTTGTCCGCTTACTACCAAATTGAAACCGCGTGTACGAGACTGATGGATAATGCTAAATTACAAAAATGTTGAGTTTTCATCATTGCGTGTGGGCGGAGCATGGCGGCAACATTTGAACAGCTTCTCCAAAAATATAGTTGGAGGTAATGCAAGTTTATTGAGTTGGACCCAATAAACCTGAAGAGAGAAAGGAGTACTCCACCTCTTTAGTGCTCCAAGGCAGCTGTTGCACAGACAGCTGGAAGGAGGACGGATTAAGGAAAAGAAGAAGATCTAGTCAGTCAGTCGTCGGGTCGTCGCCTCTCGCGACTTCCATTCATCATGACGGACACACAGCGAGGCTGAAGAGGAGGAGAGGAAGAGGACACAGGAGACAGGAAGATTCTAGCAAGCGCTTGCCATGGCGTTTGGGAAAGATGGCGGCAGTACGTATGTGTTGTTTAATCCCGTTCGGCTCTGTTGTCGCTGGCACCTGGACAAAAGATGGTCACCGTACGCTTTTGCGGTGAAATCAGCTTAAACTCCATGAAAGCTCACGAAAGCTTCGCACTGGTGCCGTATTTTGGTGAAATCCTTTGTGGTAGTGACAAATATCATTGTAGGGATGGCAATGTAGTCACCTGACCTGCTTCCAGCCGTTAAGAGGGAATCGGTAGGGTCACATACATGTTCGTGGAAGTTGGGGTCACACGCATAGCAGAGGCTGGATGACAGCTGTGTAAAAAGGGAGCGCTGGAGAGTCGGAAACAGGAGTGTGAAGTTAAATTCAATCTCAAGCGGTTTAAAAAAGACTGACAATGGATAAAAACCTCATTTTGGGCTATTTGTTAACCTGATCAGTCTTTTGTCATCATGAAAACAATTAGTGGCAGATTGTGTCATGTTGTGAAAGCTGCAGTATTTCGCCTTCTCTGGGTTCTGTGTAAAAGACAAATGATGTTCTGTGACAACTCTATTTTGCAGGATCTCTGTGTGTAAATTTGGCAACTTTTAACGCTTTAGAATACAATCTGGAAACTTGTTTTATTTCTCAAAATAGAATCCACTCTTATTACATTTGTTATTCCTGCTATTAGCTGGAGAATGAGCGTCGTTAGCTTTGTTGCTTGTGGGTTTTTTTTCGTGTTTGACTGTATTTAATGATTAAAGTTCTGTTTAAAATCGAGTGACTGAGAGTTAGAGTGGTCTAACTCCAAATGGTCACAATCAAGGTTTGGGTTTCAGTCTCAGCACTTTTCAATTATTCAGTGCAACACTGGGCCAAGTCCCATTTCCAGAATGGCCACGTCCATAAAAGCAGTTTTCAACTACCGCAAAAACTTCCCACAAAGTGAAGTTCAGAGACTGATGGGGGACTCAAAAAATAAGAGCAAAACCAAGGCACGTTAGTAGTATAAGTGAGCGTCACCATCTTTCATGAAATATTGACAGTTTTGAAAGCTATTTTGACGGAAGTAAAAAATCTGAGGAAAACCACATATTTCTGTAAAAACTAGTATCCCAAAGAACTAATCATTGCCTTTTTCAATCACTGCGATACAAATCCACGAAATGACAAAAATGGAGGTTTTCGTTCTCAGTGGCTCAGTTTTTGTTGTGCGGTCAACGTTACGGTTGTGCTTTTTCTTCTTCGTCCGGTCTGAAATGACGGCTGTCAGTACACACAGAAACACGGCGTACCAGCCAAAGACATTTGTGGACTTTCAAACCAAGCACAACGAGCAGCTTTCATCGCTTTCATACGTTTGGTGTTGACAGTGACTGACACACTGACGCACACTTACTGGACTTGCACACACACACATTTCCAGACAAACTCATTCTGCTCCAGTGCCTCGGCAGCTCTGCCAAAGGGAACCGTGACCCCGTTTCCAGCGCTCGGCGGGTAGCCAGGGGAAAGCTGTGCCCTGAATATTATGCTTTATTCCCCCTCGCCCTCACTTGGGATCTCAAATTATACCCGTCTGCCTGCCTGCCTGCCTGCCTGTCTGTCTGTCTGTCTGACTGACGGACTGTCTGTCTATATGAATGCAGGCCTGTGTTTTTAGTCACATTTTGATGGGACTTTGTGATCGAGAAGGCAGTGTCTTCCCTGCTATTTTCACTTGCTGTGGTGATTGTGACGTGCCCATCTTGTGTCTTTAGGAACAAAGGATCCATGTGGTCGCGACTGCTTTTTAGCTTACGTGTATTCTTTCATCACTAAATGAGTTGAATCTGAGTTCATCTGAATTCATCAGGGGTGTAACGCGACATATATTCGGATCACAATTCTTTCAGTACAGCACACAAGACGGACCGACATACCGTGGTGCGACTTTTAATAATCCCCTGACCACGCTCGTAACGCAAAACACTCGTACCGCTGATCATCTTTCCCCTTTGAATTGAATGCAAGTGCCATTCATCTCTTCCAGCCTCGGAAAAAAAGGAAGTTGTACTTTGTAAAATTATAGCGTAATAGCATAATTGGATGCAATGTAAACAAACAGTTTTGTCTCAATTTGTGCAACAATTTAGTGGACATTGTGCTTCTCCTTCTGGTGTGTGTGCCTTGGCCACCTGGGGGCAGTGTAATACAGACAGAGACATAGGAAGAAGAGTTTTACAACTGACTCAGTAAGCTCCACTAGTATTCTCATTGTCGTTTTTCGCAGAGGGTAAAGAACATATGCGTGTGAGTATTATTATTTGTCTACATGTCACTGTCCCGTTTGAGTTCAAATGGCCGTAGTTTAAAGGATTATAATACCGTGACACCAATGCTATTCGTTAGCCCGTCAGTAGGATTTGCAGTGTGTGTTAGCATTAAGCGAAGCAAACGTCAGACAAAGCTGTGTGCAATGTGAAATTCTTTTTGTTTTATAGTTCGGCTGTGTGGCTGTAGTTTTTGTTTTAATCTAATTAAGATTTGCATTTTGTTCCCATACGGGCTCCAGTGCCAACTGAACTGGGATGTTAAACTTGAAATACAGCCCCTCCCCAACTTGTTCCATAACCCGTACCTGAACAGAGCTGGTTGTCGTTTCCCTCCTAATTTTTCACCAGCTCATCTCCTAAAATGTCAGTCCAGTTTTACTCATGTACATCTCGGTCCTCATATTGTGCGGGTTGTTTGTGGTTCTCTAATAACACATGATTAGAATGTTACACTGTCGCTGTGTTTTTTTTTTGTTTTTTGTTTTTTTGCCTCTAGTGGTAAGAAACTGGCAAACACATGTCACCATGGCAACAGTGTGTGTGTGTGCTTATTGCCTGGTCTGTGCTCATCTTTGCCAGCCACCCCCTCATCTCCTCTCTCGCTTTCTTTGATAGTGATAAAAAATAGAATATGCAACCATTTTAATTGTATCTCAAATGTGCAAAATTAAAGACAACACAAAATGTACTTAAATTTATTACTACAGTGACTGTGTTAAAATGAACAAAGAGAAACCACTTGTGTATTGCTAAAGTGCACTTTTTGCACATTATAAAATGAGAATGAATGTTCATGCATGCAAGACCCCCAAAAAGTTACAACAGTGATAATGATTTTCAAAGGCAGTTGTAACCGCGTATGTATTTGTAATGTGCACTTTATGAACAATAGAAATAGAATTTTCATTCATACACGACCCCGTGAAATTGACCTAAAGTTACAAGTTATAGTAATTAAAGAAATCGGCAAAACAGTAATTGTATTCTAAAGTGCACCTTCTGTCCATTAGAAATTGTACACAGCCAACAACCAAAATGCATTTTCACGCATGCGAATTATGAAAGTGATGTTTTTATCGCACTGTCACTCTTTGTCATTTGTTATTTCACAAACGTGCCGAAGATTGTGCGTGCAGACAGGGTGTGTTGTCAATGTTGATGAGGTTAGCTTAGCCAGGGACTGACAGAAACCTGTTCAAATTCCCTGCGTGCGTTGTTGTGCGCTGCCTCCACACTGGCTGCAACAGCATGATGTCACCTCTCATCCGATTGGCTGTCGAAATGCTGGCAGAGAGGAAAGGGAGGGGACCGGGAGAGCTCTGGAAGAAGAGTGAAAGAAAATGCCGGCACTGGCAGGGGCGGAGGGATGCTATTTTTTTGTGGCCATGTCGTCGTTCACCCCGCGTTTTTTGTGAGGCGAGTGTCCGGCACAAGAGGGGCCGCACGCCTCCGCCGGCACGCCCTCCTCCAGCATGAGGCGACTGATCTGTCAGCGCATCTGCGACTGTGAGTGTGGAGGCGGACCTGGGCGTTGTTTGGATGACTGATTGGCCCTTTTGTGTGGTTCTGATGTGTGCGTGTGCAGGTCAGCTGGTGACTTTGGTGTGTTTGTCCGCTTCCGGCGTCCCTCCATCGCCGTCATATTGTCTTGCAATGTGTCACTTTCGTTGGCGCTAGCCTCCTAGCTGGACTAATATCTGCCATTGTCAGAGTTATGCTTTCAATTGTGTTGCTGTCAAAATGATCCCACGATCATTGGGGTCTTCATTATTGAGTTGGTCATTTCGTGGAAGGTTTTCTCCAAAATGCCATAGACAGGCTAATGGTTAGCATCGCTGTTGTGGTGTTGTAACCCTTGTTGTAACCCTTTAAGCAACGGGCATTTGAACACAAATGGGGCATCAACACATTTAGACAAACAATAACCACAGCTTATCCTCTGTGGAAAATAACTAATATTACCACAGTTTACTCAGTCACTTAGAGTACTTGTGGAACTCTTCATTGTTTCTGTCTTAATGACTGTTACACTGCCCCCCCCCTGTGGTCAAATCAACAGTGTGAATGACGCGCTAAGCACTTTCCCTCCTCTCCGCAGATCGTAGTTTCGACGACGACGACAGCGTGGATGGGAACCGCTCGTCATCCTCGGGCTTCAAAGTCCCCAAAGTCCCTAAGAAGACCGCTGAGTCGGGGGCGGCCCGCCGGCTGAGCGCCGCCAGTGGAAAGCTAGGTTGACATGCTGCTTCTTAGAAATATGATACCTTTATGATCACCATCCACCGTATTGCCTTGGAAACACTTTAGCAGCCTTCTTCCTTGTGCGAGCTTGCGATATCCTTCCTGCTCAAGATGCTCTTGAGTGTTCAATGTATTGATTCTCAGCAAGTGGTGTTCCCGTATCAATTTTTCATTAAAGCAGAACAGTTCAGTTCACTGCACCACGGTTTGAACCTAAAATGTGTTTGTAGCGCCACCTGTTTCTTACAACAACACTTCAAAAAGGTGCCAGAAAGTGGTCCAATTATTTTTGTGTCCTTTACAACCACCAGAATGCTAAATATTGTATGTTTTAAACTGAATATAAACGCAATTCTAGCGTCAATATAATGAGAGAATTTATACAATTTCAAAGGCTGCCGCACACCGAGCGATGCGGCCAAACCCGACCGAAATAAAGCACAGTCTTGGGGTTCTGCAACTGTTTTCGTGAGTGGACCAACACGAATTGTACGTTGATTCAAAATTTGAATCGCAGTTGTGCTATGTAGCCCGGTGGCCCCCACACATTTTTCCACCACGGTCCGTTTTATCCTCACACGCTAGCAGGATATGTTATGCTAACATATAGCAAGATATCAACTTGTGTAGCAAAAGTGATGAAGCCAATTGATAAGAATTTTAAACCTTGCCTCATCGGTGGGTGGGTACTATTTTATATTAGAATCGATCAAATGCTAACATGCTAGCGTTTGGTATGCTAATCTCTAGTATCAGATAGTAACTGGAGTACAGACAACGGCAGATTTAATGGGATGGATCAAATGTTAACATGCTAGCAACTGGTTGGCTAACATATAGCGAGATAGCAACTTGCAAATGTGCAAGCAGATTTTGCTCCGTTGTATTTCTAATGAGTTTATCAAAGCGCTAAAATGCTAAGTTGCTAATACATTGTAACATTGCAGGGTCCAAGGAAAGCACCGGGGCTGTGGACGAGGAAGACTTTGTCAAAGCCTTCACAGATGTTCCCGCTGTCCAAGTATATTGACGTCTTTTGACAAGATGCTATTCTTTGTCCTCGCTCGGGTTTAATAGAAATATATTTTTCTTCCAGATCTACTCCAGCAGGGATCTGGAGGACAACCTCAACAAGATCCGGGAGATCTGCTCCGACGATAAGCACGACTGGGACCAGCGGGCCAACGCTGTAAGTAATCCCCGCCGCTATATCTTTGTCCCGGGGCCATCTTAAAGGCCCTTTCAAAGTGCACTTTGCAACACACAGCTCGCCTTTGACGAACACGTTCATTGTGTATTATGCGCTGTAGTGCCCGACAGATTTAATCGGCCGGCACAGTGATCCCTTGTTTTTCGCGGTTAATGGGGACCAGAACCCCCCGCGAAAGGTGAAAAACCGCAAAGTAGGATTTGACAGTGTGAAAAGGCCTAAAGTCACACACGTGCAGTGATCACACTATCTAATCAGCATCTTGATGTGCCACACATGTGAGGTGGTTGGATTATTCCGTCAAAGGAGAAGTGCTCACTAACAGTTTTGTGAACCATATTTGAGAGAAATATTTAGCCAGATCTTGAGTTCAGCTCATGGAAATGGGAGCAAAAACAAAAGTTGTGTTTGTATTTTTGTTCAGTGTATTAAAAAAAATATTTTGTTTTTGTTTTTTTATGTGTTAAAATGGCCTCTCTTTATCAGGGAATGTAACTTCCGGGGGATCACTGTACTACTTTTCCTTCACATGATGGTAGTTTGTGAAAGTGTGATTTTCTGTCCCCAGATGAAGAAGATCCGCTCCCTGCTGGTGGCCGGCGCCACCTCCTACGACTGCTTCTACCAGCACCTCCGCCTCCTGGACGGAGCCTTCAAGCTCTCCGCCAAGGACCTGCGATCCCAAGTGGTCCGAGAGGCCTGCATCACCGTGGCGTAGGTGCCACTCAACGGATATGTTCAACCCCATTTTTGTACAGTAGAGTTTAGTATTAACTTTACATTAACTTTACATACAGCCATCTTTCTTCCGTGCTGGGCAACAAATTCGACCATGGCGCCGAAGCCATCGTGCCCGTCCTCTTCAACCTCATCCCCAACTGTGCCAAAGTAATGGCCACCTCCGGCGTGTCGGCCATTCGCATCATCATAAAGGTAAAATAAAGATTTCATTCTTGTCGTTGGGATGAACTTTTTTTTTTTTTTTACTAATACAGTAATAATAATAACAATATAACTAATAGCTTTCCGAAATACGAGCCGAAGCTTGGCAGAGTTAAAAGAAAAAAATCTATTTATTTATTTATTTACAATCCTGCCCTCTATGGGATACTTTTAAATCATATTCATTGTTGAAGTTGTTTTGGGGTGCTGGAACAGATTAAGTAAATCAAAGCACCGCTGCACAGTCTTTACAAATATTTTTACTTTTCAGGATTATGGTCCACAATGTGATAACAGTTAACAGTATTATCACAATAAATCAAATCATTACAATATTAATGATTATACAAAATACACATATTATTAAAACATAAATATTAAAAGCTAGGATATTAATAAGCGCACAAACATAATACTACTAAAATATACGATGAAACAAATACTGAAAAATATACAAAAATATAAGAATTAACTACAACAATAGATGATAAAACGATTACAAAGGAATACAAATATTGGAGAAATACTACGACAAAAACATACATGATGCCAAATGTTAAAAAAAATCATGAAAAATATAAACATTCTTGTAAATAATACAAAAATATCAATATTATGAAATACACCAATAGAAAAAAAACAGATGAGAAATACTCCTATTTAAAAAAAATATATATTTTAAAATAATCCAAAATATTTAACATAATATTAAAAATAGAACTAAAATACTACACATTATATGTAGGCTACATCACATAGATTTATAAAATTTGATTGGTGATGTCCAGCGGTCTACGTTGTGTTTCTTTCTTTCAGCACACTCACGTCCCTCGACTAATCCCCTTGATAACCAGCAACTGCACATCCAAGTCTGTGGCTGTTAGACGGTGAGACAATGTCATTATGCACTTTTAAAACTATATAATAAATACATAATTATTCCAATATGTCTTCTTCAGGCGTTGTTATGACTTCTTGGACCTCCTGCTGCAAGAGTGGCAAACGCATTCTCTCGAGAGGTGAGCGTGGGCTCCATATGGCCAAAAGGTTAAGGACAGGTGGCCATTTTACCTACGAGAAGTCAATGTTGGGCTTCCATTTTGTAACTCTTCCACAATTCTTTTTTCCATTAAAAACAAATCTCATTGGCACTATTTTCTGTTTGTTTTCTTATTTTTGTAATATGTTTCTATTTTTCTATTTGTTTTTGTCTAAAATTTTGTAAAGTATAATACTGTTCTATTTTTTTATTTGTTCACTTTTTGTGTCATTTTCTAGCTTTTTTTAATTATCCACTTTTATTTTTCATCAAATGGTTTCGATTGTAATATATTTTTTAGAAAACTTGTTTTTTGTTTGTAATTTTTCCTCATTTAGTTTTTTAAAATATTTTTTTCTAGTTTTTGTTCAAATATTTTGTATGATAGTGTAATATTTACCTTTCATATGTATTTTTAACTGTTTTTTCTTTTTGTATGGTTATCTATTTATGAGCTAATATTTTATATGATAGTATTTTATTTTCAAGATTTTTTCTGTTTCTGTAATTTGTCCTAATGTAGTTTTTTTAAAATATTTTTTTCGAATGTACTTTTTTGTTGTAATATTTTGTGTTATAGTGTATAGCGTATTTCGGTCGAGTATTTGTTTTTTTTGTCGAACATTCTTTTGGGGCTCTTAATATTTTTGTATTTTTTGTTCAGTTGTAATATTTTGACCTTGATTGATTAAGTGAGTGGCTTTTATTCAATTAACACGCACACACACACACCTCTGTCACAGGCACACAGCTGTTTTAGTGGAGAGCATCAAGAAAGGAATTCGAGACGCTGACTCAGAGGCTCGAGTAGAAGCCCGCAAGTAAGCTGCGCTCCAAAATGTTTTCATTTGAGGAAACCTGAGCACTTTCTTTGCCCACCATCTCTTCTGTCCACCCCCTTCCTGCAGGACTTACTGGGGCCTGAGGAACCACTTCCCAGGGGAGGCGGACGCGCTGTACAACTCCCTGGAGTCGTCGTACCAGCGCACTCTGCAGTCGTGCCTGAAGAGCTCGGGCAGCGTGGCCTCGCTGCCGCAGAGCGACCGCTCGTCCTCGTCCTCGCAGGAGAGCCTCAAGTAAGACTGATTAGAAAAAATTTATTCGACAAAATATTCAAATATTACATGAAAAATACTATAATACAAAATATTTGAAGAAAAAATACTAGCCGAATGAACAGAGAGGCACTAGTTTTAAAAAGCAGAATCAGAAATCAAAACCATACAAAAAACATTTGATGGAAAAATACAAAAACACTAGACAAACGAACAGAAGTGTTCGCAGACATATTGTTAGTGCAAGCGGTGCGCATCAGTGGAGATGCACCTTTAACTACAGAAGCCGCTAAAATAATCATTTAAAAAACGAATGCTTAAATTAATCGTCATGCCCTATTTGAAGTAAAAAATGATTTGAAATGAGTATTCTATATAGATATTAATAATAATATCGCTTGCTTGTGCAGTCGGCCGCTGTCTTCAAAATGGTCAGCACCCCCAGGGCGAGGTGAGTCCACGCGCACGGAACACACACACACACATGGAACAGATCATCCCATTCATGATCATGCTTGTTTACATCCCATCTGTTTATTTTTGTACTGTGATTCCTGCACGTGTTTTTTGTCATGACCTTCCTCCCACTCCTCCCCCCTGCACCTCGCCAGTCCCCGCGGGTTCAAAAGGCGGCGGGGCGGCGTTGTCGGCGGCCTCCCTGCAGCGCTCACGCAGCGACGTGGACGTGAACGCCGCCGCCGTGGCCAAGCGCCGGCACACGCCGGCGGCGCCGAAGGGGTCCGGCCGCCTGCCCCCCGGCTCCTACGCCTCACTGGGTAAGGGGGCTGTCAGTCATGGCGGCGGCCAATCAGAGAGCAGCCGGAGGACGCGACATGGACCTGCTGTTTTGTCCTCCATTTCCTGATGCTTGTGCTTTGCATGTCATCAATGGCTGTGTTGGGAATCATTCACTCATTCCTTACGCCCTAATCGCGATGTGTAGGGATTTACATACGACAAAATGCGCTCTATTTTTGACAACTGACAACCCGTGTCGCTGTTTGCCAGTTGGCTAGTCAGGGATTAATACGAGCAGCTAACATTTTTGAAATCAGTTGAAATGTCCTAGTTGCCATACAAGTGTAAAAATAGGCTAACTACTGTTTTTAATGACACTGTTTTCAGTTTGGTTTAATAATCTAAATCTCTTTATATCATTTATTTTAAAGTCTTTTTTTAAATACATTGTTTTATTGGGGAAAAGGTGTAAAAATAGTTTAGTCACTGTATTGCTTAAAAAAATTTAAGATGTTTTAAAATAGTATTTAAGTTAAACTCGAGATTTTTTCAGTTTTTTTATCAAGTTAACCTTTTTATTTAAGAATGTTTTGAGTTTTTTAATTCGCTTTTTCTTCTAACAGTCTTAACTACAACACAAGTGTGAAACTAAGCTAACCACTGTAAACAACTATGACAATGCTGGTCGACCATCCATAGTAAATATTGAAAATTAAAATTCATTATAGTAACATCGTATTGTATTAAACTCAGTGTATTTTACAATAGTAATGCAAACAAAGCGCTTGTGTTTTTCATACGATAGCTTCCCATGTCCATCTCGTTTTGTTTGTTAGTTTTCAAAAAAAATTCCCTTTTCCTTTTTCTGTATCGGTGCAATGCATCGTGGGATTGCTTTTCTTGGGACCGTCGGTTGTTCGCTACTTTTCAAGATGCGTTGTGGGAAGCATATAAGCGATAACCTCGACATTTGAGCAGCACTACAAATGGCCAACTCACGATAACGTATATAGGGCACTATATTGTCCATAGGGAGTGATTCCGGACCGAGCCAATGTGTTTCAGTGCATGTTTGAACGTCTGTTTCACTATCTCTGCTGAAGTTACTAATACACACTTCTCCTTTCTCTTCTCTTTTTTGGCTTTGATTCTTTCCATTTTTATCCTTGCGTTCACTTTTTTTACTTTCAATTCTTCCTCCTTTCCTTGATTGTTTTTTTCCCCCCATCCTCCTCCCTCGCTCCTGTAAAGATGATGCCTCTGATAAAACGGATGGTAAGATCATCTCTTCCTCCTCTTCCCTTCACCCACTCTAACTCTTTTGTGTGCCACACAGCGCCCCTTGCTGTCTGTTCAGTCACACTAGCACCTTAATTCTTCTCCTTCACCCAATCTTAAAGCTTCATTTCTGTTGATTGTATTTCAATTCGACTGCTTTTAATGTTAATGCAGCATCAGGTGGCTTGGATATTTACTCCTTGTGCGTCTGTCCTCAGGAACCAGACCATGCAACGTAGAGAGGCAAAACATTGCTTTGGGTTTAGAAGAATGGCTTCACATTGGCAACTTTTGTTGGCTCTACGTGTGCAATTAGGGCTGAGATTCTTTATTTACGGCATATTTTGTAATCTTAATAATCCAAAATGTTATTAACACAATATTTGATGGTTTATTTTTGTGCTGGTTGCAGCCCTGATTGCACGCTCACCTTACTGAAATATATTCTGGCTCCGGAGAAGCGTTTCTGGTGTGATATCTAAAGGCGGAAATCTGTCATTTATCTGACCGTCTTATACACAGAACCCAAAAACATGCACCTTTTATATAGAACCCAGCAAAAAAAAAAAAAAAAAAACATTGGCCTATTACACAGAACCAAGAAAAGAAAAATTCACCAGTGCCTTTTACACAGAACCCAAGAGGGTGAAAACAACACCGCTGCAGTTTAACATTCACTGCCAGTCCCCTCCATGTTGACATGGATATTTGAATTCAACAGCCGTCAATGACAGTGAATGAGTTGAACACAGCAACCAGAAAAATGGGTTCACATTTTAGGCAAAATCCAAGAAAAAAAAAATACAGCGGCACCTTTTATACAAAACCCAGCAAAATCAATCTACCTCTGCCTTTTACACAGAACTCAGAAGAATGTTTGCAATTTAAAAAAAACAAACAATTTTAGTCATATTTGTTCATTTGTCATGTAGTCTCGACTGCAGTACAAAATAATCTGTGAAGAACTCTGCCCTTGTCGGCCCATTTTGTGCCTCTAATTTGATATATGGAAACCACTGCGCCGGAGGAAAATATTTCTGTTTATTTGTTTAAAAATGACTGTTTTGACATATTTAAAAAAAAAATAATAATAAAACATAAAAATTGTTTTCTCTCTCTCTCTAAATGCAAACTTCCCTTTAAATTCCCCACCCCCCAGAGCGTTTGCCCTTAGCTTTGACTTGGCCCACCATTAGTTATCGTTTGCTCTCGAGTGCAACTTTTGGCGAATGCTAACCATAAACTGTTTGTTTTTGGAGGTGTGTGTTTAAAAGCGTGTGACCTCCTCGCAGGCCGCGTGCGCACCAAGCAGCCCTTGACCGCCGCCAGCAGCGTGTCCAGCCAGGTGGACTCGAGAGGACGCAGCCGCACCAAAATGGTTTCCCAGTCACAACGTACGTTGTCTCCTTCATGGCACTACTTGCGCTACTGTGTGACTGTGTGTGTGTTGTTTATGTGGGGTTTTTCTATCGGTTACCCTCACGGCAGTGGCCATGTTTTTGTGCCTTCAGGTTCTGACGAGTCAGATTGCACACCAGGTATTCCGTGCGCGTGTACGTCAGATATCTCGAAATGTGCGTGTGTTGTGTGTATCTGTGTTGTTCCACAGGGGGAATGTTGGGCCACACGCTTTTGTCCTCATTCGGGTGTTTTTTTTGTTTGTTTTTTTATGAATACAGTGGAACCTCTGAGGTCCCTTAGGGAAATAATATAAATACTGATAACTTTGTTACTGACTGTTAATGCGAATTAAAAGGTGATGTAACAAAGGCTGCCCTCTTTTCCTTTAGCTGCTGAAGGGAACCTCCAGCAAATCAGCAGCAGATGATTGAAGTGTTCTTAGAGGCTGATATTTAAAAAGGGAGTTTGTAATTTGTTCCTAGCCCTTGAGGCGATTTATATACAAGGAGCAGGACCTAGAAGTCCATTGGGAAGCCAGTCTAGTGCAGCTAAAACTGGACTGATGTGCTCGCTCTGCCTGGTTCTCGTTAACAACCGAGCAGCAGAGTTTTGAAAAAGTTGTCGTCTCTCTGCGGAGGCCAGTAATAATAAACAATTTGAAAAAATATCAATTCATTTTTATGTGTGAAAAAGTTTATTTTTTTAACATTGAAACCACTTTTTAATTTTAAAAGATTGTGATTACATCATTTTTTTAAAATTCTGAATTGTTGTATAAAAAGTTAACTGCTGTAAAAACAATGTAACTGGCGACCATGAAACAAGTGACAATGGTTGTGGTGATGCTGGAATCTTACTGAAGCTGCTCCTTCTTAATAAAAAAGAAAGAAAGAAAAAGCAAAACATCTAGAGTCTTTTGACGATCAAAGTTTTTCCTCATCTTTAGAGATGTATGTTTCTCCCTTATTTTGGACCATTCCACTTCAGAGGTTCCACTCTCTGTACGTGAGTGTGTGTGTGTGTGTGTGTGTGTGTGTGTGTGTGTGTGTGTGCGCGCACGCACGCATGTTATGTTTCATCTCAGGGCTTCAGTGCGGAAAACACAAAATGGTTCCAAACTGTCTCGGCAACATTAGCGTAGCAACATTAGCCAAAACATTAGTCAGATGGACGGACGAACTAAGCTGTCCGCTAGTCATGCATGTACAAGAGTATATTTTAAAAATGTTTTGGTCTTTTCCTCATGGTGTGGACCGGCTTCGCTTCCATGTCCCCGACATGCACCGCCTCCCCCTGAGCTCCTCCGTTTTGTGGCCTCCTTATTGTTAGTCTTATGAAATTCATCCATTCAGTCACGGCGCTTTCAGAGCTTTTCCCATCTTGTGTTCCAAGCTTCCCATCATTCACCTTAGTTTAATCTGCTGTTCCTTCCCCCCTCCATGGCTCAGGATCTCAGTCTGCTACCTCCGCCGGTGGTAAGAGTCTTATCGCCTCCTTATTGTTTGTTAGTTAATTTTTTATTTATTTTTTTTCCCGCTTTTCTACCCTCCTTCCTGGCACCTCAAGCTCCTTGTCCCCCTCCTCACACCCTGGCCAATGCATGCTGGGGTGCTCGTAGTCATCACTGAGGTTTTCACCGCACTTCTTTTGTTGCACAAGTTAGGCTGGGGCAAAACGGGCTCAGAAAAGCCCAAAAAGATTCCTAAAATTTCTTCAAACACTGGTGTGTGATGTGTCGAAATTATTCAGAAATCCACTTGAGAAAAATGAACGCCTCGTTCAACCTGCCCGTAACTGTATCTAATTTCTTAAGGGCCTGTTTGAACTTTGTTGCCAACAAAAATGTCAGCCAAGACACCATGCCCCAATTAGTCGCAGATTGCCTTAAAAATCCACTTGAGAGAACTAAGAACCTCCCTCAAATAGACGTCTTGCGGAAATAAGTAGTAACTAAATAATTCCTTTCTTAGGGGCCCATTTGAAGTCTGTTGCTAACCAAAACAGCAGCGAAGACACAATGTACCAGTTAGTTGCCCAGTCCCTTGAGAATCCACTCAGGAAAAATAAACGCCTCCCTCAAATAGTTGCTTCGTTCAAACTGGGTGTACCTTTACGCGTCTCAGTTCACAGGTGCCCATTTGAATGCTTTTGCTAACTAAAACAGGAGCCTAGACACCATACCCTAATTATTCGTCGGGTGCCTTATGAATCCATTTGAGAAAAATAAACGCCTCCCTCAAATAGACATTTTGCTCAAACTGGTAGTAACCATCTATCCCAGTTCATAGGCTTTGATTTTTGTACTCAGTTGCCAACCAAGACACCAACGTAGGCACCCAAATAAGTTGAAGGAATCCAAGACAAATAAAGGCCTCCCTCAAATAAACACTTGCTCAAACTGTTAGTTAATGTAAGTTTCTCAGTTAATGGTTGCTTTGTTGCTAACAAAAACATCAACACCTACCAAAAGAGACTATGATCTGCTCGCTCCGCAATGTTGTGTTTGTCCGTGTTAACTAAATAAACTCCTCCCTTAATTATATGCCTCCTTTATCCTCCCTTAGAAAATATACAGGTCTGTCTAGTTTTCCATTAGGCCCAGTTCGTTATTGGTCTGAAAATACGTACAAATAAAGGCCTCCCACCTGCACGATGTCTCACCCATCTGCAGTTGAGTAAAAGAACAACTGTTTGTGGAAAAATGTACATATTTGGTATCAAAACTGCATTTTTCTAGTCCGCACAACCATTCATTGTCTAACACCCGTGAATCTCACTTGTTGATGTTTTTAGCCTAGCTGCGTGCCATTAGCATAAATGTCGTGCGTGTCTGTGGCAAGCGCTCTCATTGGTTTGTTCTCCAGGCAGACGGGAAGTTGGCTTGCACACATGACGTGATGGGCACGTTATTATAAATATTGTTGATTTTTGCTGTCACTGGTCTGACTCGACGTCCTCTCTTCCCGAAGCGGGAAGCCGCAGCGGCTCCCCCGGCCGCGTGCTGACCACCACGACGCTCAGCACCATGAGCTCGTCGGCCCACCGGGTGTTGCCGGGCGCCGCCGGGGACGGGCGCAGGCGGAGCCGCATCCCCCGCAGCCAGGGGTGCTCCAGAGACTCTTCCCCTACACGCTTGTCTGTTGGTGAGTGCGGGAACACCTGCATTTTTGCTTTGTGCATCCCGAAAGTATTCATTGCGCTTCACCTTTTCCACTTTTTTCCCCCAAAATTATTAAATTCATTTTTTCCTAAAAATTCTACATGTAACCCATAATGACAAGGTAAAAAATGTTTTTGGGAGGTTATTGCAAATGTATTCAAAATAACTAAGAAATCACGTATTCACAGCTTTTGCCATGAAGCCCAAAAAGCTCTGACCATCCTTGTTGATATTTCTACAGCTTAATTTGAGTGTCCTTGTGATAAATTTGTTTGATTTTACAGTTTATCCAGGAAGTATTCACAACGCTTAAATGATTCCACATTTTTTTATGTTACAGCCTTATTCAAAAATAGAAACATTCTTTTTTCCCCCTCCAAATTCTACACACAACTCATCATGACATCAAATTGGTGCCGTCTTTGCTTAAAGGGATTCGGTGGTCCATGTCATAGAAATACCTTTTGAGCTAAGATGGCTATCTCCCATGATTTTGCATCTTTCGTCCTAAAACCTTCAAGTAAAATCTGTCCAAAAATGTCCTTTCTGTGTTTTCACCCCCTCCTGCTCCCCGTCTGTCCTCCTTTCTCTTCCCACTTGCTGCTTCTCCAGCTCCCTCCAACATCAGTTCCATCTACAACGGCGCCAGCAGAGGAGGTAAGGCTTTTCCCGGGACCGCCGCTACCTCGCCCCTCAATCTCTACGCTTTGTGATCCTTCCGTCCGTCTATTCGTCGTCCCGACTCCCTCTCTAACGTTATCATCACAATACGGACGCACGATCCTTGCGTCTCCATACGAACAAACGAGCCTTCTCGCGTTACGTCCGTTTATTTTCATCCTTGTGATGAAGCCGGCAATTAACCCTGATTGGCTGGACATCGGCTGAGGTGCGATCAAGCATTCCGTCCTTGCCGCCACCCTTTCAATTAATCTCACTTCCTTTGTCCTTGTTTAGTGATGGCCGAAAATGCAGGATGAATACGGTGTTCAGTGTGAGCACGGACGACTTGTCCACAGATCAATGACAAATCGTTTTATTTTGAAAAACTGCAGTGTTCCTGATCAGATGAATCCATTTCACTTGCGCTTCAGGCGACGCCCACGCTTATTTCAAGACCAGGGTGTGCATGCTAACTTAAATGCGATGCCAAAGAAAGAGAAAAGGCACAAACAAATCTTGCAAAAGAGGAATCTCGTGTGTGGGCTGTCCCTGAGTCGTAGCACACGAGACAAAATATGTTTTTCTTTTTTTACAGTAGTTTTAATTATACAGAATCGATTCTCTTCATGTTGAAAGTGGCACTTCACAAGGCTCTATTTTTAGCCTCCGTGCCTTTTCATTTATATCTATATCCGATGTTTGTATGAAGCATCAAAGACAATTACATCATCATCATCATCACCATATTCTCCAGCCAAAAGCAGGTGTTCAAAGTGGTGTTTCACAAGGCTCTCTTCTAAGCATCGAGACATGTTAAATATGATCGTAACTGTGCAGAAAACTACAAAAACAAAGTAAAAAATACCTTTGTTTGCGTGGGCGTGGCCTAAAAGAATTGACATAGAAGCTCATCTGCATTTTACTTGAACTTGAAGTTGACCAGTGTTCACATTCCTTCCTTTATGTCACATTTTCCTCCTCCTTTTCCCTCACATTTACACTCTCTCTCTTTGTCTTTCACAATATTCTTCTTCCTTCTCCTCGTCCTTTTGCGACACTCTCAAACCCCCGCTCGGCTGGCGTTTTTCCCGTCAGCCCGGGGCAGCCGCATCCCCCGGCCCAGTATGAGTCAGGGCTGCAGCCGAGAGGCCAGCAGGGAAAGCAGCCGGGACACCAGCCCCGTACGCTCCTTCACGCCCCTCGGTGAGTTGCAGTAGCCGGAAGCCCCCCCCCCCCACCCCCCCACCGCTGCTCGCCGTCCACCTTTGGAAAGGTTTACAATTTACAGTAAAACAACCCAAATCCCTTGCATGTTTTTTTGCGGGACTTTTCCAATTCCGCTCACGCCCTTAGCATGGAGCGACGCGGGGGGCTAACTTAAAGTGTGTGTGCCTGTGTGTATGTTTGAATCTGGGTTACAGCCACGCGGAGCTACTCTCGCTCCACGGGAGCTCTCCACACACCCGATGCTTTTGGGGCCGCAGGTGAAGGCTGAGTACTTCTACTTGTTCTTCGTATCGTAACCAACCAACCGACCATCCAGTTGGCCTTGATTTCACATCTTTGTCTTTTCTTTGCTGCACCACTTTTCTGTTTCCTTCTTCTTGCTTCTTTTGATTTATTGTTTTTGCATTTAGGATGCCAGAGCCTTCCAGTGGAATCGCATGTTTCCTTCCCATTATGTTAAAAGCATTGTCAGTTGTGTGCAGGTTAGCAGCAAGTGTTTTTTAAGCTCAAAATGCATGAAAGGTCTTTACTCTTTGACAGAAACTTAAAAACGTAATAAAAGATGGCAGTGTTTGCATTTTTTTAAGACAAATTCAACCTTCTACTCTCAAGTAAAAACATGAAAAAATAAAACATGATCACCTGCCATACTATACAAGCAAAACATTGGAGCATTTTTCATTTTTCTAAAGAAATGCAGCTCAAATGTGAAGCAGTTCGCAGAAAGAGTGTTAGCACATCTAAATGTTGGTTCAGTGATTCACATGAAATCATCATTGTTCACTTCTTACAATAAATGTTGAAGTTTGTAAAGAAATTGCAACTCACATGTGAAGCACTTCTCAGAAACCATACTTATGCAACTCCATTTTAGTTCCGCAATTTAGAGAAAAGTGAAATATTTGAGCATACAGTAAATGTTAGTTTCATGTTAAACACTTCTCAAACACATTGCTCATAGAGCTTAATTTGCAGAATCTATTTTCCAGTTTATATATAAATATATATTTATATTTTGAGTGTTTCAAAAAATGCAACACAGCTTCCACGCTGCTATTGTGAACACAACTGTATTCATCAGTGGACACTGATGCCGTTTTCCTGTTTTCTTTCAGCCAAATTTTGTCCTCAAATGTCATCTAACCAATCACAACATGAACTTACAGTTTTGTCATGGATGAGTCATCACCCTTTGCATATTTTGAAGTTTTATCCCAAGCATGCCAGGCCTCCTTTGTTCGTTTCTCCTCACATTTTCCCTCACATCCGTCGCGTCTGCTTCCAAACTGCAGGCTCGAGTTTCGGCATGGGTCAGTCCAGCCGCCTGTCCTCCTCGGTCAGCGCCATGAGGGTTCTCAACACCGGCTCGGACGTGGAAGAGGCACTAGCGGACGCCTTGGTATGAAAAGCATAAGCGCGCGTGTGTATGTGTGCGCGTGCGTAAACTAACCCTGCTTCTACCTCTTGTTTAATGCTGTCAGCTGTTGGGAGACATGCGATCTAAGGTCAGCCTCTTTTTCCCTTGCCTTGTACCTTTGGTCTTGTCTTGTCTTGCCTTGTTGTGTGTGTGTGTTTAGTACTCAGAAGACCACCACCCGTGTATTTCCACCAAAAGTGGCTCTTTGGTATTTATCACCACCCTGAGGTCACAGACAGAGCTCATATTTCAGGAGAAAAGTCATGAAAATAGCTGCAATGTGCCTCCAATCCAGTAGGGGAGCAGTACAAAAAATCTGAAGCCATCGAAGCAACATTTGTGGCAATTGTGTTTTATGGAGAAATCATCAGAAGTTACTATTACTTATGCACAAAATATGACATTCAGTCATTCGCAGGAAAGCAATTGTTCACAGATGTTTACTTTAGATGTTTGTAATAAATCATGCAACAGATATGTGAAGCAGTTCTCAAAAGGAGTGCTTATACAGCTTAACGTTAGTTCAGTGATTCATAGGTTAGCAATATTTTTGAACATAATTCCATGTATTCAATGAATAGCTGACGTTTTAAAGGTAAATGCAAAACATGCATAGTAAATAGAAAAAATAATAAATTAGCCGCCTCTCTTTCTTCTCTGTTGTTTTGCTTCTCTCGCAGAAGAAGCCGGCGCGGCGGCGGTACGAGAACTACAGCATGTACTCTGACGACGACGCCAACAGCGACGCGTCTAGCGCCTGCTCGGAGAGATCCTACAGCTCCCGGAACGGGGGCGCCATACCCACATACATGAGGCAGACCGAAGACGTGGCCGAGGTCAGGCCGTCGGTTGGTCTGTGTGTAAAGATGAGTGTGTGTTTGAATTAGGGATGCGCAGATACCACTTTTTCATACCGAGTACCGGTACTTACATTTGGGGGTCGGGAAACTCTGTGCTTGTCCGACGGCCCGCGGTGGCGGCCGCCCGAGCGCCGTTCATCATCCATTTTGCAGAGCATCATTTGCAGTCGGCTTTGGTGTTGTCGTCCGTGTTTACGTGAACTTATCTCCACTTGACCGGGAGGAAATGGTTTCTCTCTCTGTGTCTGTCTGTGTTTGTGACGGAAGAGGTTTCGACCTCCACCAAGGCAAAGTCAATAAGTAAAGTGTGTCTGATGTTTGTGGACTATCCAGGTGCTGAACCGCTGCGCCAGTGCCAACTGGTCCGAAAGGAAGGAGGGTCTACTGGGTCTCCAGGCCCTTCTGAAGAACCAGCGCACCCTCAGGTGGGTCGGCCGTCGTGGCATCAGACCCGCGTGTCTCAGAACCACCTCAACGATCCTTGAATTCTGCCTTCTTTTTTTATATATATATATTTTTTATTATTATTACATTCCGCAGCCGTGTGGAGTTGAAGAGGCTCTGCGAGATCTTCACCCGCATGTTTGCCGACCCTCATAGCAAGGTACGGTTTGCATGGACGGAGTCCACGTCTCACACACACACACACACACGCACGCACTCACTCACTCACTCACTCGCTCGCTGTAATTGCACAAATCCATCATTTTATTTCCCGCCATTCCTCACTGTACCGGATTCTGCCTCCCCAAAAAAAACGAGGACAGAGTCACACCAGCACCTCCTTCCTGTTATTGAACGGCAAAATTTACAACAGGTGTGTGAAGCGTCAAACAGGAAGTGGCCAATGAGCTTAAGAGTGTCATCAGCGAATTGCAACAAGCGCAAGAGAGACTGGAAGAGTCACAGGAATAAAAGAGTACATTTTCATGGATCATACACCTGTTTAGAATTTTGCTAATCAGCTCCTTGTTAGAGAGCAACAAGTTGTGCAAAAAGTACCGAAACAACAGAACTGTTGGACATTCAAAGGTCAAATAAAGTTCCCCTGTAAAGGTTGTAGTGCATTTTAGGGTCATCCTGAAATTTCACCCCAAAGCCCGGCACAGTGGTGCCTTGAAATACAAATTTTATTTGTTTCGTGAGCACACTCGTAACTCTGTATCGCTAATCATCTTTCCCCATTGGAATTATTGGAAAATGTCGTTAATCTGTTCCAGCGCCCTCTACCCCCCACCCTAAAAAAAAACAACACATTTTCATAATGTGATTATTAATACAGAAAAGAGCTCTGTATAATTTTTACTGACTCCTTCTGGTGTGCCCACCTTGGCCACCGGGGGGCAGTATAATACAGTTATGAAGACTCACAACAACTGTAAGTGACTCAGTCAACTGCAGTAATATTAGTTTTTTTTTTTTACAGAGGATAAAGAAAATCTGCTCTTGAGTATTATATTCTCCATCTAAATGTGTTGCTGTATCAATTGTGTTCAAATATCCGTTTTTTTAAAGTGTTGTAGTTAAAGGTACAACAATTAATGGACAACTAATCAATTATGAAATCAATCGATAATGATTTTTGATAATCGATTAATCGTTTAGAGACCTTTTTTAACTTAAAATTGTCGAAATCCTATGATTTTTACCCTCAGTAATTATTATTCTTATTATTATTATTATAATAAAGAAGTAAATATTAATTAATTCCTTATAATAATAAGGCAGACTGATTCTCTTTGTTTCATCAAAATGACATCCGCCAACATCTTTAGCTTTGTAAAATAATTATCAACATTTTTGCCTGTTTTCTGACATGTTACAGACCAAATCTGTAACTGAATCAATTCATTTTTTTAAGCATTTCTGCACTGTCAATTTGAATTAATGTCTTGTTCTTGAATAAAGGCATGGAAATTTTATGGTTTTTATCTGATTCACCAATTAACAGAAAAAATAATGGAAAATAATTGTTCGTTGAAGCCCTAGTTATAACACTGCAACGATCGATGCTATTCGTTAACATGTCTATGGCGTTTTGCATTGTGCGTTAGCATTAAGCGAGCGGAAGGCAACATCTTGAGTCCTCTTTTTTGAAGAATTGTTGACTATCTGCCAAACTGCAGCCCGTTGTCAAGTGAGTTGAGTCACTGCCACCGTACTGCGCTTGTATCTCAAATTTCTGCTCGCACGTCAAAGAAAAATAGCGGCCCGAACGACGGCTCGTAGCTCAAAACCCGTAAGTCGCTTCTTGCCTATCTTGAGGCACAACTGTATTCCTTTTTTGTGAGGAGTGTAGGTACTGTATAATGAAAAGAAAACAGCAGGAAAAGTTTTATCCAACCCCATTTTTATGTTTTGTTTTTTTTGACATATATAGAATATTGATTTTGAGAGCTTTAAATTTCAGGTCAATTTGACCTGCAGCCGAAACGGGAGGTTTATTCCCCAAAGATGCATGACGCGCACATAAACACACACAAAGGCATGCAGAATTCTCTAACGGCATGCCACGCCCGAGTGTGCGTGTGACCTCACTGGATGGAACGTCTTTGGCCGCGTTGGCTTCTTCTACTTCCTCACCCAGAAGTTCAGACAACTAGTCGGGCTGCCATCTTTTATTTTATTTATTTTTAAATTTTATTTATTTATTTATTTATTTTAACCAACTGCACTGCACTCCATCTAACCCGCATGGGACCCTCTTCCCTCCCTTCCCTCCCTTTTTCCTTTGATTTTTTTGACCTTTTGATGATTTCAATGAATTTCAGCGAGACTCCGGCAGGGTGTACGGCACGGCAGAATCCGGTATAAGCTCGGCCTCCTTCAAGGTACCGCATCCCATCCCGTCCCGTCCACCTCATTCCCATTTTTTTTTTTGTGGTTCCTTCTTGCATCTCTTCTACGCAAAACGTCACATGTCCGGACATTTGACTCCATAAAGTGTTCTGTTTTTTTTTTTTTTTTAATGTAACCAGTGTGTCTTATTCTGTTTCCCCTCCATGCTACTGCTGCTCCTCCCTGGAACTCCACAGAGAGTAAGTGTGTCTGTTGTTCAGATGAAATGCTAACCCATTGCTAAGGTGAAAAGCTTTCCTCCCTGAAAGATGCATTGTTCCCTGTCGTCAAAGTATCTCTTCGAGCTGTTGTTTAATGGGAGCGTGGCCGATGGATTGTAACGCGACACTCCTCTAAAGTCACTTCCTAACGACTCTGAGCACAAAGAACGGATTTGTGTACACGGTAGAATACCCACGGCGTTGCGGCAACCGGAGCGCCTAAAATACGCCACTCGGTGGTGTGATGCCGCCCGCGGTGTCCCGTGGTGGTCGTTTGATTATGACGTGAAGCTTATCGGATGACTTGGGGACCTTCTGTCAACAAGGCAGCTAAGGCCCGCCGCACACTGAGCGGCAACTATATTTAAAATTTCATATGTGGCTTAGAAAGCGAAGCGTTGAGAGTCTCTGTCGCCACGACCAGTAGGTAGCGGTTATAAGTTCAATTACTACTTTTCCTGTTTACTGGAAGATGTCACATTTTTGGAATAGCGTGTGATCGTCTGTAATAGTACACGAGGAACTTAATTTCACAACACGCGTTATGACTCCGCACTTGAATTTCTCTGTAGATGCTGCTGTTTTGGTTAACGAGTGGGTTCCAAATGCTAGACTAGTCTAGTTATAGTTAAGCCTTGTTTTTCTAATGGACAAAAGTTTATCACTTCCCTCAAGTCGAGGCCTACGTGATGGAAGGTTTCTGTTTAATACCCGACGCCATCTAGTTACGTTTTAAACTTCAGGTCAATTTGAGCACCCTTTACACTGTAAAAATAAATGCAAAACTCGTACGCGTACAAGTAGAACAAGGCCAGCAGTAGACGCTTCATCAATGACACTGTCGCCATGTGATGTGTGATTTCATATACACAACATGCACTAGGACTTGAATTCCTTGGTAGGTGCTGCTGTTTTGGTTAGCAAGGGAGTTCAAATGGCAGTTAGGGCCACTGTACTGGAGTAATCACAGGTGCTACTTGTTTTCATGATGGCGGGGAAAAGGGAGGCGGCTGTAATTTGAGGAAATACATTTTATCAGATGACAGCCTGTAACTGTGTTGTTTTTGCGTGCGTTGTCAGGTGTTCAGCATGTTTCTGGAGACTTTGGTGGACTTCATCTTGGTCCACAAGGACGACCTTCAGGACTGGCTGTTTGTGCTGCTCACGCAGCTGCTGAAGAAGATGGGCGCCGACCTGCTGGGCTCGGTGCAAGCCAAGGTCCAGAGGGCGCTGGACGTGACGCGGTCAGTGGAGAAAGCGCGCTTACATTACCGCACGCACTTTGGCACCACCGTGCTTGTTTTAAGGCGTCTTGTCCCTGCAGCGAGTCCTTCCCCAACGACCTCCAGTTTACCATCCTCATGAGGTTCACCGTGGACCAAACGCAGACACCCAACCTTAAGGTAACCACTACGAGGTCTGTGTGTGTTTGTGTTTGTGTCGAAACAAGAGTGTGTAGCCGGAAGGGACGGTGGGCTAGCGGTAACCATGGTAACAGTTGTCGCAAGCGCTCTTTCTCAACAAAACCTCCTGAGTGAGTTCTTCTTGCTATCACTCCTTCACCATTATGCCCCCACATCCTTTGACGCTAACATATCTAAAAATAAACAGTCAAGATAATGTAGTTGCACAAGTGTGCACACCCTCTTGCAACTGGGACTGGGGCTGTGTTCAGAATTAACCAATCAAATTCAAACCCTTGTTAAATGGGGAGTCAGCACACACCTGCAATCATTTAAAGTGCCTCTGATCAAGTTCAGATGTTCTAGTAGGCTTTTCCTGACAATGTTTTGCTTACTTTCACTTTGTTTTACTTAGTCACTTGGTAGCAGTTTGTTACAGTTATTCCTTGAGTTACTGATACGTAATTAAAGTGACTTTGCTAAAGTGACTTGATGATAAATTGATGATGTGGCACAAAAACCTGGCAATTGAACAAGTGTGTGTTGACTTTTTATATCCACTCGACTGTGAACCAATTTCACACTACCTGTCAAAGCCAGTTATTTTGGTACCGACCCAAACGGGGCTGCTTGGTGGAAACGCGGCTTTTCTCCCCATCCTCCTCTGCCGATCTGCTCCTTCCCTCCCTCTGTCCTCCCCCCATCTTTGTCACACTCCGCTGACTTGACGCCGTGCTTCTCCTCTCTCTCTCTGAAGCCTGTGCGGAGCTCATGTTGCGGGCGAGGCGGGGGAGGGTCCGGGGTAAAATTGTTCCCCCCCAGGGCGCGGCGCCACGCCTGCTCGCTAGATGAGCAGGCCGCCGCCTGGAGACGCTCCTGCCAGGTCAGTGCGCTCCTGGGGGGAGCAACAGTGTGCCGCCCTAAAGTCATTAAGGAGGAAATTGCCGTGTTCCCGGTGCACTTAAGGAACGTGAATTTCGTTTGGCATGTCTATCACGAGTAGACCCGCAAAAAAGTTTGCGGGTCATGACGAAAAAGACAGGAAATCTGCCATTTTGGCTGAAACCGTCCATTTTCAGTCATTTTTGCCTATTTTCAGGGGTCCTTCAAAGACAAACTCGTACTAGATTTGATGTCCGATTGCTACCAAGTTTGAATCACACAAACTTTATAAATTCAGTGGTGTCTTGAGATACAAGTGACCTGACTAGAGTTTTTCCAAGATATGAGCCATTGGTCAAACGTTTTTTTATTTTGCTGACTTTTTAAAAAAAAAAATATTTAAGGGACGACCGCTGCATGGTGGCAGAAAACTCAACTCACTTCACAACAAGCTGCAGTTTGTGCAGTTTTAACCAAACTACATAGCTTTGTCTTAATGCTAACACATAATGGGAAATGCTGTAGGAGGGGCTAACTACTACCTTTGGTGTCACGGTGTTATAACCCTTTAAGCAACGTATATTTGAAGACAATCGACGGAGCAACAGATGCAGACAGATATAACAATACTCACAGGCATGCATTCTTTATCCTCTGCGCAGAACGACTAATATTACAATGGTTTACTTAGGAGCAGAGACTATCTCCGTGTAGACTACATCTGTAGGTCTGTATTTTATTGCCCCCGGGTGGCCAAGGCGCACACACTCAACTCAACTTTATTTATCGAGCACTTTAAAAGCAACCGCACCAGGAGCAGCACAGTGTCCGTTGAATTGAAGGAAAAATGTGACCTTTTAATTATGTAATTATTGTATATTTTGATGTACAATATTACAGAGTGCTATTTTCCTTATTAAAAAACACACTACAAACATTTTGTCGTCGTTGCTGGAACGGATTAAGGGCATTTACATTCATTTCAATGGAGAAAGACGTTTTGGCATAAAAGACTTTGTGTGGTCACTTAACAAATAAAACTTGTATTTCAAGTCACCAGTGTAGATGCAACATTTTGAGGGATTAGAATTTTGGTCATTGCAGGCGCAGCACGGTGGCAAAGTTGACTTGCCGTAAAACACCAAACTAGCTCAACTCTTGAGTTTGATTTCCTTCAAAGTGATTTTGTCGGCTCATTTTTGATTTTCAGACCAGCTGGTGACGCAAACGTGCTGCGGTTGAACATTTTTCCATGTCGAACAGCGGCTCCTCCCAAGCTAAACGTTTGTGTCATTGTTGCGTGTGGCGGCAGGTGAAGGTGGCCATTCTGCGGTACATCGAGACTCTGACGCTGCAGATGGAGGCTCCCGACTTCGTCAACTCCAGCGAGACTCGGCTGGCCGTCTCGCGCATCATCACCTGGACCACCGACCCCAAGAGCTCGGACGTCAGAAAGGTGCGCGGGACTCTGCGGGTCCGTTCCCGGGAGGTTTTGCGGTTACGGCCGACGTCACGCGTGTTGCGTTTTGTGGCGTCGCAGGCGGCACAGGCGGTGCTGATCACCCTCTTCCAGCTCAACACGCCCGAGTTCACCATGCTGCTGGCAGCGCTGCCCAAGACCTTCCAGGACGGAGCCACGAAGCTGCTCCAGAACCACCTGAAGAACACGGGAAACGCAGCCCAGGTGACGCGGCGCACATTTCCTCGCCCGCCCGAAGCAAAGATTGATCTCGTTATCTCCCCCAGGCGACGATAGGCAGCCCCCTGACCCGACACACCCCCCGCTCTCCTGCCAGTTGGTCCAGCCCGGTGACGTCCCCCACCAACACCTCGCAGAACACCCCCTCACCATGGTAACGCACCCGTCCGCCACAGCTGCTGGAAATTATAGCCATTTTTATTTCTATTGATTTATTATTATTAGTTATTTTATATTTATTTATATTTTTATTGTATTTTTAAATATAGCCATTCTTTTGATTGCTTTAATTGATTCACTTCAATATAATTTAATTTCATTTTTAATGAAAGAAATGAATTGTCTAATATATAATGATACATAATTGAATTGAATTGTGATCATTTGAAATCAATGAAATTATATTTTTTTTTTCTTGTTGAATATATTAAACTTTTACCATTGAGAGAGAACCTTAAATTACATTAAAATCTATCAATTAAATTATCATTGAATTATAATCAATTCATATTGAAAATTAATCTTATAGTAATAATGTATATAGTAAATTATTTCTAATTTCATATTACAAAATTAGAATGAATGAATTAAATAGGATTTAAGTTGTGATTGAAACACAAAAAATTGGGGGGAAAGAATATTTTGGGGGGGGGGGGGGGGGCAGCCATGTTATGCAGCGTCATCGCCCTCTGCTGTCTGCTGCTAAAATGAACCTCGTAAGTCCCCTCGCGAACGTCACCTGACCAAACCCCGCCGCAAATCAGGATAGCGGGAGCCCGTGTGATCTGCGATAACTAGTAGAACTATGGGTCAGTTACGTGATGGTTTCAACCCAAACTTGCGAGAATATTAGTCATGATCAATCATTCTTTACTTCTATTTACAATTATTCCATTCAATTTGAAAATTGACAAATCAGATTCAAATGCGTTACTTTCCCTTTGCGCAAATAAAGCATTATCCATGATCCAGCTGTCATGTGGACGGTGGCGGTTTTGTTCATCATTCAGACCTTTATTGGTTTCTTTATTCTCGTCTTTGCTTGTCTACGTCACAGCTTCTGGATTGACTTCTCTTGCGGTTTGCAGTGCATTCGACTACGACACGGAGAACATGAACTCGGAGGACATCTACAGCTCTCTGAAGGGCGTCACCGAGGCCATTCAGAACTTCAGCGTGCGCAGCCAAGAGGACATGAACGACCAGCTCCAGGAGGGCGGCAGCGGCGGCGTGGACGGCCGAGCGCCGGAGCCCGCCGACGGCGGGCGCACGGCTCTGGACAACAAGACCTCCCTCCTCAACACGCCCCTGCTCTCCTCCAGTCCCCGGGGTGCACGCAAGCTCTTTTCTGACTCTCCGTACAAACCCGGCCGCAAAGACGGCAGCGTGGACGACTCGGAGCGGCTCCCGGATGGTAAAGAGGACAGAAAGTACACTCGCTTGTACCGCTTTCAGGGTGTTTTCCTGGCAGAGGCGGTACCATTCTGATTCGCAAAAGTTGTCTGCAGCACGAACCTTGTTTCTGATACAGCCCCGCCCGCTTTCTTCACGTCTCCGTTTTGCGTGTCGGCAGAAGGCAACCTGGACCAGTCGGAGGTGATGGGCGAGCTGCTGAAGGAGCTGTCCAATCACAACGAGCGCGTGGAGGAGCGCAAGGCGGCCCTCGGCGAGCTGCTCAAGCTCATCCACGACAACACGCTGCAGGTGTGGGACGAGCATTTCAAGACCATCCTGCTGCTGCTGCTGGAGACCATGGGCGACCGAGAGGTAGCTACGCACCAAAGCAACACAGCAAGCGCGTGGCGGGCCGTATTGGATGCTCTGCCATCCGTTTATACGCCGCAGATCCTGAAACACTGAAACATTACACCAAGAATTTGACAAATATGTGCGGCTACGGTGTATAAAAAAAAAAAAAAATCACTTTTAATTAAAATAGGGCCCACTTCTAACGGTCATAATTGATAAATATGAGGTCTTAAAATCAATTAAAAATAACTTTATTTCCCTGAGAATGTGGCTAACCGATTAGCGACGCGATGCTAACGTCTTCTTTTTCCAACGCAGCACGTGATCCGAACGCTGGCTCTGCGGGTCCTGCGGGAGATTCTCAGCAAGCAGCCTTGGAGGTTTAAAAACTATGCAGAGTTGACCATCATGAAGGCCCTGGAGGCGCACAAGGACCCGCACAAGGAGGTATACACACACAATTCATGGAATTAAATGATTAAAGAAAACTGTACAGTATAAAGTGAACCCCCATTTATTGCCGGGCATGCGTTACGGACCCACCCGTGATGGGTATAAATCCACAAGAGACCTTTAGAAAGATGCGTGTGTGTGTGTGTGTGTACTATTACCCCTCCCACACAACACATTTCAATGTGTAAATAAGCGGTTTAGAAATTGGATGGATGGATTTATTTTTTATTTTTATTTTTTTTATTTTATTTTATTTATTTTTTTTAAGTATTTCTTAGCGCCTGTTCTCACTCACTGTCAAGAAATGGGAGACGACAGTAACGTATAACTTCGTTTTGAGGAAATGAAAAGTTCACACAGTTCTCCAAATAAGAGACCAAGTGTGCTTGCTTTAAGCCATATATTTGTCACTCCCAGTTTAGGTTTTTCTGTAAAACTGACCCATAAAACAAGAGAATTCAACATTGTATATTTAAACACAAATGTTCAACCAAGCTATATAATTTCATCTCACAAATGCCAGTTAGCTTAATGCTTATATATAAAATGGGAAATTCCAGACGGGCTAATGGAAATTAGCATAGATGTTACCGTTACATAGGCATTATTTATTATTCTCTCTGTGGGAACAACTATTTCCTGGGATTATTTGGGGACCTTGTCTTCCTCTTCGTCTTGCTCTTAATTAGGCTGCAACTCTTCCAGTAGAGCTCAGTGCTGCTCGTTATGTTGTGGCACAACGTGGTACTACACTAAAGGCGTGCAACTCTAAATTTGGACTTGGCTATATACTGGGAGGGGGGTGGGGGGTTGGAACTATTTAAAAATCTGTAATATACGAACGATGACGTTTATGATTTGTGTGCGTTTGCCACAGGTGGTACGGGCGGCCGAGGAGACGGCGGCCATGTTGGCACTGTCCATCAGCCCGGAGCAGTGCATCAAGGTGCTGTGTCCCATCATCCAGTCGGCCGACTACCCCATCAACCTGGCCGCCATCAAGATGCAGACCAAGGTGGTGGAGAGGATCCCCCGCGACGGCCTCGGCGGGCTGCTGCCCGAGATCGTGCCGGGGCTCATACAGGTGACGGGAGAATGTCCGAATTTTACAACAACAACAAAAATGGAGTCTGATAACGACGTGTTTTTCTGTGCGGTCACCAGGGTTACGACAACTCTGAGAGCAGCGTGAGGAAAGCCTGCGTCTTCTGCTTGGTGGCCATCTACGCCGTCATCGGCGAGGACCTCAAGCCGCACCTCAGCCAGCTGTCCAGCAGCAAGGTGAGACGGAATAGGGAAGTAGAAACCCACCAAAGGAAAATCAGTAACACTGCTTATCGTGGTTTAATGGTAGACGGCCCTCCAATGGGAAACCGACCAAAATTAAAGCAGTTACTAAACTGACGAGATGAGATTCAAATGTCCAGTCACAAGCGCGCCAAAGCAAAGCCTTTCGTTCACAAAAACCTGGTCTGAGTACCATCATGTCGCCAACAGAAATTTGAAGAAGCAACCTACCAAAATAAAAGCATAATAGCCCTAAACATGACTACACCAGTCACAGATCCAAATCTAGAGTATTTTGTTTGCAAAAAGCTTGGCGGAGAATCAAGCCACCAAATGTCAAGCCAGATTTCTTTGTAGCCCTTCGTCACAAAAGAGTCTCAAAAGGGCTGCGGAAGTAGAAACCTTGTCAAATAAAACAAGTTACAGCACTGATGAGAAAATGACATTCACAGATGCTACAAATCACAGACTTTTTGTTGTCGTTCGTGTGTTTCAGCTGAAGCTGTTGAACCTGTACATCAAGCGCGCCCAGTCGGGCTCCAGCGGGAGCGAGCTGCCGTCGGACGGCCTATAGGGGAACCGGCGCCCTCTTGTGGCTTGTTTGGGAACACGCCCGTCACTCATGAAGAAAATGTCCGTCCTTTCCCGCCTCCTCATTGGCTCAAAGGATTTATGACCCCGCCCCCTAGCTAACTGGGATCATCTCTTGACGTTCATTTTTATGTTATGAAGATTATAATTTAGTCCCAAAGGTGCTGACCACCACAAAAGATAACAAAAAGTCATAAGCGGTACACAAGCAGACGTGCTTGGCTATGCATGACTCGCCATTTTAATTTGATTTTTTTAGGTTCTTTTATCCAAGTCCTAAAAAATGTCCATTTTTTTTTTGTGCTTTTTTTTTTTATTTTATTTTACAAATGTGGAAACAATGTCCGCCCCTTTCAGAATGACGACGTAGTGGATATGTATCTTATATATTAAAAAATAAATAAATATCCCGAATAGTTCTCCATGGGGGTGTGCACATTTTTTATTTTTCACTTTTTTCCCCCCCGCCTCACTCTCTTTACACTTGTAGATTATTTCTATTCTTTTACAGAATCAAACCTGTCACATCGGCTTCTTTCTTTCGTACCATGTAACCTTGTAGTTTGTCCATTGTTGTCTTATTTCACCCCCCCACCCCACCCCACGCCCGTCCTGTGTATTTCAAAAGCCGTGCTTACAGTACAATAAAGAACATGTACAGATCATCGTCGTTTTGTTCAGTTCTACTGCAGCAACTTAATATAGATCAGAATCAGAATCAGAATCATCTTTATTTGCCAAGTATGTCCAAAACACACAAGGAATTTGTCTCCGGTAGTTGGAGCCGCTCTAGTACAACAGACACTCAATTTACAGAACACTTTGGGGACATAAAGACATTGACAAAAAACAATTGTGCAAAAAGATGCAGAGTCCTCGAGCACTTAGAGCAGTTCGAACGACTAATATTGCAATAGTCCGGCGCAATGACCGTTGTGCAAAGGGCGCTGAGACTTCAAGGAGTGTATGCGGTTTAAAGTGACGAGTAGTGCGATCATCTGGGACAATGTCGGTTGTGCAAATGTTACAGATACTCCTCAATCGGTGTGCAAATGGAGCAGATGCTACTCTGGCATGAGTGGCCAGTATATGCAAATAGTGCAGCATGGCGAGACAACTACAGTGAGTGCACAAGTAATACATAATTGGCCCCACAGAAATGTGACAACGAACTCAAGTCAAAAAATTGCCAGCTTGTTGTAATGGAATTATAGGTTAGGTGTTTAAGAAGTTGATCGCAAGAGGGAAGAAGCTGTTGGAATGTCTACTAGTTCTAGTTTGCGTGAATTCATTACATATTAACCCTCTGTGCTTTTCTTACTAACAATGTTCATGGGTCAATTGGACCTCCTGTACGTTCAATCATCCACAAATATTTGAAAGAAACAAAACAATTGCAATTTTTTTTTTTCTACATAAAGCAAAAGGGAAGAAGCCCAGCACAAGAAGCTTGATGACATTTTTTTTTTTGGTCTTTTTCTGGCATTTCAAACTAAAACATTCAATTTGACAAGCGACATGAGAAGAGGTTTTTTGTTTTGTTTTGTTTTTTGTATAAGCCCAATGTAATATATTTTTCAAATACATTTTTAAAAGATTAGAATTGGGGATATAATTAGACAATGTAAATATGCATATTTATTTTATAGAAAAAGAAGAAATGTATTCCTGATATTTAAAATCCACCCATCTGTTCTCTACACCGCTTCTCCTGTTCAGGGTCGCGGGGTTACTTCAGGCAAAATTTTGGGCAGGCTGAACTGTTTGTAAACTGACATTCACACTGTCACTGAGTGGGAACTGAATCCATGCTACCTGCACTGAAGTCAGGTGAATGTACTACTACACCATCAACTACCTTCCCATCTGAAATACTATTCTGGATTTTTATTTTTATTTTACCTGCACCATGAAAGTAAATAAATAAAAGATAATACTTTACAGTTTGTAAAACATTTGTTTTAAATCCTTAAAAAAAGATTACAATTCCAAACTATTTGCATTATTAATTCATTGATTCATTAATTACAATTCCTTTTTTTCCAAATATGTTTTTTTTACCTGCAAAGGAAATCTTTGTTTTTATTGATTAAACCTGTTCTGCTGAAGATCGACCTGGGGGGGCATCTCAGGCTAGCGCACAGTGCACCATTTCAAGCCAGCGCCGCCACTGGGTGTCACACTGCTGTTTTACCAAAGAAGCAAAAACGTCAGGCGGTTAAAAATAATAATGATAACAATATATCTAATTGGTCATGTAACTACATGACGTCAATTTCTGAAAACAATATGAATCGATGGAGACAGTCTAGTTGCTTTTTTTTTTTTTTTTTTAAATTATTCTTCCTATTATGCAACGAGGCGGGTGTCCCTGCCCCCTCGGAGCCCTCTCGGAGCCAAAGTAGCATGGATACCCTTCACTCTCCACACTTTGCCTCGTCCAGGGTCCGCTCGGATCAATCATTGACCAGTAGGAGCACCTGCGTGGAGCCCGTCGACCAGCGCTGAAATGAGCCCATGTTCGGACCGCCGTACCGACCCGGCTTGAGCTCGCCGCCCGCGGGAAGGCAACCACCGCGGGACGCGATGCTCTTCTGGCAGCCGTGCACCGAGAACTTCCGTGCGCCGCTGCAACAGCGACACGACGGAAGTCACCGACGGTATGGTCCCATTTTACATTGGCCCTCCTTTTAGTCTAGATTTTGTCATGTTTGTATCATATTCGCTAACACGATGGCTGTTTGAAACACAAAACGAGGAGTCGGGCTGTGGACTTTTTGTTTTCACTTCAAAGAAACAAAACGTTTATGATATAAAAGTCCTCTCAAAAAGGCTCCGCTGTCAACTTTGCAAGTGTTATCGTTAGAAAGGGGGCGGGCCGCTGTCGAAAATGACGGAGGCACGGGCACCTCTGATTGGCTGAGCAACGGCAGGAGACGCACGCCGATTGGCTGGCGGGCCTCTCGTAGCCGAGGCTGAGGCTGGCGAGAGGACGGCGGGGGGCAGCACCTCACAGTGCGGACTCCGCAGAGCTAGCGAGCGAGCGACGGGGCGGACGCGAGCGGGGGAGCCATGTTGATGCCCGGCTGTGCGTCTCTTCGGGTTTGGGCTGAAGGACCGCGGCGGGGAGGAGGAGAGGGCTGCGAGCCAGCCTGGTGATTGGAGCGACCGGGGGCGGTGCGACTATTGGACCCCGGACATTGAGTCAAAAGCGACGTGAGGTTGCTGCTAGTTAGGCCCGCTAGCTAGCAACCCGCCAACATAACCGCCCTTCCTCGGTTGCTTTCCACCAACTAACAGCATTCGTCCGACGAGGGAGCGTGTGTGACGGTGACAAGAAGCAAGACGAGCCCCGGGAAGAGGAAACGTCCCTCCCCGGAGCTAGCCTAGCCTAGCCGCTGTTAGCATGTGAGCTTCGCCATCCTCGCCGCCTTCTTCTTCTTCCTCCTCCTCCTCCGAGTCACGACCGTCATTTCGAGGGTTGAAACTTCACAGTGTGGCGGCCCCGGACGGGCGCTTTGTTCCCCCCCACCACCACAGCGCCAATGTAGCCCGCCTCCCCCCCTTGAAAGTGGATAGTTATGGAGATACATTGCGTCTCGATTGGATGCGCCTGGCTAGCGAGCTAGGCTAGGACAAGTTTTCCTCGTCTCGTCGCGAGAGAGAGCGAGAGGCCGGGCGGACTAACTCCTCTTCCCTCTCGTCGTCGTCGTCGTCGTCGCCCCCCCCCCCCCGACTGAAGCGACAAGCTGGCGGCCTCCCAAGTGGAAGCCGAGGACAAGGAGCTGGAGCCCATGGCCTGGGTGCTCAAGATCGACGACGCCACCATCGAGTCGGGGCTGGTGCACGACTTCGACGCCAGCCTGTCGGGCATCGGCCAGGAGCTGGGGGCTGCAGCCTACAGCATGAGGTCAGACACCCGGCCGCGATGGGCAGCCGCTGGAGCACCATTTCCAGCTTCATTTGCTCGTTGTCTTCACGACTGGGGTGCACTCATAGAACAACTGTTTTACTAGTAACGGTTTTCCCGCTACTAGTACCACTTTTGACAAACTAGAATGCAATTAAACTCTACCAGTAAACTGTTGTGCTACACTAGTCGCATTACCAGGTCCAACTAGTTGGCATTTGTTACCTACTCAGCAAGTAAGACATTTCAGCACGCTAGTAGAGCGACTAGTGCTACCAGTGACATTATAAAATTCAACTAGTTAACATTTCATGCTTCGCAAGTAGTACTAGTAGAGCACAGATGTCAACTGGTGCATAGTTTTGTCTCACGAGTAACTGAATACTATGCCACAGTTGTCCTAGTGATGACTTACTAGTATTGTTTTTTTCCACCACACTAGTAGCACAACTTCAGCATAGTAGTAGATCAACTACATACTACTAGTGAGGCAAAAGTGTCCACGAGTTGACAGCTGTGCATCACTAGTACTAATTGTGAACCACTAGACGTTAACTACTAGAATTTAACAGTGTCACTGGATGTACCAGTAACAGGCCATTGTCAACTAGTGCATAGTTTTGCCTCACTAGTAACATATAGTTGTCCTACTATTGAGGACAAAGAGTGTACTACTCGTACATGGCCCTTCAGCTGTCTATTAAGAAAATGGAGTAAATGCTCCACAGTGGCTGTCCATAGGCCAAGGGCGCACTGTCGCCGGGACTACTAACCTGTCCCGGTTTCCCGACTGTATTGCGTGCTCGTCTTTGGGGTGCCGGGTGCCCTTGGTTTTGGAAATTTGGATCTCCGCCATCAAGGCGACCCTCGCGCAAGCTGACACGGAGGCACGTCATCATTATTTTGGATGGCGTATGGTGGATCTAGCGCTTACCACGCCTGCCTCGCAGTCGAGCGGTTCTGGGTCCGACTCTCAGCTTCCTGCCGCATTCAAAATTCGGTGAAAATGTGTCTTGCGATTGGCTGGCGACCGGTCCAGGGTCCCCGTGCGTCTCCTCCGTTTTGCTCGTCTCACGAGCACAACGAATACATGTCGAGTCTCGTCACCCGTCCCGGCCGAGAACTCTGGAGCTAGACGGGACCGAGTTCTAGAGCCAAATAACCGTTTTGGCGTGGTGGCCGAAGCGTGTCGAAGCCCGAAGGTAAGCAGAGCTGCAGTGTTAGCGTATGTTAGCATTAGCTTCTCATGACATCGTTGGGCTACGCCGTCGACATGGGGAGTATGTGTATTTGGCGATGACGTGTACTATGTAATTCTTGATCCTTGTGGCATTTTGACCAAAGCGCGTAATTGAGGCACCCGGCAACGGTTTTCTGTATTGCGCCACTTCCTGGTTCCTTACGCTCGCTCCTGATTATTCCTCCCTTCCTCGACGCACCTTCATACCAAACGGGAACCGCACATTAGCGCAACTTCTCTCAGTCTCTGATGAGCGAGGAAATATTTTGTGCGTCCCGGGTACCAAACGGCCCCGACCGCGTTAGCGTGTTAATGATTTGTTTGACGTCCACGCGTCTCCTTATCAGCCGCCCCCTCCGCCATCTGCCCGCGGCGGCGTGTTTGACGAGCTCGCTGCGAGTCCACGTTGGGGTGAGGGGTCGAGGCGCTCGACATCTGGTCGGGACGTTTCGGTCCGTCGGACATTACAGGAAGCGGCCGCGGTTGTCCAGGGAAGTCGGGCTGCCGTCTTAGAGCGTTTTTGTTGATTTCTTTTTTAGTTTTATAACATAAAAACGACTAAAACAGTATCAGCTTCCGTCTGTAGTGACTTTCAACTACACGAACACAAAAACAGCTCTCAAAGTTTTGACGTTTTTTTTATAAATATTGGTGTTTCTGTCAAAACTACGTCAACATAAGACCATTTGGTCTCTTGAAAGGTGCTTTATACAAATATCTAAACTGTTATTGAAAAGCTGAAAGACTGCGCGTCTTTTCTTACACGGAGGACTAGCGTGCTTACGTTTACAGAGTTGACTATTAAAAAATGTGGTCAGCAGTAGATGCGTCTTCAGGAGTTTTTCGGAGGCCCGTGTAAGCGGGACCATGTTAAAAAAAATAAATCGAAATATTTCAAAAACGTAAGCATAATGGTGCGACAACTGAAACAGACGTTCTTTAGAAAGTTGCGGGGACTCGACACTTTTATCAAGATATTTTTGGGGTTTTTAAAAAAAAGACAACCCTGAAATCGTTTTAAGTAGTTGCACTTATATCAAAGACAAGCGAGCAAAAGGTTCATGAAGAAAACCATGATGTTACTGGGTTGTATATTTAGACAGACGGAGACTTGTAGGGTTTTTCCGTCTGTACTTAAAGAAAAATGACGAAAAAAATGTTTCGCTAAAGCAAAAAAAAAAAAAAAAAAAAAAACGTAGAGTTTGACGGACAGTCAGATACTAAATGGCTTTTGAATGCAAACTAAAGTTTGAAGGAGTAACCTTACCTCTGATCTTTTCACACGGTTAGTCAGTAAACCGTTGTAGTTGTAGGTATTTTTTTTTTGTCTTTGAACCATATCACACTTCCCCTAAAAGTCTGCAACTCGTATATTTCGCGAAGCGTAAAGTCATAGCTAAAGCGCGATCGCTTCATCCCAAGTTGTAGGAATTGTAGGCTTACTCGATTTTTGTCAGTAATTTACAAGATTGAATGAATCTTTGCAATTCCATTTCTTGTATGAATGACATGCATTTGAATTTGCAGTGGCTGTAAAAAGTCTCCATGCCGCTTTTTAAATGCCAGGTTTTTGTCTTACAGTACAAAGAGACCAAGTGAAATCATTGTAAAAGGTTTTCCATCATTAAGATGACCTACAGCCTGTACAACTCGAATGACACAAATAAATTGCATGTTGTCGAGAGGGGAAGTCAAAATGTACAACTGAGTGAATGTAGTTGCACAAGTGTGCACACCCTCTTCGAACTGGCCGTGTGGCTGCGTTCACAATGAACCAATCGCATTCGTGTTCAATGGAAGTCAGCCCCCACGCGCGTACGATCGACCGACCCCAAATCGCGTTGGGCTGTTCTAGTAGGCTTTTCCTGAGGCGCTTGTGTCCCGTGTGCGTTTCAGTGACGTGCTGGCCCTGCCCATCTTCAAGCAGGAGGACTCCAGCCTCCCCCCGGAGAGCGAGAGCAAGAACCTGCCGTTCCAGTACGTGCTGTGCGCCGCCACTTCGCCCGCCGTCAAGCTGCACGACGAGACGCTCACGTACCTCAACCAAGGTGCTCCCAAACTACCTTCACTTTCAAATCAATTCGATATTTTCTGATTGTTTGAAATACTTAGATTTATTTTGGGGCATTCAGTTAACATTTGGAACTTTAGTATTTAAAAAAAAAAAAAAAAAAAAAAATTCAAACAAATTAAGATTTAGTATTTTCTCTATACATTTTGATTCTGAATATTTTGAAATTGTCTTTTTTATAAATGGAAAAGAATTGATTCCCTGAAATTCATTTTGTTTTTTTAATTTGAATTTATTTTTTACTTTTTTCCCAATCATGTCACGTATGGAAGGACCCTTAAAACTTTTAAAAAGATATTTAAATGTATTTAGATTTTTTTTTAATGAATTAACATGCATAGAAATTTTTTTTTTCAAATTAACAAAAAAAATCCTTTAAATGCTTATTTCTATTAAATTTTGTAAGTTGAACGAAACATTTTGATACATTTAAAAAAATGAAGCATTTATTCAATTTGACATTTGAATAAATAAAAAATCTTATTCATTTATATTCATTTTTTTAATGCCTTTTTTCCCTTCATGTCACTGGTGGGAATTAAAAAAATTTTTTTAATGTAGATTTATTTGATTTAAAATCATTGTTAAATATTTGTAAAATAAATAATTTGTTCCCATTTCTCTAAGAAAAAATGTGATATTTTAAACATTTATGACTTCTTCCCCCCCTCCCTCCCTTCATTGTATAAATGTCTGTGTTGCAGGCCAGTCTTACGAGGTGCGCATGTTGGACAACAGGAAGCCCGACGAGTTACCAGAACTCACCAACAAGATGGTGAAGGTCAGGATACGCGCGGTCGCATGGGAGAGAACGTGCGTCCTACATTTGATAACAAGGGTGTGTGTGTGTGTGTGTCTGTGTGTGTGCGTGTGTGTCCGTGTTTGTGTCCAGAGCACAGTGCGCGTGGTGTTTCACGACCGGCGGCTTCAGTACACGGAGCACCAGCAGCTGGAGGGGTGGAAGTGGAATCGCCCCGGCGACCGTTTACTGGATATCGGTGAGCACGCGCGGCAGCAAAAGCGTCACGTGTGTGTGTGTGCGTGTGTGTATTTGTCACGCTTGTGTTTGTGCGCGACAGATATTCCCATGTCGGTGGGCATCGTGGAGCCCAAGACGCACCCCTCCCAGCTCAACGCCGCCGAGTTCCTGTGGGACTTGAACAAGAGGGCGTCCGTCTTTGTGCAGGTAAGCCAATCGGCACTCGCGGACTCCGTTTTGGAAAGTGGATTCTATTTAGAATGAACATGATGTTTTCTTTATTTGATACATTTTTAGATGCATTTGGATACTTTTGTTGTCATTTGTATTTTTCAGATTAATTTTCAAATCTCTATATTTTCTGTGTGTAATTTTAACATTTACAAATGATGTTAGATTCTAAATTGTAAAAAAATGACCGTTTTTTTTTTCATTATTTGAAAAATGTGTTTACATTTCAAGACTTAAAATTAGCAATTGTTTTGTATTAATAAAAAATAGGACCCGTTTTTACATTTTTCTGATTCATTTGAACAAAATCTTAATATTTCTTCTCATCAAATAGAACCTATATGTCAAACTCAAATTTGTCCTACGATGTCATATTTGGCCCGCAAGAACATATCAAACGTGTATTAGAGCTGGCCCGCCAGTATACAGCACATGCGCCTTTTTTAATTTTTGTTTTCAGTTTTTATAAGTTAAATATGTTTCATTCATCCAAATATTTTTTTAGGGTTAATTGTGTAGTTGTTTTTTGTGAATTTCAACTTTTTTTTTTGTTAGGATATTTGAAATCAACTTTATACCCGCAATCCCCCTTTTTAAAAACATGTCATATTTATCGAAATACTTCTTTTGCCGAGTGTTACGAAGCTATATTTTCCGAAATAAAATTCCCGTGTTGACTGAGCTAACGGCGTCGGTGGGCTCGCCGCGTCTGAACGTTTGCAGGTTCACTGCATCAGCACCGAGTTCACGCCGCGGAAGCACGGCGGCGAGAAGGGCGTCCCCTTCCGGATCCAGATCGACACGTTCGCGCCGGGCGACGCCGGCGACTACGCCGAGCACCTGCACTCGGCCTCCTGCCAAATCAAAGTTTTCAAGGTACTAGTTGACCGAGCAGGCGAGGGGTGTCCGGACTACGGCCTGTGGGCCATTTGTGGACCGCGGCATATCCCAGGCCCAAACAACTACTATGACTACTACTGCTGCTACTACTACTACTACTAAGAAGAATAATAATAATATCCATCCATCTATCCAACCATCCATTTTCTGTACCGCTTATCCTCACACAGGTAGCGGCGTGCTGGAGCCTATCCCAGCTATCTTCGGGCGGGAGGCGGTGTACACCCTGAACCGGTCGCCAGCCGATCGCAGGGCACATACAAACAAACAACCGTTCGCGCTCACATTCACACCTATGGGCAATTTAGAGTGTTCAATTAACCTGCCACGCATGTTTTTGGGATGTGGGAGGAAACCGGAGTGCCCGGAGAAAAGCCACCCAGACACGGGCAGAACATGCAAACTCCACACAGGCGGGACCGGGGATTGAACCCCAGTCCCCAGAACTGTGAGCCAGATGTGCTAACCAGTCATTCACCGTGCTGCCTAATACTAATAAATTGGTTTGTGATTGCAAATGGTTGTTTGTTTCTACGCCCGCGAACTGTGTGAGGATAAGCGCGCGGCACAGAAAAGGGATGGATGGATGGTTTGATATTTAAAAAAAAAAAAATAATAATAAAATCTCTAAATGGCAATTTTTGTATTTTGAATTTGGGAGTTACGTTGTCAGTAGTTTATTGAATGAAACAAATATTTGTATTGCTCAAACATATGCTTGCTAATTTTGCAGTGATCTCTTAATTTGTCCCAGAGCTGTATGGTACTTATAAGAAGTCTACACACCCCTGTTCAAATGCCATTTTTTTGTGAGATCAAAGATGATACCATGCTAAATCATTTGATAACTTTTTCCAACATTGACGTGACCTATAACCTGTACAACTTGAATTAAAGCAATTTCAAAGCCTACTTGAACTTCTGAACTTTACTTTGGGTTAATTAGACGCACTTTGCAGTGTCACGTAACATGAGTTTGAATGCGATTGGTTCATTCTGAACACAGCCGCATCTCCAACTATAGTTATTAATATCAATATTTATGTTAATTTGTATCCCACCACCGCCACATAAAAGAATTTGAATATTTGTTGTTGTTGTTGTATACATGCTACAGGTCACTTTAACGGTGGAAAAGGTTTTGAAACGATTTATGTTGTTTTTTTAATATATCGCAATTACCGTAATTTCTCCTGTAGAATGCGCATTTCCCCCCCCAGAAAATTGTCAAAAGTCTATAGAGTGCATTATACATGGGTATAGGGGGAAATGAAAAAGACTTTCCCATTTTATAAATGTATGCCAGCATCTAGAGGTTATGAAAAGACTACACTTTCATTGCAATATGCTACAGCCCCCTAGAAGTTATGGAAAAGTCATTCTAGTATGCCACCTAGAGGTTATGAAAAAGGTGGAGCCTACACTTTCATTCCAATGTGACGGGGGTACATACGACTGCATATATGTACAATCGTGCTCATGAGTTGACATACCCAGGCAGAGTTTGTGAAATACGACTGATGACTGAACAACAACCATCATTAATTTCTTTATGGTTATGTTGTGTTTAATGATAATGCTTTCTGAAATGCTTGACAGTTTAATTTGAGTCTCATTAAAATAAAATGAAATGTTTCGCCTGGACCTTCATGTTTTCTATAGAGAATTATACCCATCTCACAAATTCTGCCTGGGTCATCAAATGTGTGTTTTCTCATTTACAAAATAAAAGTAGGGCTGTGAATTTCAAAATAAGAGCAAGTAAATACAAAGAAAGTTTTGTGTGTTCTAATAAAGTGCTTAACTTCAGAATAATTCTTTGAAAATATACTAACAAAATACAGATAATACTTCATGTTTGGATCATATGGGTAGAAGCAAAATCATGCATTGTAAAAATGCATTATACATAGGCTGAAGGGTTTTTCCATCATTTTGAGGTCAACTTTGGGGGGTGCGTATTATACACGAGAAGTTACGGTACCTGGCATTTGAACAGGGATGTGTATACTTTTTATATTCACTATATACTTACCTGCTGTAAGCATTTGTTTGTGATTTTAGCCAAAAGGGGCGGATCGCAAGCAGAAGACGGATCGTGAGAAGATGGAGAAGCGCAGCGCTCAGGAGAAGGAGAAATACCGGCCGTCCTACGACACCACCATCCTGTCCGAGGTCAGTCGCGTTCGCTCCGGCTCGCGCGCCGAGTCGGCGCGCCGGCTCACTTCCTGCGTGTCCGTCGAGCAGACCAGACTGGAGCCCGTCATCGAGGAAGCGGGCGACCACGAGCTGAAGAAGTCCAGCAAGCGGACGCTCCCGGCCGACTGCGGCGACTCCCTGGCCAAGCGAGGCAGCGTAAGTGACGGTCGCCTCCGCTAAGCGCATCGCTTTTGGGATGAAAACATCAAGAACGTCCTTTATTCAACGGTTGCAGAGAATGAGAATCTGCACAGACGTGAATGAGGGGGGGGGGGGGGGGACAAACATTTTTAGCCAAGCACATTGTTTTTTTTTTATTGATATTGTGACAATATGTTAGAAACGACTTGGGAAACTAAGCTGTTGCAGTTTGTAACATAAGATATTTCCACACTAATTGGCAGGCATATTGACGAAAATGAGTCCTATTCATCGTAAAAGTGCTCATTTTGCAAAAAGGGTTTTAGACCTGCGTGCATGGATTTGTTTTTGCTCGAAACAAAACAAAGTCTGCATGGGCTCATTAAAACACAGTAACAACAAGTAACATGTTATTTTCAATCTTTTTTTGTCAATACCAAAAATGTTGATTTTTTTTTTATTTTTTTTTTTAATGGATATTTTCACGAATAAAAAAATATGCATTTTAAAGTATTGAATATTTTTTTTACCTGATGTTTCATATTTGTATTCGTTTTAAATACTTGGAATATTTGGATTTTCCCTTGTTTTTCCCCTTTGCTTATTTTTTTAGTTAATTTTTTATCAATTATTTTTATCTTATTATAAATCCTTTTCGGAATCATTTTTTTATTTCTTAATTAATCTACTTTTATTGATGCCTTTAATAAAGTTTGCATTGTGTTTGTATTTTATTGTAAATATTTTTCTTTATACATAGTACATAGAGTAGTTTTTTAAGTCATCAAAATATGAATTTTGGTTCATTTTATATATTATTGGATTAATGAAATAAAGACATGAATTTTAATATGTAGTGTTTTGTTTTGTAATTTTTAAAATTGTTGAAATACTTTTTTCTTTTCTTGGAGTAAATGTTGCCTTCTCCGTGTCGTTGTGGCGGCGGTCAGTGTTCCCCGTGGCCGGACAGCGCCTACGTGGCCCCCAACCAGGCAGCTTCTCCCTCCTTCACGTCCACGCCGCTCTCCACCTACGCCGCCGCCGGCGCCACCGCCTCCGCCTCCGCCGGCGCCTCGCTACCCGACAGGTAGGAAGCCGCCGCCGGTGCGACCGCGGCACTTCACGCGCGTGTGGGTTGACGGCTCTGTTGTTCCCCAGCGACTCGTCCTCGCCCAATCACCAGGCGGAACCTGGCGGCCACGCCGGCACGGAGGTGCGACCGAACGAACTGTGTGTGTGTGTGTGTGCGTGTGATTATGTTTGAAGAGACATCCAGAATGTAAGAATTTGAGTTTCAGCGTGAGAGAGTGAATGTGTGTGAGAGTCTTTTTGAAAGCGAGCGGCAGACTGCGTTTGCGTGCGCGTTGACATTTCTGTGGCGTGTCCTTGCAGCAGTTGAGTCCCGCCGCGTCCATTCAGGACACCCAAAAATGGCTGCTAAAAAACCGATTCAACTCGTACACGCGACTCTTCACGCACTTCTCAGGTACACGCACGCGCATCCCATCACAAAAGGTATCAACGCAGACGCCATTTTGTCCGCCTGTTGTTCCAGGTGCGATAGGCGACATGTCAAGAATTGATTTCTTTTCCTCGGCGCGTCAACGCGACTTTTGACCGGACCGCTCCTCGCCGTTGTCGTCTTATTTGTTTGTTCAGGTTCTGATTTGTTAAAGTTAACCCGGGACGACCTGGTCCAGATTTGCGGCCCTGCGGACGGAATCCGACTCTTCAACGCCCTCAAATCAAAGTGCGTGTCCTCTCGCCTTTCCCGGCTCATTTTGAGCGTCATTTAAGTGTCTGGGGCCTTTATAAGTGTGGGTGCGCGTGTGTGCGTTAAGGTGCGTGAGTCCCCGCTTGACTGTGTACGTGTGCCAGGAGTCCCCTCAGCACAGCCCCCTGCTGGAGAGACACGGCACCAGCGAAAATGGCGAACGGGGCGTGTCGCCCGGTTTACACGGTAGGACGCTTTTTGGGAGTGTTTTTGTTGCTGTCGAGTGTGAGGCCCGCCGTTTGTATTTTTCGCCCCCCCCCCGGCAGTGTACCACGCCCTGTACTTGGAGGAGCTGACGGCGGCCGAGCTGATCCGCAAGATGGCCGGCGTGTGCGGCCTCCCGCTGGCCGGCGTCAACCAGGTGTACAGACAAGGACCCACCGGCATACACATCCTGCTCAGCGACCAGGTGCGGATGCTGCGTTCCAGGAATTCAGATCGCGCATGTCCACTTTTGGGTGAAGACTGACACCCAGTGGTAAAATTGTGTACTGCCCCCAAACTTTTTTTACATTTATGTTTTATTTATTTGTTTGCCAACCCAATATAGATTGTATAGTGTAAAGACATGTAGTAAAGGTTGTAAAACTATAAGCATGTACGGTTAATAAGTGTTTATTTTGTAATTCAAAACAAAAGATACACAAGTTTTTGGGTCCAAAGTCTTTCTAAAACTACATTTGGGGGGAAAAAACGATGTAAAGCATCTTCCCCGCTGTTTAACGTGATTATGCTTCACGATAACGGCCTTTCGATGCTCGCAGATGGTGTACAACTTGACGGACGAGAGCTGCTTCGTCATCGGCACCGTCAAAGGTGAGTGTTGCGTTTTCCAGCGCCGCCGGCGCCGCTTTGAACGCTTCGCTCTCGTTGCAGACGAGCAGGGCGAAGGGCTCCATCTCATCCTAAAGTAGGCCGGGACCGTCGCCATCCGTTCTCCCCCGCCCACGTCAGCGTCCGTCTCTGCCTGCTCTTTCCTTTTGCCCCCCGGCCCCTCCTCCCTGCTCTCGATCGGATGGACGACGAAGAGAAGCGTGTACAAATGTTAGAATCTGACAATGCGGGGGATGTGTCCACTGTTTCATATTGAAAACACAGGAAGAGGATAGAGGTGCTGACTGGAGAGATTTTTTTTTAAAACATTTTTTAATGTATTTCAAGCAACTAGGCCAGTATCGGACGCCATTTTGCTCGCCATCTTGAGTGAAACGCGAGAGGAGGGGGGAGGGTTTCGTCTTAATGTTATCGACCAGCTATGCTCAGCAAACCGAATCTGTGGACGTCATTCATTTTTCTTTTTGTCATCTCGCTGCCTGTTACCCCCCGCCTTCTAGTTGCTTTTGTGTTCCTCAAAAACGCTCGATTTCGACCAGCCCGATGCCCTAAAAAGGACCAAAAACTTTTTGAGTGTTCCTTTGTTTGTTTGTGTGCACAAGTAGCTCGTCAGCGGCAACCTTGGGACATCACGGCAGCTCCACGTCCAACCGCGGAATCTTGTCCTTTGTTTTTCTTTTGTTTTTTTTTCATGTTGAGCAACAGAGCGAGCGAGTGCGAGGTGTTCAGCTCAAAAATACCACAAATGTTTGGGCCACACTGACAAGAAAACACAAGTAATATTACGAGAATTAGGATTGGCGTGGGGGGGGGGGGGGGGTCTTTAATGTATCTTTTTGAGGAGGAAAAAGGTTTTGCCGTAAGTCAAGTCATATTTTTTTTCTTTGAGGGGACAAAAGGTCCAATTTTCATTCGTCTTCATTCTCAATTATTACATTTTTTCCCCAAAAATATTTTTCTCTAACATGTATCCTTAATTTGTGGAAAAGAAAGTTTGATCTTGGAAAAATACATTGACTATGTATTTGCCCAATAAACATCAGAATTTTGTTTTGATCAAAATGCTACAAAGATTTGACTTTTTCCATTGTACCTTTTTTTTGGGGGGGGGGGGGGGCGACTTTATTTTTTTTTATTCTTTTTTTTTTTTTTTTTTTTAAAGAAAAACAAGTACAACTCTGATTTGAGTCTTAAATCAAAAATAAACTTTCTCAAAAGATGACTTTTTCCACAAATGTGAGATATTTTCATAGGGGAAAAAAAGTAATTTTGTTTTCATAAACACATTTTGTTTCAGAAAAATGTGAACTTTATTCTCATATTATTAAGACGTTTTTATCTCATAAGAAGTTATTGGGGGGAAATAACTGCCCCCCCTCCCCCCAAAAAAAGCACCTTTATTTTCAGGATTCCAAAATTGTATCTTCATAAAATGCCTTTTTTTTTTTTGAAAATAAATAGTCCAGTTTTGCCTCAAAATATATACTTTCTGTTGGACATTCTTGAAAAAACAATTGGGTGCATTCCCTTAGTATAATACATTTTCTTTTTCAGTGTGCGCCTCAAACTCCTTCGAACCCAAAAAAAAAACAAAAAAACCCAGGCACATCCTGTGTAGTTTTTAGTGGAGCGTCTTAAAGGCGGCTTGTGCCTCTTGAAAGGTGTGAATGTGCATGTTGGTTTTTGCCGTTCTGATCATAGATTCGTGGCTATGACGAACATGTTGCACGTGGAAGTCGGGGAAGACGTCAAACGTCGTCCCGTCCCGTCCCGTCTTGTCCTGTCCTACTTTTTGGAGATGAGACCAAGCCTGCACTGAAAATTCATAAACTTGTGTGCGTGTGTGTAGTCGGTAGTCATTCATCTACACCCTCCTCCTCCCCCTCCTCTTATCCGCCACACAACACAGTAAAAATCTATCAAAATAATGAGCGGAGGGCGGTGTTTGTGTGCCCAAGCGAGCGAGGTAACCACTCTTCATGTGACGGATTCTGCTTGTGGCGTGCACGCACGCGCGGGCGCTTCGCTGGAGACGCTGTCGAAGCGCACGCGTGCTGCGAATAAATGATTTCAGAACTTTCTCGCCTCTCCTGATGCGTCATTGACACAATAGTTTTTTCACTTTGTGACTCCATTCATAGTCCGTATTGTCCAATGCATTCAAAAGAATGCATCTCCCACTTTTGGATTCATTTGTGTCAGATTACTTTTTTTATCAAGTGGGGAAAAATATGACAATGGATGTGTGTATACATCATCCATCCATCCATCCATCCATTTTCTGAGCCGCTTCTCCTCACGCGGGTCGCGGGCGTGCCGGAGCCTATCCCAGCTGTCATCGGGCAGGAGGCGGGGTACGCCCTGAACTGGTTGCCAGCCCATCGCAGGGCACATAACAAACAAACAACCGTTCGCGCTCACATTCACACCTACGGGCAATTTAGAGTGTTCAATTAACCTGCCACGCATGTTTTTGGGATGTGGGAGGAAACCGGAGTGCCCGGAGAAAACCCACGCAGGCACGGGGAGAACATGCAAACTCCACACAGGTGGGACCGGGGATTGAACCCGGGTCCTCAGAACTGTGAGGCTGACGCTCTAACCAGTCGCCCACCGTGCCGCGCACACACACACACACACACACACACACACTTATTAAATAATTAAAATGATTAAAAAAATAATTAAAACAATTAAATAATAAATGAATAAAACCTTTTTCCTCAAAAGCAATTTCTCAAGATTAAAACTTATTCTGGTAACATGACTTTAAAAATATTACATTTACAATAACCCTAATACGATTTGATTCTTATGGTAAAGTTTTTTTTTTTTTTTAATATATATCTATATAAAAATACTTCTTGTAAGATTACAACTTTTTGGTCAAGAATCTTACTTTGTCCTGGCAATATCTAGAAAAAAAGCCTCATGAACTATTTCTTGATAAAGTATACAACTTTTTTCTCTATAAAATGTGCTTCCCCCAGCGATTTCTATTGACGATGGCATGTACAGGACATACGGAAGTGGTATCTTTTCATAGCCCACAAAAAAGGAAAATCAGAAAATAGAAAGAAAAGAACAAGAGATTGCAGGGGGGAAATATATTTGAAATGAATGAAAAATATAAAATAAGGTAAACAATATCTGCATGGATAGTTTTTTAAATTGGGCGTGTGACATACCAGGTGATGTAAGAGCTTATGTACCTGTACATTCAAAGCAGTGCTCGTTTCAGTTGTGAAGTCAACACATTTGTTTAAAAGCAAAAAACATGAGAGGCCAGTCTACTGAGTCTGCGCATTGCGAGCGGCCGTCTTTATGACGTCACGTGACAGGCCGGAACCAGGAAGGGAATCCACCCGCTGGTTGTTTCGCGTTCGGTGGAAGGACTTCTCTCTCCTGTCCCGTCCCGTCCCTTCCCCCGAAATAACCTGACACACACGAGATGGCAACGTTTATTTCCGTGCCGCTGAAAAAGTCTTCGGACGTGGACTTGGTCAAGCCGCTGTCGAAATACGTGACGTCCACATACCCGGCGGGCGACGAGCAGGCGGAGTACATCCGAGCCGTGGAGGAGCTCAACAAGCTCCGGCGGAACGCGCTGGGGAGGCCGCTGGACAAGCACGAGAGCTCCCTGGAGATCCTACTCAGGTAAAAAAAAAAAAGGTTTACAAAATCGAGACTGGAATTAACCTCGGCAGCTGTTGTGGAACGGTCGCCATTTTACTTTTGCCGCACCCTGATACGTTCACTGCGTTAGCTTAGCCTGCTAAGCTAAAGAAGCTCGAGCTAACTGAGCTGACGGCGTTTAACAAGTTACTCCAACTTCCGTTAAAACGTCACTTTGGCCAAACGATAGCGTATTAGAATAATTTGTGTGAGTTGGACTAAATCTGATACGCTCACGGGGAGTTTGACACGCTTGAGCTCGGTTTAACTGCGAACTCCCGTCACGTGACCATAACATATTAGTCAGTGTATTACGCGAATTCACATGATATTAAAAAAAGAAGTTTTTCCCACAAGAAATACACGTTCAATTTTTGTAATATCAGGACTTTTTGGTCTTCAAAAATATATCCACTTTTTTTTCAACAAAATGTAGGGTTTTTTGCTCAAATGTTTTTCTTGATTTTTATCTAGATTTTTTTTTTTTGTGAAATATAGCGTACGAGTATCATTATTTTCCAAAAAGAATATCAACTTTTTTTTCTCGACAAAAAATGCAACAGAAATGCAATATTTTTAAAGTACATTTTAATATATTTGTTTAAAAAAGTATGTCTCATTGTGACTTTCTCCAAAAATATCAGTTTTTACTCTACACTGGCACTCAAATCAATTTTAACTAAATTGTTTTACAAATTTCTACAAAAATGCCCCACCCCAGTAATAAAAAACAGCTATATACACAACTACCTAAGCTAACATCACTCCAAGTCACATTGAAAGAACAATTTTTCTTATAGGTAAGGAAGTAGTCATCTTATGCGGGGTTGACTACCAAGTGCCTTTCATTTACAAAATGCCCCCCAATAGGAAATAATGCAAAGTGAATGAAACTGACGAGATCATAAAACCTGTAACTGAACGGCTAATGTTTAAGCAAGGAAGCCGATAAGTTTGCATCGCTAACTGTTTGGAGGTATTAGCCACAATGAATGCGTGTCACGTTGTCAATGTGCCCGTATGATTCTACTTTTCCCATACCTGTCGTGCATGTCACGCGACTAAAAAATGCAGAACGTTGTTGTTAGACTTGTTACCAAGCGACACGCGGGATTCCGTTGACGTGACTCGTCGGTTATGTTTGCGGCTTTTCGGCCGCCGGCGCCAAGATGGACTTTTTACTAGCCTTGATCTCGGCACGATAGCATTTTTATTGTAGTTTATTTTTGCACTGCCAGTAAAAGAGTTTGTTTTTTCCGGTGTTGGAGTAAGTGGAGTTTTGGATGTAGTATCAGAACCATCATAGAAGATCCGGCAAATGTTATTGTGTGTGTGTAAAACGCATCTCTGCTGCAGGACTTCTGTGTGAAAGGAAAGGTAGCAAATGGCTGCAGCGTGGACCTTTGCGCCTTCATGTCGCCGTGGCAACGTTCGACAAGGGAAGGTGGAGGGTTATTAAGAGCAAGAGGGCAGAACATTTGTTTACATCACCATGGTAACCATTGTGCCGCTCTCGGCTCGTCTTTACTCAACCGAGCCTCGCTCACCTTCCGGCTTTGCTCGCCTTTGTGCCAAAGCAGTTTTTGTGTATTCTGCTCATATCACAAATGTCTTGCCTTGGCTGAGGTTCAGCCCGTGCCGCGCCGTCACAGATCTTCCTCAAATCAGATCCACTTATGTGGTAGTAACACGTGGGACTAATTCCGCAGCCTCATGTTTAACCGGTACAAAGGCTGGTTGATTTATTAACTGTTAAGGGAAGGCGTACGAATAAAAGAGTTGACAGCGCTTAATTTTAGCAGCAAATGTTTTCGATTGTCACAAATGTAAAAGAAATTTCACTGCTGTTGATAGTAAAACCGATGAAGCACTTGTCCCTTCACTTCCCTTCACTACTTACTTTGGTAAGTAGCTAGCTAGCGCCTAATGTTAGCAGCTAACATTTTCAATTGTCTCACAAGTCCAACAAGTGTATATAAAAAAAAAAAAAAAGTTAGCCAGCGAGCGCTTAACATGAGCACCTAGCATTTTCAGCTGTCACACAAGTGTAAAAAGAAGCTAGCCAGCTAGCACTTAACATTAGCTGCTATTGATAGTAAACCAATTACCTTTGAAAAGTAGCTGCCAGTGCTTAACATTGGCAGCTACCATTTTTTTTATGACGAAAGTCTAAATGTTAGCAGCTAATATTTTAGCAGATTTTAGCTGTTGATAGTCAATCCAATTAACCAACTTACCTTCCCATTGATTACAAGGTAACTCTTAACGTTGGTTGCAAATGTTTTTAATTGGCAAAAAAAGTGTAAAAAAAAAAATAAATAAAAGCAAGCCAGCTAACACCTTGTTTAGCTGATAATTTTAATTGTCACAAGTAAAAAATGTTTTTTTTTTTTTAAAGTCAACCATCGTTGATAGTAAAATGGACAAAACGCTGTCACTTAATATGCAGCAAACTAGCGCTTTACGTGAGCGTGTTTTTGTCAAATCTTCACGGTACGCTTCCATCTTGAGCAGTGTCATGCATTCCCTGTGTGCAGATATTACGACCAATTGTGCGCTGTGGAGCCCAAGTTTCCCTTCAGTGAAAACCAGGTAATGGATGACACGCCGTTGTTGTTTTTCCATCCCGACAACGAGTCGTCTGTGAGTGTTTGTTCGACTTTCCCTCCGCAGCTGTGCTTAACCTTCACGTGGAAAGATGCCTTCGATAAAGGCTCGCTGTTCGGCGGCTCCGTCAAGCTGGGTAAGCGCTTGACCACGCGTCAAAGATGACCGTTCATCTTTGACGCGCTATAAATAGATCTCAAACAGGTTGGACAAGGTGGTTTACTGTGTTAGGCCTGAGCTAAACGTTGTGTTGGTGTGCTGTGGCACTGAAATTGAGACTGCGTGAAACCCTAACAATTTATACATTAACAAACAATATTCAAACATTGGGTTAAAAAAATATATATATATATATATATATATATATATATATTACTGACCCTTGTAAGGCTTTTTTTTTTTTTTTTTTTATAAATCCGATCGCCAATTATGGAAGAATTCAAAAGTGTGTAAACTTCAGGGGAGTATTTATTTATTTGTTTACATTTTCAGTTAACTTTATAAGGGATGCTGCTGACACTGGGAGCTCCCTGCAGTTTGTTTTTGCTTTAATTCAAAACAAAGATAAGTGAAAGATTAACATTTTAGCTGTGTTGAAATTTTGGGGAAAAAAAATATCCCCAAAAACTTTGGGGAGCGAAGTTTTCATTGCGCTTTCTAAGACATGCTGCTGAGCCTTGGAGCGCCCTGCATTTTTTGTGAGAATTTTCAAACAAAGATGTCTATCGTCCAAGATTTACAAAAAAAAAAACAACAACAACTTTAGAATGTTGCAAATCAAGAAAGCTGTTTAATAAACATACGCTTAAAGGCATTTAAACCAGGTGTTGGAGTTTGCAATAGCCAATATTTTCCCTTTTAATGCAAATGAATATCGGCTATTGGCCTCCTTGACTACTAAAATCGGTATCTTCCCTGAAAAAAATATCGGTTTATCTCCAGTTACAATACGTCAGTGCTCGTTTTATTTTGCTAATCTGACATCTCACAGGAAGGTCTGAATCTGTGCAAGTGTCCACTTCTCCTTTGCCGAGATTGTCCAGGCACCTCACAGGTGTGGCATAAGTTTGGGAAATTAAATCAGGAAACAAACTTGTCTTTTGTTGTTTTAGTAATATCTTTGCAAAGAGAGAGAGAGAGAGAGTCAAGCAAGGTTACAATTGCTTCGCAGCTCTAAAGAAGATGCACAGTTAACCGACAAATGGGCGGGAGATGAGGGAACAAGAACCAGTTGTCTTAGCTTGTCCTTGTGAGAAAAGGGAGGTTGGTACAACCGCTGAGACAGGATGACAGAAGGGAAGGAACCATTAAGCTCAAAAGAACAACAAACAATAAAAGAGTATATAGACTGTGTTTGGTCATTTTGCCAGAACAAATCTCAAGATGCTGATTAGGCGGCATGATTACAGGTGCGCCTTAGGCTGCCCACAATAAAAGGCCACTCAAAAATCTGCAGTTTTCTTGTGTCGGGGCATCATAAAAGCAGTCGGTATCCGGGGCGACCGCCAACACATCTTACATTAACGCATCTTGACCTGCAGCGTTTTCCACTGATTTATCTTTGAAGTTGAATTTTTCCGTCCCGTATGATCCAAAATGCGTTCCGTGTTTGGCAGCGTTGGCCAGCCTGGGCTACGAGAAGACGTGCGTGCTGTTCAACGCGGCGGCGCTGGCCAGCCAGATCGCCTCCGAGCAGAACCTGGAAAACGACGAGGGCCTCAAAAACGCCGCCAAATACTATCAGGTGACTCAGCAGGAGCCGCTCGCTCGGACGCTTTGCGCCGTTTGGGCCCCGATACGAGCGGACTGTAACAGTAAAAAGGGGAATTCCCCGACCCACCGATTTGACCAGATTTGAGTGAACATCCACGCGACCTTCTAGATAGTTCCCAGGAAGCTCCTTTAGAAGGTTGTCGTGCTGACAAAATAACCGATCGGCAAACAGAAAGTAAAACAAATCATCATCATAACCTGGTCTCTATTGTATGAAGTGAAGCGAAATCACCTGAATTTTCCGAATCGGACGTCAAAGAAAACACCCAAATTTCACAGATTCTCCCTCGGCCCCCCGTGGAAAGTTCCCAAGAAGTTTGTTTCGAACTTTTTCCGGCTGCCTAACGAGCCAGTCACCAAACGGTTGTTGATTATATTGTTTGAAGTCAAGAAAAACAAGATTTCTCCCGGTGAAATCTTGCGAATGTGGAACGATGACGTTGTTGACGTCGACACCTTTCGGCCACGCAGCTGGCCAGCGGCGCCTTCGGCCACATCAAAGACACGGTGCTGTCGGCCCTCAACCGCGAGCCCACCATGGACATCGCCCCCGAAACGGCGGGCACCCTGAGCGTCATCATGCTGGCCCAGGCGCAGGAGGTGTTCTTCCTCAAAGCCACCACAGGTCGGTCAATTTCTTCCGACTGCTCACGTCCAAAGCACCGGCTTAGCATTTTGCTCACTAGCTTATTTTTGGGGCACGTGCGGCATTTTGAATTAGCCGCCGGGGACATACGTCATCACAATAAACATTTTGGATCCGGCTTGCGGCCCAGTTCTGTTTCCGGAGTCGGGCGTTAGCGTATTTCCGCAAGACGGCGCCCGGGGGGGTTTATTGACTCGAGCGCAGACGGGGGAGGCGTCGAATTGGGGAGCGTTTGGGTGCGCGGGCGGCCTTTCACAGTCCTCTCGTTGCCGTCTGCAGACAGGATGAAGGACGCCGTCATCGCCAAGCTGTCCAATCAGGCGGCGGAGTTCTACGGCGACGCCTTCAAGCAGTGTCAGTACAAAGACAACCTGCCCAAGGTATGTCAAACGTGCGCCAGCCCACCGCTAATCGCACCGCATCTTGGCGAGACATTTGGCATGCTAATCGACAAACAGACGCAATTAGAAAGGGACATGTTTAGTTTTGTTTTCACTGACAGGCCATATTTATCTCTCTCTTTTTTTTTTTTTTTTTTTAATTAAAGGGCCCCATACATCCCATTAATCAAAGATCAAAGGGCCGCATTCATCTCCAGCCTTCCGTCTTCGCTGAGCGCTTCTCCGCGTTAGGGTTACGGAGGCGCTATTTAAATGGAAGGCCACGTTCTCTCATTCAAAAAAAGGGAATAAAATAAGACCCGTTCGTCTCCTTATTCAAATTACAAAAGAGGCATGTTAATCTTTTGTTTTAACATTCTTCAACTATTATATTAATGTCATTTTTCAACAATCTCCAAATTTTCTATACCTTTCTTTGTCATAAACACCATTTCTTTTCCAGATAAAACATTTTTATTTATTTTATTTAATTATTATTTTTTACATTTAAGCGCCATGTTGCTTTTGTTGGAAAGTGGCCAAATGTTTTATGGTGTGTAAAATGACAATTATTTGAACAAATATTTTATTGTTGTTATAAAATAAAGTACATTTCAGTAAATGTATATAATGTGATTATAGTATTCTACAGTTCAGTATAATTACTTTTTTACTGTATGAAATGATAATGATTAAAAAACAATTTCAGATTAAAACATTTCAGGATATATAAATGATATATATTTAATTTAATCTAACATGATTTGATCTATAATGTAGTATTCCACAATGATGTAATTGTTTTACCTGTATAAATTATAATGCACGATTAAAAAAATAATGTGTGTGTATATATATATATATATATATATATATATATATATATATATATATATATAGTAAAACTGTACATTTAAATAATTGAGTCTAACGTTTCAATGTATTCAAAAATGTTTTATTACTTGTGCTGTCTAAAACTATAATGCTTGGAAAAAGAAATAGACAAATATAGTTTTAAATATTTACATTCATATTATTTTATATTCGATACGATTCAATCTGTAATGGTAACAACAACGTAGTAGTCCGAGGTTTTTCAGTAAAAATGTCCCCCCGATTTCTCTCCCGCATGAAAAAAGCAACACATTTAAAAGGAAATACAAAAGTATTGGCACAGCGTGCATATGTCGCAGCCCGTATGCTACGCGGGGGCTTTGTTCCGTCACCGACTTCCACGCGGATCATCAATCATCTGCGGCTTCACTCTAGCGTTAATTGCCGATTTTGTCCCGATCAAAGCAAGATGGCGGCGACGGAGGAGCGCCCCCTAGCCCTCGTAAAGGCCGACGCTCGGGTTGCTGGTCTTTCTCTTTTTCCCCCTTCTGCCTTCCCCCTCCTCTGATTGGTCGGGCGAAGTCGCTCGTTGTTTCTGGAGCTGTGACGTTACGCGTTCGACCCCCACCGGCCGCAACGTCGGGTACACTGTAACGCCGCGTTTCTTATCGCGGGGATCTTATTTACGCGACATCGGAGGGTCACGATGTTTGGAACGGCTCCGGGTGTGACGCCGTGCGAGCACAATAATGAACACGCTGTTCAATGAAGACCTCATGTCAATGTTAACAAGAGTGCTTGGCGAACTCTTGGGTGAAGTGTTGGCGCCTCCTGCTGAAGGCTTGAACACTCACGGCCTGTTCTGTTTTCTCTCTCTCGTTGTCTTCCTTTTCTTTCTGCATCCTTCGTGGTGGTGGTTGCATGTCTTTCTCCCTCTTTTCTTGGTGTATTTATTTGTATTTTGCACCCCTTGGCTGCTTTTGTTGTTGACGTCGTCGTCGTCGACTGCCTTGGTACTGTGTGTGTTTGTGTGTGTGCGTCCCGCTCTGTGGTTGCCTTCTCCCTGGTCAGTATTTTTACTTTCAGGAAGTGCTGCCGGTGCTGGCGGCCAAACACTGCATCATGCAGGCCAACGCCGAGCTCCACCAGAGCGTCCTCGCCAAGCAGAAGAAGCGCTTCGGCGAGGAGATCGCACGTCTGCAGGTAGGGGGCGCCAAAAACCGACGGCCCGCCAAAGACGTTTGACACGCCTCCCCCGTTCAGCACGCGGCCGAGCTGGTGAAGACGGTGACGTCGCGCTACGACGAGTACGTGAGCGTCAAGGACCTGACGGACAAGATCAACCGAGCGCTCGCCGCCGCCAAGAAGGACAACGACTTCATCTACCACGACCGCGTGCCCGAGGTCAAGGACCTGGAGCCCATCGGCAAGGCGGCCTTGGTTAAGGCCGCCGCCGTCGCGCCGCCGCTCAGCCAGAAGTTCTCAGGTACGACGCGCGCAAGACGATAGCAAAAGATTTTGCGGAAGAGGCTGAAGCGAACCTTTTTGCCGAAGGACCCAGTTAGCAAAAATACGCTCGAAAGGCTACCGCAAGTTAGTCAAGCCTCTCCAATAAAATGGTGGCTACACGCCAGGTGTTGTGTTACCGCTCTAAGGCGGCCATTTTGCGGGCTCTCGCTGTCGTATCGATTGGCAAGGCAAAGCCTTTTTCTTGTGCGTGCTTTTCCAATCCCAAAGCTCATTGTTGTCTTTTTAGACGTGTTTGAGAAGATGGTTCCCATGGCGGTGCAGCAATCCATGAGCGTGTACGGCCAGCGCAAATCAGAGACGGTCAACAGACTGGTGGGAACCATGCGGGAGGCCACCAACCTCTGCAACGGGTAACGGCGCCGTCTGGGCCGCGGTCGCCGCCGCCGACTCTGACTTTGACCGTCGTTGTTCCGCAAGGGTGCTGGCGTCCCTCAACCTGCCGGCCGCTCTGGAGGATCTCTCCGGAGACTCCGTCCCGCAGTCCATCGTGGAGAAGGCTCGGTCCGTCGTGCGGCAGGGGGGGCTGCAGAGCATCGAGCGGCTCATCCGGGACTTGCCCGAGCTGCTCACCCGCAACAGGGAGATCCTGGACGAGGTGAGAGACGCACGGCGAAGGGGAAATGCGCAAAGCGCCGTTAAAACAAGCGCGGTCATCGAGCTTCGCGCGGTCGTAACCGAGCGGCGCTCGTAAAAGCGGCACAACGAAGCCTCGTTCAAGTGCGGGAGTAACGAACGTCATCACCGAGCGGGGTCGTGAAAAGTCCAAACTAAGCATGGAATTGTCAAGAAGCGCGTGGTGTCGTAACGTAACATGAGCCCGAAATGTGGAAGCATTGTCCCAAAGTGTCATCGCCAAGCACGCAATTGTCATCAAGAAGCTGGGGAGCATTGTTTTGGAATGTAAGAAAGTAAGAAAGCGTCCAAGCACGGTCACGAAGCGCCATAAAGAAGCACGGCTGCGAAGCGTGGCGAGAAAGCGCAGAAATGGCGTAAGCGAACGTCGCCATTAACAAATGAAACACGGAAGCGTCGGAACGCAGCGTGGAGTCGCTGTAACGAAAGCTCGGCACGAACGAAGAGAGGGTGGTCGTGACGCGCTCGACGGAAGCGTCGCGGCCGAGAATGGGCATGACGTGTGCCGGCGTGATCAGAAAGGGTCGCGTCGCGGCGTGAAGTTTACGCCCGTGCTTCAAACGCACGCCGACGGCTCGTTCGACGTGCGGACAAAGTGGCGTTTCCGGGCTGGCTCGGACACATCGCCGCAGCTACACACGCAAATATTAGAAAGCCTTAATAATCCCTCATGGCTGAAATCCCAGAACAGGATCTTCGTGAGAAATCGAATCCACTCATCTTCGAGCCAAGGACTGCGCGTCCGCCGTCTCTGCCGCCAAGCCGCTCTGCACGCAAACAGACGGCGGGATCCACTTGAAACGCGCTTCCAACTTTGTTGGCAAACTGGGAAAAAGTCCAAAGTGGAACATTTCTCCCTTAGAGTCGACGCCACTGATGCGGGGGGGGGAATTAAAAAAAAATAAAATAAAATTTAAAAAAAAAAAAAAAAAAGAGCTCAAGTGTAATCAAAAGAAAAGGAAAGTACGTGCCCATCAGCCAAGTTGCCGGGCGGAATTTGTGTTCTGTGAGTCGTGATTCTTTTGAACACACTGAGGGTAAACAAAAAACTGGTTTCTCAGTCAACACATTTCAAATGTTTCCGTATTTTGTGCGATTCCAAAGGCCCTGAAAATGCTGGACGACGAGGAGGCGACGGACAACGAACTGAGAGCCAAGTTCAACCAACGCTGGAACAGGACGCCCTCCGGCGACCTCTACAAGCCGCTTCGCTCGGGTACGGCCGCCGCCGCCGCACGCGCTGTGCTCTTCATTCAGGTCACGACAACGCTGAGCATTTTAAAAAATGATGTACGTCCAAACAACGGGCGGCCGGCATCCATTTGGCGCATTTTGTCATGAACGTTTACCGGACGAGGCTGCCGCGAAATAAATATAGAACAATATTGCAGAAATGTTCATTCAGTCGTCCAATTCACACTATTTTTTTTATATTAAAAGTCCAATTTGCATTTCCTAAGATGGTGAATCAGGGTCATTTCATTCTTTTGTCACAGTTTGGCACTCGTGTGACTTGGAGTTTCCCAATTAGCCTCCCGATGGCTTCATTTATTTTCGGATACCCTGAATAGGAACTATTAGCTTAAATATGGAAACCAGAACGCTTTTCCGTTTTGCGTCCTAGAGGGCGGCAACTTCCGCAACCTCCTGGACAAGGCGGTGCAGGCGGACCAGGTGGTGAAGGACCGCTACGACGCCCACTGCGACATGATCGCGCTGCTGTGCAAGCCCGAGAGCGAGCTGAGCGCCGCGCTGCCCTCCGCCAACCCCGCCAAGACGCTGCAGGGCAGCGAGGTGGTGGGCGTGATGCGCTCGCAGCTGGCCCGGCTGGACGAGGCCAAGCGGGAGCGCGAGGCGCTGGAGTCCGACATCAAGGCCGTGACCTTCGACATGTCCGCCGCCTTCCTGGCGGCGCTGGCCAAGGACGGCGCCATCGACGAGGAGCATCTCTCGCTGGGGCAGCTGGACCAGCAGTACGGCGAGTTCAACCGGAGGGTGCAGGCCAGCCTCCGCCAGCAGGAGGAGCTGCTGGGACAGATTCAGGTAGCCGCCAAAACCACAGCCGCGTTTATTGTCGAGTCCGAGGCGATCAAATGCGAGTTCGACAAGATGAAGCTGCATCCGAGGGAACGTTCCTGACTGTAGCACGCGCGGCCATAAAGCCAGAAAGTCCAACTGCGTAGGGGAAATTCCTAACAGTCGTAAGCATATGAATGCAAGTTAACGGGTTGTGTTTAGTAACACAAATACAACACAACAATTTAGAATCACAAAAATGGTGCTATAGTTATTCAAATAATTATGTAACTTTTTAGAAACCTACGGCAATGACGTATTTGAGTAGGATGTAAAGTATTAAACCATTTATGCATCACGATAATTCAATGGACATTGCGCCGCTCCTTCCCGTGTGCGCGCCGAGAATCTGTTCCAATGGGAAAGGTACGCGTCCCTCATGGTACGTCCTCTAGTAGCGTCGCGGTGATGCGAGTTTTTGAAGCGCAAACGTCGGCTCCCCTCAGACGGTTTGTCGTGTAGTCGATGAGGCGTGAAAGGTGACTTTGTCGCACCGCCGCTTGCAGACGTCGCATCAGGAGTTCAGCGGCCTGAAGCAGTCCGACACGGAGGCCAACCAGCGAGAGGAGGTCCTCAAGAAGTTGGCCTCGGCCCACGACAGCTACATGGAGATCAGCAACAACCTGCGCGAAGGCACCAAGGTTCTCCGCCGTCCGTGCGCCGTCCCGCCCGCTCGGGTCGAGCGCAGGCGCGTTGATCTGTTTGTCGCCCCCTCGCTCGCAGTTCTACAACGACCTGACCGAGATCCTGCTCAAGTTCCAGAACAAATGCTGCGACATCGTCTTTGCGCGCAAGACGGAGCGGGATGAGCTACTCAAGTGAGTCCATCGGGGGCGTCGAGAAGGTTCTAGTCTGGATTTCGATGGGTCTGATTTGATTGGATTGCTTTTTAAGGGAGCTGCAGCAGAGTATCGCCCGTGAGCCCAGCGCCCCCAACTTCAACGTGCCCGCTTACCAGAGCCAAACCCCGGGCCCCGCCGGCGGCCCGACCCCCGCGCCCAGGACCATATTCGTAAGTTCCCGCCTCGTCGCGTTTGGTAGCGTTTAGTCGCTCGCTCCGTCATCTGCGGCGCCCCTGGGCGCACCTTCCAAAAACATTTCATAAGGAAAAAAGCATTTCTAAACCAAATGTTTATATTTAAACCCCCCCCCCCCCCAAAACAAAACCCCTAAAAGCTGTTTTGGATGAGAGAGGAAATGCTCCAAAATGAGTTGTGGGTGAGGGGAAGTATGCATTTGAAGCAACATCCCAACTGAGATGCGGCGCCCGCTTTCCCCCAGGAGACACACAGAAAAAACTACCCAAAATGCATTTCTCCTGCCACCGCTCTTCTCCAACAGCATTTTTATCAACATTTGAAGCCATGTCCAACTGACTTGGCGTATCCCGCTTTTCCCATGTCGCACCCTACAAAACAATTACCCAGAATGCACTGCCGCTGCTGTCGGTCGTCACTTGTTGTTCACGACAGCCTTTCCCAAATGTTTTAAGCCGCGCGCACACTTCGCCCTGGACACACCCGAGAAAAAAAAACAGCTGAATTGCTCTGCCAATGGCCGTCGTCGTCGAAACGCCGGAGCGCCCCCCTTCCTCCCCCAGACGCACCCTAAAAAACAGACACCGAAATACTTGACTGGTCTCTGTCCTTGCAGAACCAGGCCCCGCCGCAGACCCTCCAGCAGACCCAGCCCCCCGCCAGGCCGCCGCCGCCCGTCTTGACTCCGCAGACCGCACCGGCCGCCGGCACTCCCGCTGACAACCCTCCGCCGGTGGCACCGCCCTCCGCGGCGCAGGGACCCCCTTACCCCGCCTACCAGGGGTACCCGCAGTGAGTGACGTCTACCCGGTTTTGGCGCGTACCCCGTAACCCTAACGCCGCGGTGTCCTCGCAGGTACTTCCAGATGCCGATGGGCTACAACCCGTACGCCTACGGCCAGTACAACGTGCCCTACGTGCCCTACCAGGCCGTCCCGGGCCAGGCGGGCTACCCGGGCGCCCCCCCGGCCGCTCAGGGCTACCCCGGGTACGCCCAGCGGCCCTCCCAGCAACCCTCGCAGCAGCAGAACTACTACCCGCAGCAATAAACCCTCACCGACACAACAGCGCCCCCTAACACGTTTCTCCTTCTTTGCAGCAAATTTTATGCATCTCTGTCCTTTCCTCTGGGATCTTAAAGCACTTTTCTCCTTACTTCGACTGACACGCTAACACAAAATGTCCGCCGTCCCCGACTGGACTGCGCCGGACGACTCCCCCGGCGGGCGTACGGGTGCTGGTGTGTAGCCCCAAAATCTCGCCCCTCTTTTTGTAGCAGCCTCGTTTTCTTTGTTTGTTTGTTTTCTAATCTCGCTCCTCTTAAGCGCGGGCAACGTGGCCGTTAGCTCGCTTAGCCGCCCGCCCGCCAAGTCGCAATCACAAGCTGTACAACCGACAGACGTGCTGTTGTTATTAAATATGAATATATGTATAAAACAATATGACTGGCTAACCCGGGGGAAGTCCTCTTGTCTTTTTCGCAGGCGAGTTGCAGTGTCTTCAGTTGTCAAAAAAAATCATATTTTTTAGTATGAAATAAATGTTATTGCGGGAATGCTCATACTACTTATTTCCAATACTGTTTTTTTTTTTACATTGATTGATTCTAATTAAATTATCGGATTGGTAGTATAAAAATGTTTTTTTTTTTTTTTTTGGGCCAGATGATTTAGCGTAGGGGCACTGATGGTGTAGCAGTCCACTCGCCTGACTTTGGTGCGGGCAGCGTGAGTTCAGTTCCCACTCAGCGAACGGTCGTCCGTGTCTAGATCTGACCCGCGACTGACGGGCGACCGGTTCGGGGCGTCGCCCGCCTTTCGGGATAGGCTCCGGCGCCCCGCGACCCTAACCGGGATAAGCGGTGTTGAAGATGGATGGATGGACGGACCCAAAAGTCGGGGTGGAAGCGCCGACAACTGCAGTAATTTTTTTTTTTTTAGCCCTGGAGCGCCCAGTGAGGGTGGGGGGGGGGGGGGGGATCTCCGTGTTGAAATGACATGCAAATTGCGTTCCTGCGAGGTCGCCCGTCTCAATCACGTCACCGTCCCCGCCGCAGGTGATGCTCACTTATTGAATTGCTGGCAAGAGAGGCTAATGCTAATGAGGGTGTGCTACCTGAGAGTGAGTGTGTGTGTGTGTGTTTTAGCATGTGAGTGAGAGCGCATAGATGAAAGTGTGTGTGTGTGTGTGTGTGTGTGATCTTTGTACCTTTGCGTGGCACAATCCTTCACTTTTTTTCCAATTGATTTCAATGTTCCCCCCCCAAGTTCTTCTTCTGCACGTCCGTTTTTGGCTGTAAATGAGCTCCTCTAATTGTGCGCGCGTGGCAGATGGCGGCTCAGCGTGACGTCTGGATGGCCGCGTTGGCAGGGAGCTGCTGGGAGCTGCTGGTAGCGTGCCCGCCCGCCCGCATCCATCACGCTCCCTTTCTGCCGTTTCCCTCCTCCTCCTCCGCCGCCACGTTTTCCGTCGGTCCGCTTTCGTGCGATCACGTTTTCCCGCCTCGTCGGGTTGCCTTGAGCGCTACCCGTTGCCGTTCAGGAGTTGCGCTTTTAATCTCATCCGAGAATTGGCGAAGTGCCGTGTGTCCGCCGCAGGGGTGCGTCGCCGCCCTGCGGGGTGGCGATCTAATTTCGAATAATAGCGGTCCCCCGAAATGCTACTCTGCCAGTTGTCGCCTTTACCGCAACATTTGAAGCCACTCGCCTCCTTTAATATTGCGCCTGAGTTGGCGCACTCCCACGCTAAAAGACAATTTCAACTTTTTTGGGGGGTGAAAAACAATGCATGCACCTCCACCCCCATAACATGCCCTAAAAACGCCACGCACCCGCTTCAAGTCGTCAGACGGGAGTTGGCACAGTCGCTCCCCTGCCGCACCCTCAGAAAATGGGCCCCCAAATGTCATTGGGAGAGTTCATATTTGTCGTCGTTTATATTGTGAAAAGATCTCAAACCCTTAAAACATATCCAACATTTATAGTTCAAATCTTCCTATCCGTCCATTTTCTGAGCCGCTTCCCCTCACAGGGCTCGCGGGCGTGCTGGAGCCAATCGCAGCCATCATCGGGATACACGTATAGATATAATTATAAAGAAAATCGACGTCGTTCTCTTCCACTTCTGCCTGTGTGTAACTTTTGACACAAAAGTGAACTTTATTTGGGCTTTTTATCGGGGAGGTGTTGATTGTGGTGCATGCATTCAAAAGTTTGCGAAAGGCAGCTCTCGTGGAAGTGACGCGGCGTCTCGTCTCACGCACCGTTTTAACACGACGTTCTCCGGCGGAGCAGGTGTCACATTTTAATTGCCGGGCAAAGCGGAAGATGGCGATGTCGACAGTTATGAATTAGCCTCCGCTTAATGGCTCCCCAATTCATGTTGGCGCCTCGCGGATGTTCCTTAGCGTTTTGTCTTTTTTTCAACTGTTGCTTTCCCCACAAAATTTTTATTCAGCCACGGGGTTTGAATGTATTTGTTAGTAAACCTAAAAATGTCAACTCACTGTATGGGTAGCTAACAGTGGAAACAAAATAATGACTTCTATACATGGGACTATCAATATTTTGTAAGTGTATATGTTCGCTTTCCGATCATACAAAACACTGCAATTATTATTATTAGTGTCTCTGAATGAATACTTTTTAATCAAAATTATCTGCAAGTAGCCATTAGTGTCCGAGCTAGTTAGCAACACTACTGAATCTGTCAAATAATGTAAAAGTGGCTAAATTTAACAAGAATTGCAAATGCGTTTCATATTATTTTAAAATAGGCAAACTGCCTTTTGGGCCTTTTTAGTTGATGAATACATTTTATTATTTTAATCAAAGTTGTTCGTCACAAGTACCCGTTAGCGTTACGGCTAAAATTAAAAACCAGAAGAAACTAGTCAAAAACTACTTAAGAAGTAGTATAAAAAAAAAATAAATAAATAAAAAAACCCAAAGAAACAAGGTTGAGCGGTTCTTAACTTGGTTCTTGTGGCTTTTGTTTTTCTTAGTGTAGTTATTGTTTGTTTGGACTTACTTTATACTTGCTTCTTGACTTGTATTTTCATTTTTTTGTTGTTTTTACATGACTTGACTTTTTTTTTTAATATACTAATTTTACGCTCAAAATCTTTACCTTTTTTGTAAACTTGTTTTTTTTTTCCACTTGGGTTTTGACTTGTTTTTTTTAACTAGTTTATTTCTTTATTTTTCCTAGGCTTTTTATTTTTATTTTTTGGACCGTTCCGTGACTGTCTCCACCTTTTGTTATGAAGCTCGCGCCGATATGCTGGCATCCCATCGTTCATTTTTTTATATTCGGCGTTTCAGCAATGCGTCATCTCATCATCTCCGCATTCGCGTGTGCAATTTCTTTTCCCCGCGGAAATCGCAGTATCTCGCCGTCTTTCACGCGGCGAAGTGACAAAAAGTGGTGCGCGCCACGAAGGGTGTTAATTTGAGCGCCTTGTAATTTTCTCCTTGCTGAAGCAGCTCTGCGCGGTGCGTGGCACACCCCCACAGGAGCCGCGCGCCCGAAATAACCGTGATTGACAGCTCCAGCGATGCCGTTACTATAACAACTACCTCCCGGCTCTCATCAGCGCGCACCCCCTCCCACCGCCTTAGCACCTCGCCCTTTTCATTTTCTTAACCCGCCCCCCACCTTCCCCACTCCAAAGTGCGTGTGGGTGTCGAGGGAGGAAAGAGATTATGAGAAAAATAAAAATAAAAATAGACGGCAATATCCTTTCACACTGAGATGGCTGGCACCTTGCATTGGATCTAACCTGCGTGGGTAGGAGGGAGGAGGGAGGAGGGAGGGGGGAGGGGGGAGGGAGGGGTGCGAGAGGAAGGAGAGTGGGAAGATGAAACGAGCGCTTACACAACAACGCGGAAAAAGAAACCTTTTGTACGCTGGCCTTTTTTTGTGTTTCCCTTTTTGGTGCTGACGAGTGTCAAGTGGCTCCCAATTGTGTAACGGCACAGGTGCGCCCCCCCCCCCCGCCCCCCCGCACCCCCCCAGCGCCCTGTCCCCCTACAGAAAAGAGGATGAGGCTGATAATGATGATGAGCGCACCTCCACAAGCGCTTTTTAAGCACTCTTTGCGATTCCTTTTTCGTTGTTTCTGCTGTGTAAAGAGGCTCAATTGTGTAACCACACAGGTGCACCCCCACCTTTCTTTTTTTATTTACTTTTTCCTGGGTGTAAAAAAAAAATACAAATAAATTGTTCTTGTATTAAAACTCCAAACATCATCGTTAGTTGGTTTTGAGACACTTGCTGCCACAAAGTCAGACAAGCAATCAATTGGGCAACTTTTTGTGCTCTCTCTCACACACAAATCCACACACCGGTGGCGTCTTTACATTCCCAGTGAGACTTTGGCAGGAATGTTCTCCTGCGGGTGACAGCAGCTGCGAGCACAGGTACACACACGCATACGCACACACCCAGATGAAGCGGTCCTGACAGGTGCCGCATTGTTATGGCGAGTCCGACTGTGGCAGCTTGTTTGCCTCAGACCTCTCACCCTCTGATGACTCACGCATGACGAGACGGAAGGGGGTTAAGGTGGTGGGAGGGGGCTCAACTCGTCTTACGGGAGGTGCACAGAACATCTCGCATATAAGCTAAAGGCCGAAGATATCGCTCGTTCGTCATCTATGGCAAGCGTGTGTCTGTGAGTGTTTGTCTATTTGTCAGTGCCTTGATGAGAGGAAGTGTTTGCGCAACAGTTGTGTGAATGTGTGTGTGTCTGAAACTGCGTGAGTGTTTAGAAAGTCTGTGTGTGTAGCGATTTTGGGGGGGGGGGGGGGGGGGGCAGGTGGCGGCGGCGGCGACGACGTCCTTCAAGTTCCCCGCGTTTCACTTTGACTTTGACTCGCCGCACTCAGCCAATCAGGGCGCCCGTGCGCCCACCATCCTCATCATTTCACCGGGGAGGGCGGGGGTGCGCCTGCGCTGACACGAGTGGGAGCTGCACTGACAGCAGCGCACCCCAAAAAAAATCATTTCATGGAAAATTTTCATGAAAAACGTTTCAATCTCTTACCCCACAAAGATTTGCCGCCATATTGTCCGACAATCTGTTTGATTTGTCGAAAATGTCGTCCGAGATGAGCGGTGCGCGGGCGGATGATTTGGCGTTAATTAGTCCGGCGTTGTCGAGGGAAGGACGTTTAAAGCGGGACGGGGGATGTGGTATCCAAGAGCACGGTCTCCACGGAGACGGTTGCTATGGCAGCCACCGAGATCTCGCCTCATTAGCAACAAATATAAATAGCCGTGCCGCGTAGCTTAAGGCCGACATGCATGCGATGCCTGTGGCGGAGGAGAAGAGGAAAAAGAAGAAGAAGAAAATGAGAAAAGAGATGACAGGTCAGGGAGGAAGAGGAAGAGGAAGTGTCCAACTTAAAAAGGTGAAGTCATCGGTTCCACGCTGATGGAGGAAAGTCACTTCAGGCAAGATGGAGGCTTCACTTAGTGGAGTCAATAGTTTTGTTTTTTTTTGCCTCCGCAATAAAAATGTAAAGTTTAATTGTCCATCGACATGATGGATCAAATGATGAGCAACAATTGTGAGAATTGACTTCCCCGTTTGCTTTGTGGCCGAGCTGGACAGTCCGCATTTTATCGGGCTGTACTTCCGTGTTGTCATATTATTTCACTTTATTGATGTGTATTTCTTTCACTTCATGTAGTTTTCATTGAATTTCTTTTACTTGATGACGTATTTGAATTTGACTTTCAGACGAGGAGATCTCTGACACCTTTTTAAGGTGAACTTTTCTCCCGGCGTGGACGTTGCGCTTGTAAACGAGCGTGTTTCCCGGAGCGCGCGCCCACGCGAGCAGGTGGACCTCCTTCCTGTTTCGCGGGCGGCCCGCCGAGCTTCTCTGGGCTCGCCTCCGTCAGGCTCCCTGTCGTTGATCCCGCAAGGTCAAAGGTTGCGGCCGCCCACGCGCGCGCGCCAGCCCCGATGTTGCTTCTGTAACATTTTGACGGCGCTGACGCACGGCGGCTCAAATCGTCACACGCCCACTTGTTGCGTTGCCCCGCCGGCGCACTCAAAGGAAGTACTCGGCCGATGACGTCGCTCGTCAACAGGACGATCGATGGACTTTGCCTCGTTTTGATCCCGACTTTTCACATTTCTCCAACCGCTCCACTTTGTCCAACTTCGGAACATTTGATCAAGTACCCCGAATTCCAACATTTTCACAGTAAACTTCCACCTTCAAAGATAGTTGACATTTTTAACTCCTGCTTCCGCATTTCTCGACTGATTCCACCTGTCAGTGTCACATTCTGAAGTTCGATAACACAATTCCTTGCAATCCTGCTGCAGATCCAGATACTGTTGGTGATCCACCATTCTTTTCCCTCAAGAAGTATTCCAATGTGGAATTGAACTCATTTTTTTGGGGGGGGGGGGGAAGTGCCTCGGAAGTCAAAAGAAAAAAACCTCGGAGGCCAAAATCGGCAAGATTTTGGCAAATCTCACGAGACTCGGCTCAGTGCGCATCCAAAGGGTTAACAGCCATGTTTTGCCATGGTTTCATTTTTTTTTCTTTGTTAAAATGCTATAAAATAATACAAACAAATATAGGAATAGACAATAACAAAAATCCAAATAGCCTGTTGTGCTACAAATGCGACATTTTGACACTAGCTCAGCAAATATGGCAGTTTCGCACTCGTTTTTTCAATGAGGTCCTGCTCACTTCCCAGGTTTGCTTTGATTTTTGTCAAGGGAAAGTGGAACAATAACCATAGAAGAGGAAACGGAACTGGCTGCTCAGTAACGATTAAGTGTGTTGTCAAAGGTGCGAGCCGTTTTGCCTTATTTTAGTTTTAACACACAGCGAGCGGTTAGCTTCTTTTTGTCACAAAGCGATCGCGATGTCATCGCGATGATGTCATGCTAACTGGAATGGACGTGGAGGAGAAGGCGGGGTGTATTTGTCTGCCTCCTGTCTACTCACTCACTTGTTCCCTCCATCATTCTTTTAAATATTCATAAGCGGCACCCTCTGAATATTCATGAGCCCCAGCCACTCATTAATATTCATGAGTCTCACTTGTTGAGGTGTCATTCCATCTCTTTTACACACACAGTAATAGGAACCCAATGGATGATGACTGGTTATTGTTAGTTATGTTTACACGCACACACTGTAATGCGTTCTAACACATAAACAACGGTAGTGAAATTAGCTTAGCTTCCCAAACGGAAAGAAAATACGGTATCTTTACAGCTTAGCATGAACAGAAAAACTAGCATTGTTGAAAAGAGTTGAAATTGTAGCATTGTTATAGCGACCTACTTAGCTTAACTAATTACACTAGCATTGTATAAACGGTAGTACCTCTATAAGAACCTAATTAGCTTTGCATGAATAGTAGAAAATGTGGCATATACATAGCACATCCATGAGCTCAGTTTAGCCACCCTAGCATTGTCCAAAAAGTAACAAATGTAGCATCTCCACAGGAACTTAATTAGATTAGCAAGAGCAGTACAAAATTTAGCATTTCAGTAGCAACTAGTACAAAATGTAGCATCTCTATTTCAACCTTGTTGCTATCGCTCAACAAGGTAGTAGATGTAGTAGGCTACTACTCTACTACTACTAATAGATGTAGCACATCTATAGCAACTTCATTTTCTTAGCATGAACAGTAGAAATTGTAGCGTCGCTATAGCAACAAGGCGCAAATGTAGCATATCTATAGCTATGTAAGTTGCTTAACATAAACAGTTGAAAATGTAGCCGATACAACCGACCCAATTAGCTTAGCGTAACTAGCCGAGCGTTGTCGAAAAGGTAGAAAATTTGCATCTTTGTAGCTTTTAATAAGGTTAGCATAAACGGTGAACATGTAGCCCCTGTCTAGCAACCTAATTAGCTCAGTAGCAATATTAGCGTCTCCCCAACGACCAAATTGGCTTAGCTTAATTAGCCTAGCATTGTCCACAAAGTACAAAATGTAGCACTTCTGGAACCCATTAGATTTAAGATGTATACGCGCTACGCTAACTGGCCTTTTGCTCGGTCAGCATGGCCATTGACTGGAAGTGAGCCGCGCTTCCTCGACGGCGTCGCCGGTAAGCGAGGCCGCGCTGGGGGAAGTGACGCAAGAAGGCCAGGTGACGCACGCTCGCAAATCCTGGCTCAGCTGTTGCCTCGCTAACAGCTAATGTAATGACGCCTGTTTATGTAACTCGACCACACTGCGCGGCGACCATTGGCATCGGCGGACAGTCTCCCAGTCTCCTCTGTGCCCGCGTGCCTGGCGTACTGACCGCAACAGCTGTGTGTGTGTGTGTGTGCGTGCGTGTGTGTGTGCCCCCCAAACAATCTCTGTCGTCTTTGATCTCGTCTCTTTAGCGCATTCACGACGATTTAGTTGAAAAGCGTACTAAAAGTCAAGCATATTATGTTCAAATTGTACTATTTCAGTCCAGTAGCCTGCACAAACAAATGTTTCATTGAAAAATATTCTTTCGGGAATGCTGAGAGATGATCGTTCAAGTTTTGATGTTACTCTGTTTTGCTAATTGTGCTAATGCTGAGAGACATTCATGGACACCGATGCGGTAAATGCATCATTTAAAAAAGAAAATGCGTGAATGCTGAGACAGGATCATTCACGCTATTGCTACTTTCCTATTGCTATCTTTTCCGACATTTTGCAAATAGCGGTAGACAATCGTTCACATTCATGTAACTATATTTTTATTCTTACCTTGCGTGAATGCTGAGACAGGATCATTCGCACTACTGTCATGGGAATTTTGATTTCCTGAAAGTTTTCTCCTTTTCTAAATGCTGAAAGATGACGATTCACGTTTGACTATATTTGTATTCTTTACCGTGTTAATGCTGAGGGACAGGCATCCCCACTGGTGCCGCGACGCATCATTTCTTATCGTGCGAGACGATCATCCACGCTAATGCTACATTTATATTACTATATAGTTCTTATTGTGAGAATGCTGAGAGACGATCGTTCACACCAACGTGATTTTACAGTATATAGTGTACATGATTTTCTTCTCTTTGTAAATGCTGAGGGACGATCATTCACTTTCTTGTTCCACTCTTTCTCTTATTGTGTTGATGCTTAGAGAGGCGAGGCAAATGAGAGATGCTATAAATTCATCTTTTAAAAATATTCTGTAAATGCTGAGAGATGATTATTCACGCTAACGCTATTTGGATACTAGCGTGTACATGTTTTTCTTATTTTTTTTTGTAAATGCTGAGATATGATCATGAACATATGTGATGCGATTTCTCTTCTTATCGTGTTAATAATGAAAGAAGTGAAAAAGGGCAGAGCACATTCAACCATTGTTTGAAAAGATATTGTGCGAATGCTGAGGAACGACCATTCGCATATTTATGGTCCTCGAGTTCTCATATTGTTTCAATGCTGAGTGACAGGCATCCACGCCGATGTGATAACCAAGCATCATTTGTGAGCGACGCGAGGTTCTTCTGGAATGCTGAGCGACAACCATTCCCATTCCTACTTGCTGGTACGATAGCAGCACGGGATGATTGCTAGGATGGATTCAAGTCGTCTTTTGGTCAACGCATCTCTCAGCATTTTTCAACTTCTGGTCAGCACCGCAGAGGCGTGCGTGCGTTTGACGTGCATTGACGGTAAAGGGGGCCAGGTGAGTTGGGGGGGGGCTTTGTCAGTCAGGGCTCCGAGCCCTAACCCCCTCCCGCCCTCATTGCCCCCCCCCCCCCCCCCCCCAACACACACACCCCGGCGATGGTGGAGCAAAAGCGGAGGAGGAGCAGCGCGGCGCTTCACTCGACAGCATCAGCCCCGCAGAGAGGAGCTCCACTCCCGCTACGGCTCGCCGCCACCTCCCGGTAAGACCCTCCGCCCCCGACACACCGAAACACCGAAATCACGCATTCGCCGTCGATTTCAGAGATCGTTAGAAGACCCTTATTCGATTTTGGGGGCCGTTTTTGCCGCTTGAAGTTGGCGAATTTAACCGGGTGTTAACTGATCGTTTTTCTTTTTCCGCCGCAGGAAAAAAAACTAAATCTGACATCTTGTTCCCGTTTTTTCCTAACTAATCGTTTGATTTATCGGAGTCGTTTTATTTATTTTGAGTTTGTATGACAGCCGTATGAAGCCCCCCCACATCGACCGGCGCCCCCCCCCCCCCCGCCCCGCCAACCACCCCCGCCAGCGGGTAAAAATAGCCCCGGCGTCGTCAAGCGTGTCCCGGGTCAACAGTAATGCGACACAACGGCGAGCGTGCACGGAGCTTTTCTTCTTCTTCTTCTTCTTCTTCTTCTTCTTCTTCTTCATGTGTGTCACCGGCACGTTGAGCATAACGCCCCTTTTGAGAACTTTGACACCACATGTGGCTCGGTGAGGGCACCTGGGGGGGCTTCACTGCAGAGAAATGTCTTTTTTAAAAAAAAAAAAAAAAAATGATGCTCATGATAAGATGCGGGCAGGTTTTTTCCCAACCACCTCACTTTTTTGGGGGGGCGTTGACGCAGCTGTCGCAGCCACAAAAGCTGCTGTGGCTGCACAGGTGCGCCCAGCAGAACAATGGAACCTACATTTCACTTACTTTCGGTTTAACGTCTAGCTCATATGCGCAAATTCATTGTCTCGTTGTCACTGAGGTGTTAAAAAAATTACAAATAAAAAAAAATCGCACTGGGGGATCTCGAAGCATGCTCGAGTCCGGTCCGGTATGTTTGGCGAGTGATGCTTGCCCGAAATTGGTGCACTTGGACTTCTCCGGCACCACTGCTCAACGGAATTCAAGTAATGACGGCCATTTGTTTGGAGTCACGATATGAGCAAACATTTCAGACACGAGTGTGATTCAAACGATCGCTTCCTTCACCGGTTATGAATGATAAACGCTTTTAAACCCTTTGCACGATAGAAATCAACAAGTCTAGAAACGATCCAACCCAAACATTTCATAATTCATTCAGTCACATGCTTGTGCTCCAGGGGGTCTTATATCATTAATTGTATCTTCTCGCCTAACCACCACCTTGCCCAACAGAAATAAACCTGATTAGAAGTCATCCTGTCCCAAAATAAATTCTGTGACGCGCTTGGTCACATGCATGCGTGTTAGCTACGATTAATTGCGTGTTCTTGCCCGTTGTTAATGATATCCGCTACCTTGCACAATAGAAATCAACACAAAGACTAGAAATAGTCCAGTCCGAAAAATTCGCAACATGCTTGGTCACATGCATATGAGCTAGGTACGGTACGATCGTATAATTAACTGGATTTTCTTGCCACTTAATAATGACAACCGCCATCTTGCACAATAGAAATCAACACGATGACCAGAAATAATCCAGTCCAGAAAAATGTACAACGCACTCGGTTACATGCGGGTGTGCAACGTACCGTCGTATGACTCAAATGATTTTTTTCCTCTCGCTAATTATTAATGATCACCGCCATCTTGCACAATAGAAATCAACACGATGACCAGAAATAATCCAGTCCAGAAAAATGTACAACGCACTCGGTTACATGCGGGTGTGCAACGTACCGTCGTATGACTCAAATGATTTTTTTCCTCTCGCTAATTATTAATGATCACCGCCATCTTGCACAATAGAAATCAACACGATGACCAGAAATATTCCAGTCCAGAAAAATGTACAACGCACTCGGTTACATGCGGGTGTGCAACGTACCGTCGTATGACTCAAATGATTTTTTTCCTCTCGCTAATTATTAATGATCACCGCCATCTTGCACAATAGAAATCAACACGATGACCAGAAATATTCCAGTCCAGAAAAATGTACAACGCACTCGGTTACATGCGGGTGTGCAACGTACCGTCGTATGACTCAAATGATTTTTTTCCTCTCGCTAATTATTAATGATCACCGCCATCTTGCACAATAGAAATCAACACGATGACCAGAAATATTCCAGTCCAGAAAAATGTACAACGCACTCGGTTACATGCGGGTGTGCAACGTACCGTCGTATGACTCAAATGATTTTTTTCCTCTCGCTAATTATTAATGATCACTGCCACCTCGCACAATAGAAATCAACCCAACGCGTGTTTCTAGCGTCCTCGTGCGAGGGCGGCCTTAAGTGGCTCCTGGAAGGCAGTGAGGCGGCAGATGGATGATGATGATGATGATGATGTCGCCGCACGCTCCTCGCCTCCTGCCCGCCATCCATCACGTGCTAATGATGGTGTCACACCTCCTCCTCCTCCTCTTCCTCCATCCCGCCCGAGCAGTCTTCTGCGTACCCCCGCCCCCTTTCTTCCCCCTGCAGTCCTAAAATCGCCATTCTCCGGTTTTACGTGCCCGTTTCCAGAAAGTTACGCCCTGGCAGCCATTTTGTAGCGTCCTCTGCGGGCCACGGTAAATTTATGGATCAAAATGGCACCATGCGCTTAGCATGTCTGCCTGACAGGTTGAAGTTCCGGGTTCGAATCCGAGCTGCGGACCGGCACGTTTGCCGAATACCCGGAGAAAACCGGCGCAAGCACGGCTTTTTTCCGGGTCCTCGCGCAAAGTCCGACATTCCGAAAACTCGGCAGCCGGACGTTTTTGGGCGCTTCTTAACAAGGCTTTTGCCCGGGGGCAGATGTTGGTGCCCCCCCCTAAAACCCAGTTTTGGGGGGGGGGGGGGGGGGGGGGCACCGTCCGCCCGCCCCCTCCCGTTGCGCGCCACTGGGTGCCAGTAAACGTTCTTCTTCTTCTTCTTCTTCTTCTTCTTCTCTTTCTTCTTTTTCATCTCCCGCCAGCACGTTTTGGGACCTGCCATCCTCGGAGCTCATTATTCCGCCGTCTCAGGTGTTACCGGGATAAAACGTTCCCCCGCGGGGGAATGCGACGGGCGGGAGCCATTTCCTCTCGCGCACGCCACCGTTCCCGCCGCTCCGGTATTCCGGGAATATCTTGCGCGTATCGGATGATGCTCGCGCAGCTGCTGCTTCTAAGAAAAGCTTCGGGCCGTGCTCGCGCACGCGCACGCGCACACATTACATGTAAATACACGAATGCCACACGTGAGACGCGGGCCGACGCGCGCGCGCGCGCCGCTCGATGTCATCGCCTTGATGCTGCAGCAGCTGCTGGACAGCACTGTACGGGTGCGCGTGCGCGTGCGAGCGACCAATAACATGTTTTTTTGCCCGCCTCTCTTGCAGCCTTTATGATTTTTGTTCTTCTCCCCTCCCGCACGAAAGCAAGCAAAGCAGAGGAAGAGGAGGATAATTGCGTTTCTGGTGGCTGCCCCGTGGGATCATGGGATATATGACCTCATCATTCACCTGCGAGCCTCTACACTCAGCATAGGTGGGCGCGCGCACGCACACACTCCGTACGTGCGCGCGCGTGTGCGTGTGAAGAACGTGTGCGTGTGTGTGTGTTGCAGACGTGCAATGGACCCAGCAACAGCAGTCGAGACGGACCACGCCCGCCACGTGACGTCGTATGACGTCACCGACAGTCCGGCGCCGACGCCCCGCCCCTCCCGCGAGGACGGCGATCAGGTGCGCCGACAGCCGCTTTCACGCAGAGAGCCGTCAAAATCGCGGCGCCGCTCTGTTCGAAAGGCACCGACGATTTCCGCGTCTCGGTAATTTTCCCGCTTCGGAGGCAATTGGGCGCAGGACGAGGACGAGGGTGTGGGAGGTGAACGCCCGACGGTCGCTTCTCTCGCCCTCTTGCGTCGAAAGCAATTGTCCCGTTTCGTACGTCAAACTAAACGCTGGCATCGTCTAATTATCTTTTTGCGGGCTAGTGTGTCACTGTGTCAAAGTGTCAGAGGCGCAAGGACTAGCGGAAAGTCGGGACGACGCTTCTTTTTGCCGCACAATTGTCCGATTTCGCATTTATTCACGCGGAACCCAGCGTTTGACTTCCCCGCGGTATCGCGCAGTCAGCTAATTAGATGACCCCGGAATCTGGTGCCATATATAAAACGAGACAATTGCTTTCGACGCAACAAGACAGGAGAAGTGGGCGTTAAACGAGACCCTCGTCCCCGTCTTTCGCCGTCACGTAGACGCTAGCCCGTTTCTTTTACGGCTCTCTCGCCGACACCGGGTCGACTCGTTCCGACGCTTGCGCTTTTTATTCGGAACGAGCGGGAAAATGCCGTCTTTCCCGGGCAGCGTCAAAGCGGCAGCGTAAAATAACGTAGCCACGCACGCTCGGAATGACTTAACGCTGTCTCTCGCCTCTCGTCTTTGTCACCAGACGGCGGCGCAGAAGAGAGTTAAGGTAAGCGAAAACGATCCCGCCGGGAATTGCTCAGAACGCCGCCGAGATGCGGATTTCGCTCATTCGTCCGGCTCGCCGCAGGCCAAAGGCAAGCTAGTGCGCAGCGTGGCCGTGTGCGACGACGAATACGCCAAGGAAGAACACGTTCAGGTAGCACGCGCTCGTCCTCGTCATCCTCACTTCTTCCTTTTCTTCATCGCCACTTCCTGTTTCCCTCCCAGACGCCGCCGGACGACGGCGGCGAAATTGCCGGCGCTTCCTGTCGGGAGGAGGAAGTGGAGAAGACGAGCGCGCTTTCCAAAGTGCAAAAGACCGCAATTTCGATGCTAGGTTGGCCAGCACGTCTATGGTGTTTTGCATTGTGTGTTAGCATTAAGCTAGCAGGTTTTTCTAAGCGATGTGCTTTGCTTGACTAAACGACGCGTAATTCTCTGTGAGGTTTAAAGTTCTTTCTCTTTCTTTCTTCTCTTCCTTCCTTCCAGTCCTTCCTTCCTTCCTTCTTGCCTTCCTTCCTTCCCCCCTCCCTGAACTAAGTGCATTTTGAAAGCGTGTTTCTCCTTGTACACTGTATACATGCATCATACGTGCGTGTGTGCGTCGCGTAGAGAGCGGCAGCAGCGTGTCGTACCGCGACTCGACGGGCGTGGACCTCCATCGCTTCATCGTGGACACGCTGAACAGCAACCCGAGAGACCGCATGATGATGCTCAAACTGGAGCAGGACATGGTCACCTTCATCACGGGAGACAGGTACACGCACGCGTGCAAGTGTGAAGGAGAGCTCGTCCTTGCGCGTGAGTTCCGAAAAAAATGCTTCGCGCTGTCGAGTCGGTAAAAGATCGAAGACGCTCGTTTTAGGTTTTGGGCCAACGTCAATCCGACGAGCGTGACCACGAGGCCACAAACAAAAAAACGTTCTGTGCGTATGGATGACTTGATCTTTTCTTCATGCTCTCCCTCATCTTCTTCCTTTCTCTACCTCTTCGTCCTCTTTCACGTCATTTTATTCTCCTCCTTGTCGTTTGTGCAGCGCGTTCAAGAAGTTCCCGCACATGTCGTCGTACCACCGCATGCTGGTGCACCGCGTGGCCGCGTTCTTCGGCATGGAGCACAACGTGGACCAGACGGGAAAGTCGGTCATCATCAACCGCACCAGCAGCACGCGCATGTAAACGCGCGCGCCGCCTCCTCCTCCTCATCGTCGAGGTCAAATCATTTTGCGTCACGCAATCGACGCGTTCATGTTTGTTATTCGTGTCCAGACCCGAGCAACGTTTCCTGGATCAGGTTCAGGAGGACAAGGCCACGGAGATCCAACACTGGAAAACCATTTTGAAGCGCGACAGCAGCTCGGATGAGCAGGTGGGCGTGTCTGAATCGACTTATTTTCTTTATTTGTCACTCCCGCTTGTTTACTGTCAAACTTGACACATGCAAGAGAACTCAACACCAAAATGTTCCACCAAACCCAATATTTTCATCTCAGAAAATCCGCTAGCTTAATGCTAACATATAATGCAAAAACACAATTGACAGGCTAATGGAAATGAGCAATGATGTAATTGCAAACCTTCCAACTTGTACTTGAACACGCACGGAGCAGCAACGGATCCCAACACAGCTCACAACAATTCTCACGTGTTCGTGCTTCAACATTTGCAAATTTAACTTCCCCCAGATACATTTTTTGGGACCCGTGGAAACCCCCGCTTATTTTCTTTTTATTTTAACGCAATTCCTCACGTTTGTTTTTGGAACCCGGTGCCCCACATGTTCCCATTCGTTATTGTATTTCTTTTTTTTTAAATGGCAATTCTAAGGAGCGTCAATTATTTTCGGATTTCTGCTGTTCACGGTCGGGTGTGGTCCCAATGTAATACGATCCGCAACGTGAGAACGACGACGACGCTCTGCCTCTCCTTCTCGCTCGTAACTACGCTGCGCGTCTTCCACTCGAGCTCGGCGCCGCCTGGCACGTTGTGGCACAACGTGGTACTACACTGAAGGCGCACGAGTCTAAATTTCGACTTTCTTGTAAACTGTAAAAACCCATGCTTGAAAATCAGCGATTTCGTGGGGGCGGTAACAATGAACTGCGATATAGCGGGGGAAGTGAAATTGGATCATTTCCCGCAGCAGTGTTGGCAATCGCTCCTCTGAACGTCTAAACGTTTATTTTCATCTCAGACGCGACGCTACACCTCGCGCGACAAACAAAACAAGTCGGTGGAGGAGCGAGAGGAAGAGTACCAAAGAGTGCGCGAGAAGATCTTCAGCCAGGAGGTGAGCTGCTCGGCTAACTCAAAAACAAAACAAAACAAAACAAAACAATACAATCTTGAACATGTCTTCTTTTTGTTTTGCTTTGTATTTCGAAGCAGCCTCTCTGCACACAGGAGGGCGGCCATGTTGAGAGCAGGTAACCTCCCCCGCCTCGCCTCGCCTCGCCTCGCCTCCGTGTCCTCGTTCAACCTCAATCCGGCGCCGATGGCTCATTAACGTGCGCGCGTGCGCAGGTCCGCCGCCGAGGAGTGCAACCCGTACGCCGAGACCCAGAGGAGAAGGCAGCTCTTCAGGTAGCGCATTCATCATCTTCATTTGCATCGAGCCAACACGCGCTCAACGGTCGGCAATTAAGGACACGCTCACGCCACCGCGCCGTTATTTTACAAAACATACTTTTATTTGACAATGCCTCGACTCCCTGGTGGCGCACGTAAAATTGTGCCGAAGGCCGCTGAACATTCACAAACTGCACTCAGTCACTTCTTGCTTACAAAACATTTGTCTTTTTCTTGATTGACGGTGTTGCTGTTGTGAATTTTCCACCAGAAAAAAACAAATACTCGGTTTCTGATTGGTTGAAACCGCAGTGCGTGCTACAGCGCCAATCGGTGCTCTGGCATGCAGCTACAACAAAGGTGCTGTCCATAAAATCAAATATCAGACCTAAAACAAGAAATAAAATAACATTTCAACCATGAAATCCAGCCAAACATATTACAACGCAGCTCGTAGCTTTGCATACAGTCGAAACACATTTTTGAAAATCCAGTTCAGTTGATTTCACTTTAGGACATTTGCATTTCAAGTTTTTGAAACATTAAACAATTTGTCATCAGTCAAACACACAAATAAGAAAGTCCCAAGGAGCTGGTGTCGGCGCTCCCGACGTCTCTGGCTAGGCCCCGCCTCTTAAAGTAGGCGGTACGTCCAGTAAAGACGCTTCATAATGCCCGTTAATTTCTTTACATTGTGAGCCTTGCATCCCTCCCGCGCCAACGGCGTCCATCTTGTTTTCCAAAGGGGGAGCCGCGACAGCTCGGGCTCCAGCTGGACGGGCGGCAGTCGGCACAGCAGCACCGACGCCGACTGTCGCTACGGCAACGAGCCCCGGCCGTGGAGCAGCACCGACTCGGATTCGTCCGCGTACCGGCGGAGCGCCGCCCCCGCCGAGCCCCGCGCCGCCAATCCCGGCCGGGAACCCCGCGGCGCAGCAGGTGCGAATGCGCGCGAAGTTTTCACACCGTCGACACCTCCGACTTGTCGCGAGCGCCGCATGCTAATCACATCTGCCGCCGTCTCATTAAGGGCAAAAAGTGCAGCTGCACGTTTTCACGCCGACACTTGTCTTCGCACCCTCAAAAAAAACGACAGAAACACATTTTGGCGGTGTTCATTTATTGTTGGTTTCGGCTTCTCGTATTTCGTTTTTACGAGACATTTCAAAGTAGGGTTTCAAAACGGGGTTAGGGTTTCAAAATAGGATTACGGTTTCAAAGTAGGGTTTCAAAACATGGTTATGGGTTCTAAAGTACGGTTTCAAAACGGGGTTACGGTTTCAAAGTAGGGTTAGGGTTTCCAAGTCGGGTTTTAAAGTAGGGTTTCAAAAGAGGGCTGGGGTTTCAAAGTAGGGTTTCAAAACGGTTATGGTTTCAAAGGAGGGTTTAAAGTGGGGTTAGGGTTTCAAAGTAGAGTTTTAAAACAGGATTAAGGTTTCAAAACAGGGTTAGGGTTTCAAAACAGGATTACGGTTTCAAAACATGGTTATGGTTTCAAAGTCGGGTTTTAAAGTAGGGTTTCAAGAGGGTTAAGGTTTCAAAACGGTGAGGGTTTCAACGTAGGGTTTTAAAACAGGCTTAAGGTTTCAAAGTAGGGTTTCAAATGGGGTTAGGGTTTTAAAACGGGGTTAGGGTTTCAAAGTAGGCTTATCACAACCAGTCCGGGTTGCCTTGGCTTCTCCTACCAAACGTGCGTATTGGTTAAGCGAAGACTCGAACTTGGCGTCGAGGCGAATGCCTGTTTTGTTTTGTTGTTCCACCTCACCCTAACGAGGGCAAAAAGTCAAGTCGACCTTTCCTTTCCCTCCACCAGGCTCCGTCTCCCTCTTCAGGCTGCCCTGCGAGCCCGCCGCCACGGCCGAGCCCGCCCCCCGCCCCGCCTACGTCCTGGACAACGGCATCCCGCCGGGAAGCATCCTGGTCAACCCGCACACCGGTCGCTACACACGCACACGTCACGCGAGTAGCGCGCAACAGCAGTCATTTGAAGCCCAAAATGGCCGTCGATGTTTCAGGACAGCCTTTCCTGAACCCTGATGGGAGTCCCGTGGTGTACAACCCGCCTTGCGCTCAGCAGCCAATCAGGAGCCAGGCGCAGGCAGCGCCGGCACAGCAACCGCCGCAGCAGGTGAGACACACACGCATAACAGTGGCTATAAAAAGTCTACACACCCCTGCTGAAATGCCAAGTTTTGTTCCATGAAAAAAAGGAGACTAAGATAAATGTTTCCCATCCTTAATGTTCTATAACTCAAAAGCAATTTAAAGCTTACTAGAACAGCTGAAGTTTATTTGGAGTTAATCAGAGGCACTTTAAACAGTGGCAGGTATTTTTATTTTATTTTTTAATTCAATTGATGTTTACGGGTTCTAGATCTTATTAAAGGAGGGAAAACGTTTTGGTCTCATTTCCCCCCCCCCACAAGAACTTGGCATTTCAACAGGGGTGTGTAGACTTTTTACACCAAAATGCAAATGAATGTGAGATGATTGACGTGCACGTCTGTGTGCCAGGTGTACTCGTCCGTCGTGTACACGGCCCCGCAGATGTTGCCCGTGGCTCCCTCGCAGCCGTTCGCCGCTGTACGTATTCCGGCCCGTTAATGTTCGTACGCTAACAGGAAGCGAGCGCGGCAATGTTCACTTCCTGTTAGCTGCTAATGTTAACAGAATTCCCCCATCTATCTGTAACGTCCTAACGTCAGTGTGCCAGAAGGAAGTGGTTAGCGTGTTAACCTTCGCTTCCTCTTCACGCTTGCGTCGTTCCACAGGTCGAAGACCTGTCGCAGCAGTTCGCCCACGTGGCCGTCAGCTGTCAATCGGCGGGGGAAGCCGCGCCCCTTTACCCCGCCGCGCAAGGCTTCGGGTTCGCAGCTCCGCCCCCTGCCGCCCCTCAGCAAGCTCCGAACCCCCACGGCTACTGCCAGCCCTCGCCGCAGGTAAGGAACGAGACATACACACAAGTAACGCATTCTTAAAAGAACGTCATTAGATTTTTACAATCACGACTATAAATTAATTACATTACGAAATTGACTGAGCATTTCAACATTTTGATTATCAAGCTGTACAAAATGTAAAAAAAAAATCAAATGTATATATTTTTTCTTTTAATTGTTATTAACAATTGGAGATTTAAAAAAAATAATTGTATCCTTTAAAAAATCAATAATCAACAATTGTTTTTTAAAAAATTTGCAAAAAATAAACTATATCTTTTCGTCAAAATCAGGAATAAAAAAAAAAATAATTGTTTAAAAATCAGTACCTTGTATAGTTAATCCATTATTTAAAATTAAAATATTAGGATTTTTCATTAGTTAAAATATAATTGAATACATTGTATTATTAATCAAATATTTTAAAAATGTGTTCTGAGTATACATAAAAGTAATGTAAGGTCTATATAGTACTAGATTCGCTATTATTTTCTGTATTTTGTTGAGGAAAAAAAAAGGCATTTATGGAGAAGTTCAAGCCAAGGCCCAAATAAATGGCGAGCCTCTTCATCGGAGTCGTGCGGTGTTTTTCAGGTGCCTTCCTTCTACTACAGCCAGTATCCTACCTCAGCGCAACAGTCGGCGAAGGCCGCCTCCCCCGGCTGCGCCGCAGGTAAGCGCGGAGCCACGACGCCGGAGCTCGGCGGAAGGGGAGGGGGCCGTTACACTGTCAGAGATGAAGTCTTGAGGGTCTCACAGTGAACCGGTCTCTTTTCCTGCCGCTTACACTCGTCCGCACCGGAGCGAAACGTCCCGTCTTGACGTTTTTCCCCGTATCGGTGCCAGGTTATGCCCCCGTGGCGGGCGTCCCGCAGCAGCAGTCGTACGCGACCGTGACGCCGCACCACTGTAGCGTGCTTCAGGTAAACGGCAACACCCCCCCCCCCCCCCCCATCATTCATTCATTTGTAATACATCACTCTATTACAAATGAATCATAAACAAAAAGGTTGTTGTTTTTTCACAGGGTGCAGTGACCGTCTACCAACCCAGTAAAGTCGGCGAGGCGGGATACTGCTGCGTGGTGGCCCCGGCGCCGCCCCCCCACTGCGGGCCCACCTGGACCGCATAACATCGATCACACACACACACACACACACGGATTTAAGGCATGTTCACACAAAGCGCTCTCACGTTAACGCACTGTACCAAAGCTTCATTGTACATCTAGACATTTCTATATATTAAACACAAAGCTGCTGTATTGAATGCATAATTTATACTATACACACAAAATGGAGTTATATATTGATATGATTATATTGTGATTGATTGACGCCCAAAATGCACTGTGTGAAAACTGTGAATCTATTCAATAAACGCACGTGGCGAGATCACGTTTTATGGATGCACGTCGCTGTCTTGGGCGTTCTTTAGCGCCACCACAGGAAGTGCACTCGCATGACACGCAATCGGATTTCAAATCGTCTCGAAAAAATCTTTTCTGAAGCTTCATTATTTGCACTTTGAGTCATCAGCGCCCCCTACTGCCCAGACTGTCACCTCAATTTCCGGGCAGTAGGGGGCGCCCGGTGCTCGAGTCAAGCAGCAAAATGTCATCGTTGTGTATAAATTATGCCATAAAAAGGCTTTCTATATGGGAATGTATTATGCCATGAATTGGCTATTTTTGAACGTGAGATAATCATGCCATAAATGGGCCATATTTATGACCCAAAAAATAAATCATGGTGACCGACCGGTTGGCACGTCTGCCTCACAGTTGTGAGGACCGGAGTTCGATTCCCGACCCCGCCTGTGTGGCTTTTCTCCGGGCGCTCCGGTTTCCTCCCGCATCCCAAAAACCTGCGCGGTAGGTTGATTGAAGACTCTAAATTGTCCGTAGATGTGAATGTGAGTGCGAACAGTTTTTGTTTCTATGTGCCCTGCGATTGGCTGGCGACCGGTTCGGGGTGGAGCCCGCCTCTCGCCCGGCGGAGTCAGCTGAGAACGGATCAATGAATGAATATAAAGTCCCCAACATGAAAAAAAATGAAATTATAATTTTTATAATTTCAATTATAATTACAAATAGGCCCTATTAGGGGAAACAATCTTTTCACATGAGCCCATTTCATGAAAGGCCCTCTTGATGTGCGGAAATTAATCAAACCTTAAAAGGTCTCATTAATGACCCCCCAAAAAGATTTTTATAAAAAGTTCAGACTGATGACAAAAAAAGGTATCATGCCTGAAAAGGTTTTGATGGAAAAAAATTTACAAAAAAATATCTAATCATGCCCTAAAGATTTAGGGTGAAAAAAACTATCGTCATAAAAAGACCTCATTCATGGCAAAAACAGTCTCAAATGTTAAGGCGCGAAACATTTATGGGCAAAAATATTCAATTGTGGCATAAACAGGCCCTTTAATGGCATGATTCGATTTTTATGCAGATACGCAGCACATCGAGCGTTTAGTGACGTCGAGTCAGAAGAAACTTTTTTGTGACATTTGTGAAAATGATAACTTGATGATTTGTTGCCATCTGGCTGCTGAATTTCAGCCATTTTGTGCACACGTGTTGTTTTAAAAGAAAAAAATGATTCACACGCACCCACAAACCATGAAAAAGTGCACAGATGACTTGCGCGCCCTTTTGCCTTCACTCCCGTAATAACGCGCGCGCGCGATAATTCCCTTTTCAAGTGGCGCTGACTCCTATAATAAGACGTCATCCCGGCCGGGCTTTCAAATTAAATTTGGATTTCATAACGCCGCCGCCGCCGCCACGACTTCAATTATTCATGCTCCCTATTTTTGTCCTGGATGACTTTCACACGAGCGAGCAGGCAGGCAGGCGCTGCAGGTTGATGAACTTTAATAATAATAATAATAATAATAAAAGGCACATGTACAGCCATAGTGAGATGAGAGAGTCCACCGGCAGAGACGAAACTTCTTCTGTTTGTTTGTTTTTTTGCCTTCTTGAACACGCCCCAAAAATACAGCAGAGGTCGGGAGGAGCGACGTCTTCTATCTGCTTGACAGTAGATTCTATTCACGTAACATCTGCTCCTTCAAGTAAGTCCAAAGTCCTCCGGGTGGCGGACCCCCGCAAGACCCCACCCTTGCACGCACGCACGCACACGCCTCCTTGTTACACTAAAGAGGTCACGAAAAGGTAGGAGAATAAACTATGAATGGGGGATTTTTTTTTTTTTTTTTTTTTTAAACCGCACTTTAACGCCAACAAAAAAAATTAACAAATGATTTAACATGTTGACACAGCACTGTTTTTAAGAACATTTCTATTTGAAATTGGTGGTGAAAAAAAATAAGGGTAAATAATAAATATTTCAAAAAGGCAGCATCCTCACTTGCGTTCAAAAACTGTAAATGCACTGTTACCCCCCCCCCCCCCCCAGATTTTTGTTTTGTTTTGACAAATGCACTAAATAATAATAATAATAATAATAATAATAATAATAATAAAAACATCTACTACTCGGAACATTGGTCTGGAAAATTGGTGGCAAGTAAAAGTGAAGTTTTGGAACACACGAGAATGCGACCTTTTTAATATATTTTTAAACGCACACTCCACCCATAAAAATGGAGCAAATTCACTAAACAAAATTGAAAATGTGTTAAGATGACACTTTTTTTAAAAAGCATTTTTAAATTGGCGGCACAAAAAAAATGGACTACCTCACAGCTTTTACATCTGTTATGCTTCAGTAATTATTTTCAGTCATTTTTTATATTCATATTTTTAAATCCAGATGTGCAATTATTTTTTTAAGATATCATTTGACAGGGTTGATAGGGAAAATGAGTGCAACAAAGGTAAGAATACCTGTTGCACTTGGGGGGGAAAGAAAATGTCATTTTCCTCAGACAAAATGTCGTCAATTGTTTTTGAAATTAACTGGAAATACAGAATTTTGAGGAACAAACTATGGTGGCGAGAACAAAATGTGTGACTTGCTTTAAGTTTTGAGACTGCCTGTCACGCTTTGATAATGTTTTAGAAAAATAATTTAACTCGAAAAAAAAAAAGTACACTAAATATTTTTTTAAAAACATGTTCATATGCAACTCTATTTTGAAGCACTTAAATTTGATGAGTGTGTCAGCAATAAAAGAGCGCCTCAAAGCTTTCGACAGAGGTTAGAACCCGTTTGGTAAAAATGTAAAAAACTAATATTCTAAAAATCATATTGACTTATTTTATTTATTCATTTATTTATTTATTTATTTTGGGGAAGATTTACAATTTGACAAAGTGGCAGGGGAAAAGGACCACCGGGGAGGGTGGTGACGATCAAGGCATTTGGTGCGTTCGTTACTTTAAACAATCCCCCCCCAAAAATAAAAATAAATGTAGAAAATGCACAATATTTGGGGAAAATGAAATATGAATGCGCTACTCTTTTTAAGATCATTTCAATTTGACAGGGGTGGCGGGAAAAAAATGGACTCCATCAAAGTTTTATACATTAAAACAGGTGAGAATGATTCTTTCTTTGAGACATTTTTTTAAACATCCCTTTACCCCTAAAAAATGTAATCAATGTACTTTTAAAAATATTTTAATTAGCTACTATTATTTTTAGTTTAATTTATTTGAGATGTCTTTTAACTTTTTCATTAAACACATTTAACGGGTTTTTTTTCCCCCGCAAATGCACTAAAGAATTTGTAAAAAAATTAAAATTTGAAATGACAAGTCACGAGATATGTGATAAACAATCTGAACAGGTGAGGATGCTACCTTTCTTGGATCTTTTGAAAACATTGTTTTATTTTACACTGCTATTTTTACGAGTATTTAAATGTGACGTATGGTGGAAAAAAGGGGTTTTGTCGATCAGGTTAACTTCACACAAACACACGAAATACGAGGGGCCTTAAAAGCAACTCAAATATGTTGTCAAATATATTAACTGTTAGAAAGAATGGTTAAATATAAATCAAATGGGGAGTCGTGGGGGGGGAGTGACACGCACACAGGCACATGCGCACACACTTTTTGTGGTCAATGTGTGTGCGTGTGCTACTTTGGGCCCTTGGGTGTGCGGGGGTCCGACTGCTACACACCGACCACCTCGGGACCACTAACCCCAAAATCAATCTAGTTTCCTAAGGGGGTCTTCTCGCTTGTGGTGGAAAAGGAGGTAAGTGGATTAGTAGGGTGTGTGTGTGTGTGTGTGTGTGTGTGTGTGTGTGTGTGTTAAGAGGTATCAGTGGTTGAGTGGCGTCTATCGTTGCGTTGTTGTCGGTCGCTCGTCCTAGTCGTCATTGTGGTGGTGGTCTGGGGATTTTGTGTGTCTTTACTTTTGGACCTGGAAGATGAAGAGGCGCAGGTTGATGTTTTTGGCGGCCAGCAGTTTGTTGCACTCGACAGAGTCGCAGATGGGCAGCAGCACGTAGTCCGTCTCGTTGTCGTCGTTGCTGAAGGCGTAGTGATGGATGACGGGCTTGATGCGCACGTCGTCGTACGGGCCCTTCAGCAGCAGGAACGAGCACTCCAGCGCAGAGTTCACCTGAGCAAAACCAGCACCGAAGTTCCGTTTTGTCCACAGGGGAGAAAAGTAACTCGAGGTCACGGTGCAAAGGACTTGGGAGTTTCGTGCGCGCCGACAACAAGAAATACTTTTGTCAGGATATCAACACCAAATAAACTCAATTTGTAAGTACCACCACAAATGTTTTGTTGTGTTTTTTAAATAGCAACAACAACAAAAATCTACATGGAAAAAGACATTGAAAAACATCACCAAAAAATCTAAAATTTAAATGGGACAAATGTTTTTTGACCCAAAAAAATCTACAAACTAAAAATGTACAAACCTGACTGAAAAAAACAACACAAACTTTACTAAAAACAGTTACCAAGATCAACTTTAAAAGCAACAAACTCTACAAAGCTAAAAGGGAAAAAAACCTATAGACTTTTTACAAACCAACATTTTTAAAAAAATCTAATCTTAAAACTAGCACTAAATAATTTATTACATTAAAAATGCCATAAAATTGAAAAACTTTACCAATGACATATTTCAAGTAAAAAACACAAACTTCCATAAAAATCTGTATTTTTCAATAAAACCTTCAAACTTGCCTTAAAAAGACTTAGAAACTGAACTAGAAAAAGTAAAAACCTTTACAAGCAATTTAAAGTAAAAATGAAAAATATAAGTAAATAAAAATAAAATAAACATTTTACCCAAAAAATCCAAACACCTCAAAAAAAATCTAGAAATCACAAAAAAGAAATGGAAACACACAAACATTACACATTACAAAAAAAAAATTTAAAAAATCAAGATACTTTACTAAAAGTGACAAAAAAATTATAAACTTAAATAGAAAAAAAACTACAAACTTGACTAACAACAACTAATAACCACATTATTAAAAAACCCATCTTATGTAACAAAAAACCGACAACCTGGAAACCACAACGAAATGTAGAAAATGAATTCTAAAAACTTACTGGAAAAACTCAACCTCCAAAGTCAAGAAAACAACTTGTAGCGTGCCGATTCGTGGACAGAAAAGTGAGACAAAAAAGACGCTGGCCCCCCATCGAGATCTCGCCAATGTGACGCCCAACTCAACGGGCGTGAAAGCGTTTTGACGGCGCCGTTTATGCAGCTAGCCAAAATGTCGGGCGGGCCGGTCTCACCTTGCTCTTGAGGATGAGCTGGAAGGAGAGCGTGCGCTTGCACGACAAGTTGGGGTTGCGCTCCGAGTCGTTGACGCGCGCCTTCAGCACCCACGTCTGGTTGAGCACGGTGAAGCGCGGCGTCTCGTAGTACAGCCGCGTGATGAAGTCGTCCGTGCGGTACGGCCGGAACTGCACCTCTGCCGCGCGCATGCGCACACGCACACGTGCACACGCACGCACACACACACACACACACACACACACACACACACACACACACACACACGCGGTGATTTGGAGCGTCGGACGAGGCGACAGCGGCCAAGTGTGGCCCGCTCTCGCGCACGTACAAGCCCGCTTCGTTCGGTTACGTTAGCAAAAGTCCTGGAACATTTCTTGCATTAATGAAGCCATTCTTCCTAAAATGAGTTAATTCAAAAGTTGTTTTTAATTAATTTGCTATTCATTAATTTCGTTATAAATTGGTTAATGGGTTTTTAGCATATGATAACATTTTTAATAGCTTGGTAAAAGGAATACTTTTCAATACAGAGTGGGTACGGAAAATATTCAGACCCCCTTAAAAATGTCACTCGTTATACTGCGGCCATTTGCTAAAATCATTTGTTATTTTTCCCCCCTCATTAACGTACACACAGCACACCGTAGTGACAGAAAAAAATGGAATTGTTGAAATTCTTGCTGATTTATTAAAAAAGAAATACTGAAATATCACAGAGCCAGAGGTATTCAGACCCCTTGCTGTGAAACTCATATATTGAACTCGGGTTCCGTCCATTTCTTCTGATCCTCCTTGAGATGGTTCTACAATTTGATTGGAGTCCAGCTGTGTTTGGTTATACTGACTTGGACTTGATGAGGAAAGCCACACCCCTGTCTACTATATAAGACGTATGTCAGAGCAAATGAGAATCATGAAGTCAAAGGAACTGCCTGAAGAGCTCAGAGACAGAATTGTGGCAAGGCACAGATCTGGCCAAGGTTACAAAACAGTGGCCTCCACAATCCTTAAATGGAAGACGTTTGAGACGATCGGAACCCTTCCTCGAGCTGCCCGTCCGGCCAAACTGAGCAATCGGGGGAGAAGAGCCTCGGTGAGAGAGGTCAAGAAGAACCCAAAGATCACTGTGGCTGAGCTCCAGAGATGCAGTCGGGAGATGGGAGAAAGTTCTAGAAAGTCAAGCATCACTGCAGCCCTCCACCAGTCGGGGCTTTATGGCAGAGTGGCCCGACGGAAGGGAGGCTCTCCTCCGTGCGAGACACACGAAAGCCCTCATGGAGTTTGCTAAAAAACACATGAAGGACTCCAACATGGTGAGAAATAAGATTCTCTGGTCCGACGAGACCAAGATAGAACTTTTTGGCCTTCATTCGAAGCGGCATGTGCGGAGAAAACCAGGCACTGCTCATCACTTGTCCGATACGGTCCCAACAGTGAAGCATGCGGTGGCGACATCGCGCTGCGGGGGTGTCTTTCAGCTGCAGGGACAGGGAGACCGGTTGCAATCAAAGAAAAGATGAATGCGGCCAAGTACGGGGATATCCTGGACGAAAGCCTTCTCAGAACCTGCCCGGAAGCTCAGACCGGGCCGAAGGTTCACCTTCCAACAAGACGACGACCCTAAGCACGCAGCTAAAATAGCGAAGGAGTGGCTTCAGAACAACTCCGTGACTGTTCCTGAATGGAGCCCTGACTTCAACTCAATTGAGCATCTCTGGAGAGACCTGAAAATGGCTGCCCACCACCGTTCACCATCCAACCTGACAGAACTGGAGAGGATCAGCGAGGAGGAACGGCGGAGGATCCCCAAATCCAGGTGTGAAAAACTTCATTCCTAAAAAGACTCATGGGTGGATTAGCTCAAAAGGGGGCGTCTACGAAAAACCGAGCAAAGGGTCTGAATACTTATAGCTGTGTGATATTTCAGTTTGTCTTTTTTTTTAATACATCTGCAAAAATGTCAACAATTCCATTTTTTCTGTCAATATGGGCTCCTGTGCGTTCATCAGCGAGGGAAAAAATTAACTTCGATGATTTGAGCAAATGGCTGCAGTATCTTTTAGTTTTCTGAACTTTGCCCTTCATCCTAGCAGAGACGCTTCTGTCACATGACACACCGGACACCTCCCTCGACAAATTTAAGGGGGTCTGAATACTTTCCATACCCACTGTACACACACCATTTATTATTAGTATTCATATAATTATAATTAAAATAAATGAATAAATCATTTATAATAATATATATAAAATATAATAATGTATAATAATAATTTAATGAATGTAATATTTGGTGGATTCATTTCACGTTATTCTTATTAAATATTAGTTTAAAAATAAAAATGAATTTCTTTTAAAATAAACTTCCTTGAGGTGACAAAAACTTTGAAAAAAAATGAAACTAAAAAAAAAAGACAATCTAAAAAGATGACAAAAAATAAAATAAAAAATCAACAAATTACAAAAAATATCAATACTCTAGACAAACAAAAAACGTTTTAAAAAAACAACTCTGTATTTACAATAAACATTTTATGAATTGGTTAAATAAGTGTAATGATGAATAATACAATATTGTTTCAAATGAAGTATTTCCGATGCGTGTGCACTTTTAGTTGGGTTTGTTTCGATGAGCCGGCCTGCGCGCGGCCGAGTGTTTTGTTTTTGCTTTTACCGGTGAAGCCGATCTTCTCGTAGCACAAGAGGCTGAAGATGCTGTTGTAGAGCTGCATGTCTCTGCGGTGGCTCTGGTCCATCTCGCCCAGGATGCCCATCAGCTCCGTGCCCGTCTTGGTGGGGTGCGAGCACTCGTCCTCGTGGGCGGGCATCTCGTGGAAGGGGCCTTGCCACGGGCACCCGATGCGCTTGTACTTGCACACCGTCACCCTGGCGACACAAAGGCAAGGTGAGTTGAGCAACGAGTGGCTCAAATGACTTTTTCACGTCTTCGAGATTTTAAAAACTATATATCCAAAGTGGCGGCACGGTAGACGACTGGTTAGAGCGTCTGCCTCACAGTTCTGAAGACCGGGGTTCAATCCCAGGCCCCGCCTGTGTGGAGTTTGCATGTCGTGGGTTTTCTCCGGGCGCTCCGGTTTCCTCCCGCATCCCAAAAACATGTACGGTAGGTTGATAGACGACTCTAAATTGCCCGTAGGTGTGAATGTGAGTGCGATGGTTGTTTGTTTGTGTGTGCCCTGCGATGGGCTGGCAACCAGTTCAGGGTGTACCCCGCCTCCTGCCCGATGATAGCTGGGATTGGCTCCGGCACGCCCGCGACCCGCGTGAGGAGAAGCGGTTCACACAATGGATGGATGGATGCAAAGTGTGAGCATGTTGCCATGGTGACCTATTCACATAGGCAGCTTTCTACTTTCAGTATTCAACTGTTAAAGTCTCTCTGTTCTGTCTCCTCTTTCTGTCACTCTCTCTCATTTCCTTTCTGTATTTCTCTCATTGGTTCTCTGTGGCACCCTTATCCGTCTGGCCTCTCTCTCTCTTTCTTTCTCTCTCTCTCTTCTGTCTCTGTTCTCAGTCACTTTCTCTCTCTATTTTCTTGTCTGCCTCTTTTGCTCTCATCTCTCATTCTGTCTGTCTCCCTTTCTCTCCATAGGTCTCTTTCGCTCAGTCTGTCGTTCTGTCTGCGGGTGCGTCTCTATTTCCGTCGGTCTGTCACCCGCCTTATGCGTCTCGCCTGTTCTTAGATTCCCTCTAATGACTCTCCCTCTATCCTTCCCTTCTTCCCCCCACGCGTCTGTCTGTCTGTCTCACCTGTCCTGGCACTCATCCTTCTGGTGTCTCTCCAGGCTGGACCGGGGGAACTGTTTAAGGCAGAAGGTGCACTCTGTGGGCAGCTCGCTGACCGCCTTCTCCACCGCCAGGTTCCTGCAGCACAGGTTCTTGCTGATCTCGCACCTGCACGGGAACAGCGAGAGGACGGGCGTTACGACTCGCCGGCGCCGCCGAGAGCCCGGACGGCGCCGCGCCATACCTGCAGTTGGGACACGTGGCCTGCTCCTCCTTGAGGCGAGAGTCGGCCAGCAGGTGAATGAAGCAGCCCGCGCACATCAGGTGCCCGTTGGTACACTGCGGTCGACAGCGACAAGGCATGAGAAGTCAAATGTCATTCGGGAGGAGGCGCGGCTCGTGTGTGTCGCTCAGGAAAATTCAAAAAGCGCTCAAAACTCGACACTTGGGGTGCAGAAGGGGGAATATTTTTGAGTAAATCCTCACATAATGGAGACAAAGTTAATAACTAACCATTTAAAACTGATCAAGGGCACATTTCTGCATATGTTATGGCAGAATTGTTTTTTCATATTGTAAAAAAAAAAAAAAAACAAAAAAAAAAAAGAATGCACCAATAAAATTAATCTGTGCAGATTTGTACCTTTTTTTACTGCTATAAAAATTGAAACTTTAATTAGTATCTTAATGTGTACAGTTTGGAAATTATATTTTGGTATTAAACATTTTAAACTGATGGAAAATTAAATGTTTTCTCTGTCAATGTAGCATGGGTCGAACTTTTAAATGTCCTTTTTTAAAATGTCAACTAAAATATAATTAAAACTAAATTTAAAAACTGTTCACGCTATTAAACAAATAAAAATCTGTAAATATTTTTTTTATTTGGGGGATTAAAACAATTGTAAATGCATGCTTATGATTTAAGGCTGAAATAATGCACAATGTGGATCAATGATTTGTTTTTAAGGGCAATACAAGTAGAGAAGAAAAGTAGACAGTGGCACCATTTGAAATGTTTTGTCCCTGGCAAGAACAAAAAACAACTCTACATACTTAGAGCTTTTATCCAACCCCCAAAAATGACCCCCCCCCCCCCCCCACACGTTTTTTTTTATTGTTTATATTTAATTCTTAGTTGTATTAAAAAAATGTTTTTTTTTTTTTAAATCATAAAATCATACATGCTTTTTGTTTTCAGTTTAAATTGTTTAATTTTTTCAACCCAAAGTACTCTTTTTTTTTTTAAATGACAAAATGTGAACTTTTCCTTTAAGTTTATTAAGTTAGGGTTAACATTACAGCTTGTATACAAATGAAACATTTAGTTCATCAGATATTATGTGATGTTTGTTTTTTTTAAACTACAAAAATATTTTTTCCTTGGGTTTTGACAATTTCGACATGTACGGTTTGTTTTTCTAAATGAAATATTTAAGCAGCAATCTAGATGGTCATCATGGTCTGACATGAGTGCGTGTACACATATGACATACGTGGTTTATATCAGGTATGACGTGCACAAATATGACAAAGAAGAAAAAAAACACGAATCAATTTTTTCATGGTTTTGCATTTTTTTAAGTCACGCATTTTGGACAAATAGTATATGCTTTTGCAATGAGCAACCTGGTTTTAAACCATGTATGTTTTTTTTTTTTCCAAGAACAAAAAACTACAAAAAATTACATTTCGCATTTTGGATTTTAAAAGTCAAAGTTTGGACACGAATGCTTTTCATTTTTTAAGGCTGAAATAAAGCATAATACTTCATGAGCAATCTGGAATTGATCCAGATTCAATTTGTAGGGTTTTTTTAACACAGAAAACTGCAAAGATATGTTTTGTCTTGAGGTCTTTGAAGTTACAAAATTTTGATTTACAATTGTTTTGTTTTTCAGGGTGAAATATTTTAGGCGCAATCTGGATTTGACCCACATTAAACCTTGTTTGACATTAGTCTGTACACATATTGATTGAGTTCAAATTCGGTAAAATGAGCACTAAGACCTGAAATAAATACACAAATATTTTGACTTTATTTGCGTTTTTTTAAGTTACAAACATTTGGATATATGAGCTTTTTATTTTTCAGGCTGAACTATTGAAGTAACAAGACATACTTGACAAATTTACTTCAAAGAATGGGCACATGTTTCAACTTCAAAAGATAAAAAATAAAATAAAAAATTTAAAAATATATTTTATAAAAACATAACTTTTTTTTGCATTTGGGATTTATTTTTTATATTTGGAAATGCATACATTTTTGTAACAACAAATCTGGATTTGAACCAGATTGAATCTGGTTTGACAGCCCGCATGACATTTGGTTCAAATGTGCACAAAATAGATTTTTGTTTTTGTTTTCAAGTAGAATTTTGTTTTGGACAATTGTGAATGATTGGGGGACTTTGTGAAGGGGTTTGTGGATTGACACCAACATTAACTGTGAACATTATTAATTACTCCACTGCTTGTGCTTGCACTTATTAGATATTGTGTGTTGTGTGCAGGGCTACTACACGGTTGACATTCATGAGGTGACAGAGGTCGGTGGATTTCAAGGGGGGGGGGGGGGGCTACTTTTATTTTGAGGGGTGTTGAGGTTGGGAAAGTGACTGGTTGAAGGTTATTTGAAGATCACGTCAGCAGACTTTCGAGCAGCGGGCCACTGAGGACAGGGTGTGTCCGCACTCATTATTTATATGTATAAATCCATAGAGCATCAAGTTGCCAGTACGTTGAATTTTATGGAGCGTTTTTTTTTTTTTTTTTTTTTTGTAGTTTTGTTTTGGGGGGGTGGGGGTGGGGGCATGAAGTGTTGGGGCATGTTTGTGACACATTTACCTGGTACACAGACGCCTTGGGCAAGTCTAGGCACACGGTGCAGCACAGCACAGAGTACAGTCTCTCCTCCAGCTTGCCGGACTCCCCCTCGGGTATTTTGGTCTTCTTCTTGGGCGGCTCGTCCGAGTCCGCCTCGGGCCGCGTCCCGGACTCCTCCTGCCCGACGAGCCCGGCCCCTGGCCCGGCCACGGCCACTGCCTCGGCCACCCCCGCCACGACGGCCGCGGAGGAGGCGCCGGGGGCGGACATCACGTCGCCGTCTTCCATGGCCAAATCCCTCTAGAACTTTCTACGTAGCCCCCCAGAAATGCACTTATTTGATCTTCTGCGGTGGCTTAGCTTCGAGGCTAACTGACAGCTAGCTCGCTAGTCGGCTAACACCTGTGCTAACGCCAAACAAGACTGTTAACAGACTTATCGGTAGGGCTAATTTTCAAGCTTTTCCGGAAGTCACAACCGAGGTGAAGACAAAATGTCACCCGTGGTGGAGGACTTACGGTGCGGCTAGCTAGTTGACACCGAGCCCTGAGCGCGGCGGGGTGGGCAGCCAGAACAAAAACAACTCAGCTGTTTTGGGGGGAGGGGGACTCTCACCCTCCCGACAGCTCGGCTCGTTTCGCCTGTCCCAAGTCCGGGGTGTCCGCTCCGGCTGCCCGAGAAGACTGTCCCGGTCGGCGGACGCTTGTTGTTGTTGTTTGCTCGTCTCTCAGGCTCACACAGCCATCTTTGTTTTTCTCCCTTTCCGTCTCCCCCCCCCCCCCACCCCCCCGTCTCTCTCGTCGGGTTTTCACCCTTATACGACTCCGGGTTAAATTGGGAAGTATTCCGAAAAAAACCGTAACATTTTTCGAACTGGATAAATGCCGAATTTGTTGTGTGACTCGCCGCCTTTTGTCCCCCACCGTCTCGTCGTGTCGAATCAGCGGACGGCGGAATGTTTTGTGCCCGCAGATGACTTGGGGGTATTTAAAGAGTTGGGGACGGCGCATGCGCAGTGGCCGCAGACGAAGCAAGAGGGCTTTGAAAGCTGACCAAAGTTGTCATGTGACTGCTTTTTAAAGCTATTTGAAGGCACGTCGGCGCCCACGCGGATGCTCGAAAGTGCTTTGTTGACCACAACTAACTGGTAACCTTATTTTTTTTTGCAGTAAACCCGCTCAAAAAAGCTGACTTCATGGCTTGTTGTGATTTGCATATGGGGAAAATGCTGCTTGTGCAATCAGCTTTAAGTGGTCTGACTTGTTCGGGGAGACCCTCTATAATTATGTTTGACTCATGCAACCAGAAATACAAGGTGAGTGCTTGAAAAACACGCCTAAGCCTATATACCCGTGTAGAGAAAAACAAATAAAACAAATTTGGACATGCATGATTTTTTTTCAGGCGGAATTAATAAATTATGCATGAATCTGGATTAAATTTAGTTTGATTTCACAGTTTGTACATATGACGTATTTATCTAAAATCAGGTGGAATTTGCAAAAAGACTGGATTTATTTATTTTTAAACAAAAATTGACTTTTTGCAAAAGTCATAAAATAAATTTGGACATACAGTTCTGCGGATGCTTTTTATTTTTCAGGCTGAAATAAAGAATGAGCAATCTGTAAATGGTCCAGAACGACGGGCGGCAGACCCCGATCCCCCCCCCCCCCCCCCCCCACACCTACATGATGATTGCCCTCGCGCGAGGGCAATCATCATGTAAAAATTTCTGATAAAATTTCGATCACTACCGACCGTTGACAATCGGTTTTCCAGGGGCAAAAACTTAAATCGGCAACCGCCCCCCACCCGTTGACGATGGCCTTTCGAGGGGCAACGACATTGATCTGCAATGTCGGCAACATCCACTCTCCCACTGACGATTGGTTTTCGTCCTTCCACATTCCACAGACATGCACGTTAGCTTCACTGAACTAGAAAGTTTTTGACATATCTATTGTAAACCAATTAGTTGTTTCGATCGTTGGCTCGTTTCAGCCCGTTCGAGTGTCTCAACTCGTCGGGTCTGAAGCCTGCTCCTTGCTTTCGGCCCTTCCAGTTTCTGGGTCTTCTCCCGGTGCCTTCTGGACCTTCTCTCTGTGTAGCGGTGCTGGTCTGGGCGGTTGTTCCTCCTTCCAGGTCTCGCGTTGGCTCTCCAGCGCCTTCTGCTGGCAGCTGGCCGCCATGGCCGTCAGCCAGGGATGCTGCAGCGTCTGCTCTGCCGTCATCCTGACGACCGGGTCGGAGCGGAGGAGGCCCGAGACCAGGCCTTTGGCGTCTGAACAACAGCAAAATAAGTACGGTTCAATTGTATTGAACTTTTCTTCTGCGTAGTGGTACGTGGGCTCCCTCTAGTGGTAAGCTAAAGAATGACTGTTTATGTCTATTTAAGTAGATGAGCTTCCTCTACTGTATTTGTCTTTTTCCAGAAAAGGTTAGTCAGACTCCAAATTGCGCACGTTCCACGAGCCTACCTTCTGAGATGGCGTCCCAATAGGGGGGCAGGAAGTGCAGTTGCCCCTGTTTGATGATCTCAAAAAGCTCCTCCTGGTCCCGATGCCGACTTCGAAAAGGGGCGAAGCCGCACAGTAGGATGTAGAGAATGACCCCCAGCGCCCACATGTCCACCTCCAGGCCGTATCCTGTCGGGTTACGTCAATGGCGTTACGTAGAAATGCTCGCGGAAGGCTTTCGGTGCAGCGCTAACCTGTCTCGGACAGGATCTCGGGCGCGACGTAGGTGGGCGTGCCGCAGATGGTGAAGACGGGCTCGCTCACGACCTGTGGCGAGGCCGAAGTCGGCCAGCTTCAGTCTGGTCATGCCGGGAACTGCGTGAACGATCTGGGAAGGAGCAGAGGGTCACGTTAGCTTGCGCAAGTACTATTTTCTCTGACATCATTTTTTTTGAAAGAAATCATTTTGAAGATGTATGTTTTCATGGTCCTTTAACGTTTTGGAACTTTTTATCTTTTTTATCCGAAACACCAAGATATTTTTGGGAATAAAAGTAAAAAATGTGGAGATTCTTCAATTTTGTTCCTTTTTTTTGTTTGAAACCCAAAAAAAAACATTAGTTAATTGTTGTTTGGATAAATGTGCCATTGGACAATGACAATTTGTTTTTCCCGAGAGAGTCGCTGTCCAATAGAAAGCATGTATCGCCAACATTTTGTGATATTCTTTTTTTTAAAGTCAGAAACACAAAACATTTCAGTTGGTTTTCTTTACGTACAGGTTTAGTTATTTGGACAGCAACGACATGCAGTTTCTGTTTAGAAGTATCTTCACAATCCAAGAAAAAAAACATCTCAAACGTTTGTGATCAGAACACAAAAATCGTTTTTTGTTTTTTTTCCCCCAGATACAAACTTGTAAAATGTTGAAATATGTGTTTCCCATTAGACAATAACTCCAGTTGTTGTTTGACCAACAAAACGCATTTACTGTATGTCCGCATTTTGGGAGTTTTCCAATGTTAAAACACTTTTTGATTTGAAACCACATATTTTTGTATGTTTTTCATAGCAATGCTTCATAAAAATGTATTTTGAATGGGACAGACTCGTTTTTGAAATCAGACGTGGTATTCTGAGAACTATCCACGGATGTTTTTGCCGACCGACCAGCAGGTTTTCGGGTTTGACGTCCCGGTGGACGACGCTCCTGCGGTGGATGTACTCGAGCGCCTCGCTCACGTCGGCCGCCATCAGCGCGGCCTCGTCCTCGCCGAAGCTTCCGCGCCGGCTGACGGCATCGAAGAGGTCGCCGCCGCGGGCCAGCTCCATGACAAGGTAGGCCGTGGCGGGCGTGCGGTGGTGCGCCAGCAGCCTGACCACGCGCGGGTGCCGCAGGCTGGCCAGCAGGCTCAGCTCGTTCTGCAGCACGTGCTCACGGCCCAGCAGCCGCGAGCGCTCCACCATCTTGACGGCCAGCGTCCGGCCGTCGGCGCGGCGCCGGCACTCGCGCACCACCGCGAAGTTGCCGTCCCCCAGGAGGCGCCCCACGTCGTAGAGGCGAGCCACGTCGGCCTCGGAGACCTCGCTGCCCTCCGACGGAGGCCCCGAGCAGTCGCTCCACATCTCGGGACGACTCTTCCAGCCTGACAAATAGGAAAGTAGGTTGTAAACGTGCAAAAATATCTTTTCGCTTGTGGAAATGTGGTTCCCATTATGTCCCCAATGAGCTGAACAGTTTGAATTTGGAACGGTTTGTATTGGTCAAGAAATGTGGAAGGAGGTGTGCAACATGTCCAATTTTATTGTGGAAAATGTCCGAATGGGGACATTTTTGGGATGTGTAAAATCGTGGCGGAACAGAATAACGTGAAAAAGAAAACATGTCAAACTGAAATGCAAAGTCCAACTCTTCAAACCTTGTGTTGAGCTTCCCGTTTGCTTCCGGCACACGGGGGGCAGCGGGGTTCTTCCCGAGAGCGGGTCGATCCACTGCGGGCTCGACAAGCAGTTTTCACAGAGAGGAACCGAGCCCCTCTCTCGCTCCCGTTGGAATCGGCCGACGGGAGGCGGCGTTTCCTCGCAGACCGCGCCCCTCACCCGGAGCTTCTGGAGACGGTTCGGAAGGCGAGCGACTTTCCCGGCCGTCCCCTTCCTCGGCTCCTCCGTCTCGGGCGGCGGTCGCTCTTCCGCGGCGTCCTTGTCGTCCGCCCCCTCGCCGTAGCCGCTGTCCGCCTTGGCGGCCTTATCCGGCGCCGCTCGGAGCTTCTTCTCCCAGACCAGCAGCGCCTCGGTCCGGTAGCGGGACTGGTCGGGGAACAGCTCCTCCAGCGCCTCCTGCAGGCCGCTCAGCTGCGGGCGAGCTTTGCCCAGCGCCAGGAGGGCCGTGTCGCCGCGGAAGAAGTCGCCAACGCTCTTCACCTGCGGTCGATAAAGACGAACGCTCGTTAGGACTCCCGGTGTCGATTGTACGAACGGGAGTCCGACCTCTCGGGCGAAGGCGCTGTAGAGGCGGGTCACTCGCGATCTGTGCCAACGAGGGAACCCGAGCGCTTCCGAGACGTCCGATAGGAGCTGATCGAAGGAGACCACGCCCCTGCGGTTCAAAAGCACTGTCACCTTGGAGAAAATGAATAAAGTGTTTCGAATCATTTCGAACTCATCATACGTTACCCTTTAAAAATGGAATTTTTAAAAATCTTTCCACTAACAACCCATGCTAAACTTAGTTCCTCACTCCAATGGATGTGCCACAAGATGGCGCCAAACTCCCACGTTTGTATTCGAAAGTGCTTCGTTGCCATCTTGTGGCAATTGGAGAAAGAGCACGGAAACAGCGAGGGCGCAAATGTTTGGGGCGAACGAGGGAAAAATCTGTGAAAAGGTGAATTTGCGAGTAGCAAATCACAAATAGGCGAAGGGACACGGGACAGCGACACAGCGCACACTAGCAGGTGACTATTTAGGAGTTCACCTGGTCTGGATTAACCCTAAGATGCCAGTAGCGCTGTCCTCCTACGAATTGGTGTCAAGGAAGTACGTTGAAGTGATACACTTCAACTGAGTCGACTGAGAGACAAGCTTTTTATGTGGGCGTGGAGCTAAGATTAGCCTGGGTTGTTAGTGGAAGTTACAGAGAGTATTTTCTTTGAAATCAAATCATCTGGAAGTCATTTTATTTCGGAGAATAATGTTGTCAAATGAGTTTGGATCATAAATGGTGTCGGGAATCGCTCCTTAACCTCCGTGAAGAGTAGGTCTACTCGGAACGGGGCATTCCAATCTAATGAGCCATATGCTGCTTCACCTAAGACAAAAGAAGGTGAGGTGAGTCACCTTCCGTGGCGCGTTCTGACCGGGCCGCACGACGGTGACCAGGTGGGGGCGCTCGGCGCTCTCCTCCGCGTGGCGCCCGTGGAAGAACGGCAGGTGAGGGCCGGCGGCTCGGCTCTGCCCCGGGCGGTGGCGAGGGCGAGCGTGCCAGGGGGGCGGGGGCACAGGGGGCACGGCGGCGCAGGTACGCTTCGAAGACGGGCCGGGGGCTGCTAAAACGAGAAGGAAAATGCACGATAAGAACTTTTGTGGGGTTTGCCAGATGTTGACGCACCCCTGAAAATGGAGAAAATGGCTGCCTGAAACCAAAATGGCAGACCCTCCTGTTTCTTTTTAGGCATGGCTTCTTGAGACTTTTTCTGCGTCCATCCTCGTCATAAGACACTTGTACCAAAGTTCATGTCCCTGAGTGAAACTGGCTCCGGGGGCTGAAATTCAAGGGGGCACCTCACAAATGCTCAACACGGCCCTAAAATGGGCGCTTGAAAACAAAATGGCAGACCCCCTGCCCACCTCAATCTTGTCGCGATGAGATCAGCGTCATTAACACACACACACACACACACACTTGTCACAACACGCTCGTAACACAACACTCGCTCCTCATCCTCAACAAGAAAGTCTTTCTGAGAGTTGTTTTTGTTTTTCTTTCTATGACATGGAGTGCAAGCGGTGCCAGTGAAGAGACTTCATGCAGACCCACGATCAATTATTTAGGCTTTCTTAGGAACAAAACCTTCCGAGACTCCAGCTGGATGTCTGCATGATTCATGAACATGGGAGGACACGCAACAGCTTTCACTTTCTGGGCAACACAAGGTGCGCGTGCGTGTGTGTGAGAGTTGCTTGTGGATGCACGACAACGACATCAGAAGACGCCCCCAAGTGTGCCCGCTGTCGAGAAAAACCGCTCGTTTCCTTATGCCCATATATGGCACCCGCTCACACGTGCCGACGAAAACTCAACTCAAACCGCAGACTTGTAATGTGGAATTAACGAACACTTACCCGTCGCTCTCCATTTCCTTGCCGCGTCGCAGCCGAAGCGAGCCTTCGTCGGCGATGCCATTTCTGAGCACAACAAGAGCGTAAAACAAAGCAAGTGAGCAGCAAGTTCCGATTGAAAGCAAGTCGCTGACGTCACGCCCTTCCAAGCCGAGTGTGACAAGGGCCGGCGTGACGCGGTTGCCGTGGTGATTTGTCAGGTTGGAAAGCTTGGAGCAACAAGTACAATACGTTGATTGTTCAAAGTAAGATATTCAAGACACTAAAATTGTCGCGCGGTCACAATACATTCGACTATCGCGCTAATCACAAGAACCTCCCTAAATAATCGAAGAAGAATCCAATTGCGACCTATTTTTGTGTTTTACGGCGCTCCAGGCAAGCATGTGTCTTTTATTTTGAAATTACATTCCGGAAGTGTAACATTTCACTTTGGTCTCATATCAAGAGCGTCAACAAAACCTTTCACCCCTTTGGAATGAAATTTTAATTCTTTACAATAATAACAATACGCAAACAGGTTTTGTTGTTGTTGAGCAGTTTTCTGGGTTGTTACTCACTGACAGGACATAAAAACAAGTTTTTGCTATACAAAGCTATAGTATACTGCTATAGTCTTTTTTAAATATTTTTAAATTAAACCCTTCCGTCTCCAGGGAGACGGTTAACATCGCATTAGCAAACCTTTTCTTTTTCTCCCGGATCTATATCCTGTCCTTTGATCACCCAACCGTAACTTAAATACTTAAGTATGTTGTAAAGAACTCAGTTATGTAAGTCTACGTCTGTTTTATATTTTCATAAATTATAAATATTTTGCTGTGATATTTGGTTGAAAATGACGCTTCAACATTTAATCTACATGAACATAAACTCGTGTTTTCGAGTCGATGGGAGGCGACTTTGTTGGTTGCAGTATTGTCGTTTGACCAACAGAGGGGGCAATAGCACCGAAACAAGTCCCAACTCTCCGATCGCTCCTAAAAATGTACGTTAAACGGGGATTAGCAGGATAATATAAGAAGTGTCCTAAAATGTTTTGAGCAATTTCCTCTCCCCTTTAAAAAAAAATAAAATAAAAAATTTAAAAAACATGTACGGAGGGTAGGGAAATTATTTTGATAGAATTCATCTTCATCAAATACTTTGGCATCAAAATTAACATGTCAATCTCTCAACTCCCGTAAAAATGCACCAAAATGTCAATTTTTGCCCCCAGGTTCTTTTTCTCGTGATGCATTTGAGGTCGGACTGAGTGTTGCGATGGTTCGCTATCACCTCCTCAGGCAATGCCTGGTATTACAACATTAGCGTGACGCTCTGCTACTCAAAACACTTTACGCAGGTGGTAGCAAGAAGCGTATCTTAGTATTCAAATTAGCTACTGATGGGGTTCAAAATAACATTTTATAGTCTATGAACCTGCTTTTATCTCAAGTAGACTTGACTATTGTAATGGTCTTCTGACTGGACTCCCTAAAAAGAGCATTAAACAGCTGCAGCTCATTCAGAAAACGGCCAACTTGACAAAAGGCCAGTATCGCGAACAGAACGCACGCGCAAAAACCTGGAGGCCACAGCAGCATTCCTCACTTGATTACGCTTCGTTCGATCGATCGAGCTCGGATGCAGTTTTGTGTGCGCGTGTGGCGCCAAGTCAACATCTTCGCGGAGGCTCAGTGGGAATCTCCCGGCTCCGAAAGTCCCGCGCCGCACGTCCTTCTATCATTGCAGGAGGTCAAACGCTCTCCGACACGCGCGCACACGCACTCGAACGTCACGATAAGCTCAGGCACGTTTGGATGCGCGGTAGGGCAATCTTTTATGATCGTTACCTTTCACCCCGTCACCCGCTTGACTTTTTCCCGCGTGTGCGCCTCACACCTGTTTACGTCAAACACGCGCGCAGGAGTGCGGACGGGCCGTTGCGGGTCAAGGGCGGCGGGGCGACGTGTGCGTGCGTGTATAACATGTAGTGTGAGGTGACAATGTTCACGCCAGACTTTTTTTGGGGTCACTTTTTCATTCTACGTGGGCCTAAATGATTGAAAATTCGCAATTCTGCAAGAACAAAAAACGTCAGTTAAGTCATTTAGGAGCATAAAAAATGTTTGTTGGAAGAATAAAGTCGTTATTATTATGTGGGCAAAAGTTGTAACATAATATCAACAGTTAGTTGCGCGCTAATTGTTGGAAAACAGGCGGACTGACGGATGCCTGTGAACGCATCATTTGCTATCGAGCAGGAGCCGACACGACACGCACGCGCCCACGCATGCCAGCGTAACATTTGGGAGGTTGTGCCAAGTTTTCAGTATCAGGTTTTACCAGGGAAGGTCACATGACGTCTTCCCACCGCCAACCTAACTACCTACCGACAGTAACGAGCTTCCCTACTGAGATTCCACCCTCCCTACCAATTCAGTCTTCAGTATTTCTGTAGATGAAATACCAAAAAATCCTAGATTCACTCCACAGAGTAAACTATTTTATTATGCTGATGATTTTAGTTTAGGATCTCCAAGAAATTTGAATGTTACACACAAAACATCGCTCAAGATTTTAATATGGAAATGAGGTTGGACTTGGCCTTCTGAAAAGTGTTTTCTTGTATTGAATCAATCTACATAATTAGAGTTTCCCTTTCGGAATTGCAATGCTGAAATTCAAATGGACTCCCCGACAGTGTTCTAAACCGCCGTCTGGCCTTCCTACATACCTCGTGACCTTTCGATGCGACCCAGCACTCCCACGTGCAAGCCTACGACAACATCAGAGGCACTACCGTGCGCCAACCAGTGGCGTGCAAAGGGGGGTGGGGCAGACAGGGGGATGGCCCCGGGCATCAAAACAGGCTTGGGAGTGTATCCCCCACCCCCCACGTGGACGATTGAGAGGGGGGGGATGGGTCTGATTTGTTTATAGCACAAAAACCTTGCATTTGAACAGGGGTGTGTAGACTTTTTACATGCACTGTATTCTTGTCAACAGTCCGTATCCCCCCCCCCCCCCCCCTCAGTGAGCAATTGGGACGATGGCGCAACCTGCGACCGCATTCTTCCTCCCAAGAACTCTTCGACTGCATCGCCCGCGTGACAGCGAGCGTTGTGCTCGCCGGGGATGAACGCAGCACATCCACTCACCCCGGCCGTCCTCCTCGCTTCCCCTTTCGCAGGCGCCTCTCGCACCGCCCGATGACATCACAACAGCCGGTGCCAAGCCAGCCAGTAGGAACGCGGCACTTCCTTCTCCTCCTCCTCCTTCTGCAGTCTGCCTTCTTTCTCTCTCTCTCTCTCTCTCTCTCTCGCTCTCTCACACACACACACACACCCACCCTTTCACACACTCTCCTCATTCCTCCACCTTTCTGCAGACATCATGGCCGAGGCTTTCGTGGGCACCTGGAACCTGAAAAGCAGCGAGAACTTTGACGATTACATGAAGCAACTCGGTGAGTCTCTTTTGTGTGCGTGCGTGTGTGCACATGCTGCCCGTGTGTTTGCATTCATTCAATGGACAAACGGGATGGCTTCAAAGATGGAAAATGTGGACTGAGAGTGGAAAACATGGAGGGAGATGGGGGCTGGGGGGGCCTGGGCGGGGTTAGCGAGCACATGGCTCGAATGTGGTGCGGCGGCGCCCTGTGAACGCAGCCCGATGTGAGGGACGGGTCAGGAACCGGTCACACACTTATTCACACTTCCATTTGAAAGGCAACCATTGTTGTTGACGAAAGAAGGCGGCCTCGCATTTGAAAAACGCTGCTGAGAGAGAAAAATTCAAAATAGGACATCGCGAGACAGTTGATTAGGGACACCAATGCAACAGCTGCCTTTACTGCTGATGGAATTGGGGCCACAATCAAAACAGACAATTCATATTTACAGTGGGTTTACATGCGCTCGCGTTATTCAAATGCTCACGATTGCAATACGGTGATGATCGCGATTCAAATTCAATAAAATGGGGATTTAAAAAAAAATTGTTTTTGTTCAGAAGAATGTTAGAAAATGTTTAAAAGTTTTGTTTTCAAAAATTAAATAAAATGTAAGTTAGTTTTTTACATTAAAAAAATCAGCTGGAATAATAATCAGAATGCAAAGTTTGCAGACAAAACTAGTTTTATTTAAAAATATATGTATGCTATTGCTTTTATTCAAAATAAAATGAAATGTTTAAAATATCTAAAAACGAAAAAACATTGAAAAAGTGAAAACAAATAAAAATAAAAGAAAACATCAATAACAAACTTTTTAAAATTTTTATTCATTTACAAAAACAAATGTCAGAAATACTCACCCAAAAAAGTAACAAATATTTTTAAAACGTTAAAAAAAAATGAAACTTTGTAAAATATAGTACCATGCATGAAATGAATTTTTGTTTTTTTTTTAAAGTAAAAAAAAAACAAAACAAAAAAAAACTCTACCTAATATTGTTGACAATATATTATATGTACATTGTGGCCAGTGTGTGTCACACGGCAGCACTAACCTTTTGCAGGCTTTTGGAGGTCGTGTGTGTATTGGGGGCGGGGCGTTGAACTATTTACAAGCGGTGACCCCGGGGGCCTTTTACAATCGACACGTCTGCTCCCATCACCGCGGCAACCGGCGGCCTTTCAACCTCTTGATCAACGAGCCATCCGCGTTCACCGATTAGTCAAGAGCCTGCAGAACAGGCTGCAAGCAAAACACAAGTCACTGCATGAATGACAGTAACAACAAGAAGCCTCCGTTCTCCCACGCCGCCTAAACGCACCGGTCTCCCGCGTCCCGCAGACGTGGGCTTCGCCACCCGCAAGCTGGGCAACCTGACCAAGCCCACCACCATCATCTCGGTGGACGGCGACACGGTGACGGTCAAGACGCAGAGCACCATCAAGAACACGGAGCTCTCCTTCAAGCTGGGCGAGGAGTTCGACGAGACCACCGCCGACAGCAGGAACGTCAAGGTGGGCCCAGCCCGCCCCCGTTCTCCTAACATCCGCAATCGTATCGTCGTTATTATGTACTGTATGTCGTCAGTGGCGGCTGGAAACCGACGCCCAAATTTGGTCAACTTCTTTTTCGGGGGCTTCCGCAAAAAAAAGTATATCGTACATTTTTTTATTAGAAGATGGGAGATGAAATACATTTTGTGGAAAAATGAAAATACAACCATTTTAAATAGCAATGTAAAAGTTAATATTCCTAACATTTCATTAAAAAAGGTTTAAAAAAAAAAAACAGAACTTTTTTTTTTTAAACTTGTTCATTTTTCATTGTTAATGTATTCGTTGAAACGTGGCGCCTGAAAAAAAATTACTCAATGAAAATAAATGTGGAGGTAAATTTGAAGAGAGGAAATTAAACGGTAAAAAAAATGACATTTAAAAAACAAAATGTGAATGTTTTTAAGAGCTACATTTCTTATTTAGAATAATACATTTACAATCATAAATAACTTATTTACGGTTTTTTTTAAATATATTGCAAACTAAACTGTAGAAAATGTAACCAATATTCTTAAATATAATTTATAACAGTTAAAGCAGAAAATTTGATACACGAATTTTTTTTACAAAAAAATTGAAATGGAAACATAAACAAAGTTTAAAAACTGAATTCAATATTCATATTTCTTATTTGGCAAATGTAAACAAAATCAAATCAACAAACGTTTACAAGCCACATTGAAAAAAATAAATAAAAACAAAACACAAATTTGTCTACCAATTTTTTTTTAAATAGCTGATAAATGCAAGTTTGAAACAAAGAAATCAGAAAATGTACAAATAAATTTGTATACATTTTTTTTTCCCAAATCAAATAAACAGAACAGAAAAAAAAAATGGATGAAATCTTTCCCGTCTTGAAATCTTGAATACTTCCCATGAATATTTCCAAGGTCAAAAGCTCGAGTGTGATTGAAGGTGAACTTGATTTGACTATTTTGAGGCTGGCGGGGAGTCATTAAATGCTCAAATAAAATACATTGAAACAACCGTCATGCAAAATGATGCAAAAAACACTTGGCTGATTTTCCTGAGCATTTCTGTTGGGAGCGCTTGTACACGTGCAACTGTCGATTGCAGTCGGTGGTGACAATAGACGACGGCAAGATGGTGCACATCCAGCGGTGGGGCGGCAAGGAGACCCGCCTGGTGCGCCAAGTCGACGGCAACGCCCTCACGCTGGTCGGTGCCCCCCCCGAACAAAACCAAACAGAGGGTTTGTTTTTCTGAAACGCTGTCTCTCTTTCTGTCTCGGAAACAGACGCTGACGATGAACGACGTCGTTTGCACGCGCTGCTACGAGAGGGCGGCGTGAACACCACCCAAAAACAAAAGAGACCCCAGACCTCAAAGTGTCAACTGGCATTTCTCTCATGAATTGGAGGGTTAGTATCGTTTACACTGCCTGTGGACCCCCCGTCCCATCCCGTCCCCCCTTTTGACGACCTCTACTGTTAAAAACATGGAAAATATTCCAATGAATTCTTGTTGTTTTCCGTTGGAGTATCCCCATTTTATGTTGTTTTCCCTTTGTTTGGAATTGTGACGCATGAAGTCCACTTTAAAACCTGTAAATGTTCATTGAAACATTGGGAAGTAATAAAAATATCCCAAATTGAGGCCAAATATGTGAAATTGTGATTTCTTTGATATTGATCTTCAGTTAAAAACACGCAACTCCGACAGCCGCACAAAAATACGTAAAAAACACGCATCTGCAAGTCGCTAGAAACGCCACCCGGTGGTTAAGATCATCGCCCGCCACCGAGGTTCGAGACCCCGAACGGACCATCCGGCAACATCCCCCGGACTCACGGCCGCGGTGTCCCCGAACTGCAGTGCTCCTCCGGTGTGTTCCACGAACAAGTGTGAGTGTTCACTGTGATGGATAAAATGTAGAGGACGCGACGATAAAGGTGGTGGTGATTCTTCTTCTTCATATCGCCGCCCCCAAAAACGTGGCAGTCCAAAAGTAAGCGAAGAAAAGCATGTGCCTCCAAATACGGTCAAGTTGCGGTCTGAAGGAAAACGCGCAACTGTAAGTTGCCGTCTAAGGATAAGCGTGCGTCGTGAGAGAAACTAACGTAACTTCAAAATGCTCCTCCAAACAAAAGTCAGCAGCTGCAACAAAAAACAACCATCTCCAAGTCAACGTCTTGAGAAAAAGTCGCTTCTTAAAAGAACATCGTGAGCCTAACAGCACAAGTGTCATAAAAGTCATCTTTAACTTACGGTCACAATAGCAATACAAAATAGCAACGTTCTTGCTAAAAACTGTTTTTTCTAAATGTCCATGTTCTCCAAAACCATTCCTTCACAACACGTATCTCCCAAGTCTTTGGGTACCCGCAAGTCAACATTAAAACAAAAGCACGCATCTCCAAAAGCCGGGACCTGCACCCCCAAGTTGCCGTCCCGAGGAAAACGTGCTCCCCCAAGTCCGCTCGCCTGCCTTCCCAGTGAAAAGCACATCTATCGCCAAGTCGCTGTCCGAACAAAAGCCGGCAACTCCAAAAGCGCGCATCTCCGAGAACGCCGTGAATTTCCCAAGAGTCGGCGTCCGGAGCAGGCACGCGAATCTCCGAGGCGTCCTTCTCAGAAACGCTGAATCGCTAAAGAAAAGTTTGCATCGCCAAGTAAGTCAGTTCCTGAAAAGAAAAACACAAACTGCATCTTGAAATGTCGATTTTTCATGTTGGGATAATAAACTCCCAAAAGTCACGCGTTTTATTTGCACAGTGACATCACGTTTGCACTTTTGCATACATAAAGGAGAGCGCAGAGTCGTGGCCACAAAGGAATTTGGCGGACGCCTCTGAAGTGATCCGAAGAGCGTGACCGCACTTTCCATCCTATAAATAACCACCCGGCAGCTCCTGCGTGCGTCCTGCCGGGCAAGGTGAAGGCAACAATCGCAGGTGCCGCTGCACTCGATCATTCTCATCCACACTGGGGGGCGGGTGGGGGGGGGGGGGGGGGGGTTGGGCGTCACGTGGCCGCCGCGCGTCGCCAACTAGACGGAAGGTGAGACTCGCCGGCGCCGGCCACTTTATTAAGTACACCTTCGGCGGCCTGCTGCGGCGGTTGTTTCTGGAAGGAAACTAGATGTGCATCAAAAATAAATCTGAAGATGAAAACGAAAAAAGGAACTAAAAATATAGCAAACATAAGGTCAAATTAATGAAGGAATAAAATTAAGAAACACTTTATGTCTATGTTACAAAAAAAAGCTCATTTTAAAATTGAAATTAAAGTGAAATCAAAAGAAAATATTTTTACATTTTAATTTTGAAAAAATACAAAAAGCCACTGAAGTAGTGAAATAAAATCATGAAAATGATAATTTATACATTTATATTTCTGTGAATGCTAACAATTAGTAAACATATTTTAAAATTGAAATTAAATTGAATTAAAAAGAACACGTAAAACATTAAGATAATGTATTTCTATAAAACATTAAGAAATAAAATATTTTTCCTTTTCTATTTTGAAAAAAAGAGCCAGATGGCGTCAAACTATGAAGAAAATTTGGAAAATACAAAAATGCGTGAATTAAGGCTCATTTTGTCCCTTGAGAGGTGCAATAGAAATTTGAGGGTAAAATTGAAGAAATAAAATGAAAATTGCTCGTGTTGCCTCAATGTGTGTTATGTTAACAACTTGCTTTCAAAGACTAAATACATTGAAAAACGTTTTTGCAATGAATAAAAATGGAAATGTAGCAACAATAGAATTTAAATTACAAAGTCAAATACAGTAGTACATATGAAAATATTATTATTCTTTTTTTTTTTAAACGCAAGCTTGGTTTTACAGTTAACAAAAAAAAAACAAAAAAAAACATTTCTCTGACTTGAATGCAAGTGTATATATAACAACATATAACAAAAATAAAGAAAGAAATGATGAACATTTCACATCCAGAAGCAGGAAGCACTTTATCACAGGTACGACGACAGGCCATACACTTTTTATTTCTTGTTATTATAGCAACTTATTACATGTCGGCAATCACGGCATACTATGCTATCGGGAATCAAAAACACGCACGTATCCCGCGTGACTTTTGTTGCTTATTCCCCGCAACGAGCGAGGGTTTGCCACACCGACACGCATCCGTAATTGACATTCTGGGAATTCCACTTCCTGCCTGTCAGGAGGGGAAGGCCAACTCGCTCAACGCGAATGAACGCAAGCGCCATTCCATTCCTTTTCCTCCTTTTATCGCAGCTAGACACTCTGGATGCCGCTTTGGAGCCCCAAAAATGCTTACGAGCTCATTTGCTGCCTTTACTGAGTGCGCGCTATGCTTCTGATGTTCTTCCACTCTCGAAGATTTATTCCCACACGTCTTTGTCCTCATTTTTGCGCAGGACACAGCAAGCAAGAAAAATGCCAGAAAGCTCATTGCTGCAGACTGCTACCTCAACTTTTCAAGATACGAGCTGCCGCTGCGACAATTTTTTTGTCATGAGTTGTCAGATTATGTCAACTGCACTGCTCCAAATTCTTCTTACACGTCCCAACGGGCTATTTTTTTCTCCCCCCCCCCTCAAACAAGCCACAAACAAAGAGTTTTTAAACGCATCTTTGCAAACGTACTCTGCAACATCTGGAAATGATCTTTTTTCCCCCCCCTTCTTTTAAACTGACAAGAGGAGAATAGTCTTTTTTTTTTGCCCTGGTTTAACCTCCAAATAGTTGAATTCAAAAGAGACCCCAGTCAAAACACAGAGGAAACGTGGCTTTTGGCCACACTACACTTCCTGTTTGTGCCTTTACTGCTTTCCTCTGTGTGTGTTTTTTTTTTTTTTTTTACTGTCCCCAAACATCAGAAAGCAGAGAATTGTAAAACGAGATGAGGATTTCTATTCATGGGAGGCGGGGCGTTCACTTCCCGCCATATTGCTTCCAGCTATCTGGTTACAAGTGGCCAGATAACAAAATGGAGGATGTGTGTGTTTTGTCTTGTCAGCAACATAAAAATCATAAAACAAACATAAAATCTAACTTAAAACTTAATATAATCTCACTGTGGGTGCAATGGGTACTTTAGCCCAGAAGAACCAAAAGTTCACAGAAACTTTGGGGGGGTTTTAGTCCCAGGATCCCAATAAATACTCAGAACCAGAAGTTTCCTGAACTTTTTTAATATTTGGAAATGTGGCTAAAGACCAGAAGTTCTTTAGTCTTTAGGTTGATATGCAATGGGTACTTTCAGTTCCAGGGACATTTGTTTGCAGGGACTTAAAGTCGGACTGCAACGTACCAGAACCAGAAGTTCCCGAAACTTTAAGTGGAACTACTATGGGTACTTTTGGTTCTAGAGAACCAGGGAGAAATAAAACTGCACAAAAATGTCGGAGCCTTTTAGTCCCCGGAACCAAGAAAAAAATACCCAGAACCTCTCAATCCCGCAATTTAAGGTGGTCATGAAATGGTTGCTTTATGTTCCAGGGACTAAAAGGTCCTCGGACTACAAAGTACCCAGAATCAGAATTTCGTTTCGGTGGAAATGCAATGGATAACTTTGGTTCTGGGGACCTTTTAGCCCCAGACAATCCTAGATTTACAGAAATTTGCTTTTAGTCCTTGGAACCAAATATTCCCAGAACCTGAAGTTCCTGGAACTTTAGGTTGGAAATGTGGCTAAAGCTACTTTCACTTCCGGGGACCTTTTAGTCTACGTAACTGAAGGTACCGGAAACAAAAGTTCCCAGACCTCTCGGTGAAAATGTTATGGATACTTTTGGTTTTAGGTCAGGTTTAAATTCCAGGAAATGAAGCCAAACGTTTTAGAACCTGAAGGTTAGGTAGTCAGCAACACAACAAACAAATAAAAATGGTAAAAAAAAAAAAAAAATACTCCTAAACTTCAAACAAAAAAGCAGTCCTCACCGCTGTGGCCGCCGTTTAGAGAGCGTGCGTCTCAGCTGTGCTTGTGCGATTTGTGTTTCTTGTGTTTCTTCTTGTGCTTGTTGTCGTCGTCTCGCTCGTGACATCGCCTCTTGGGTTTGCACTCGCCGCCGTCGCTGCCGCTGCCGTCGCTGTCCGACTCCTTCCTCTCGCGCTTCCTCTTCTTCTTCGTCTTCTTCTCCTGGCGGGTAAAAAAAAAAAAAAAAAAAGGCTCATGTTTACATTCATCACTTTTGTTGTTACAGCGCAGCGACAGAGTCCTTACCGCAAATAGTGAAAATCGCTGCGTAACTGACTGACCCCCTAAAAAAGGTTTATGATTGCTTGTAGATGTCACAAGAGGGGAGCAAAGCACTATCGTCTAAATGAATGCAAAAATGTTATTCGCGATTGGCTGGCGACCAGTTCAGGGTGTAGCACGCCTGTCGCCCGGAGGTAGCTGGGATACGGTCCAGCACGCCCGCGGCCCACGCGAGGACCAGCGGAACGGAAGATGAATGAATGAATGGCACGATACTATTGAGTGCCGTTTTTCTTGTTCAAAAAAAGAGAGCAAAAAACTCCTTCCTTATTGGATCTTACGTTTACAAGCTGATCAGCTGTTAACGTCCCCAACTGCCAATAGACCTTTCGCTGCATCATCTTGAGAAGTTTACCACCCTACTTCTCAAGGAGCTTGGGTGCGTTCGCAAGGACTAAATGGCGACTTGGCGGGGGTTCCCTGTACCTTCTTTTTCTTCTTCTTCTTGTCTTTGTCCTTCTGTGGCGCAGCGGCAGATGTCTGCTGCTGTTGCCGCTCCGGTGGCTCTTCGTCGCCCTCTTCCGGCACAAGCGCGTACTGCAAGCCGGGTGCCGAGAAGCAGTCTTTTGTAAAGTGGCCTAAAAAGGAAAAGCCGTTTTCGTTACGAGGGTGATTTCAAAGTGAAAACTCCCAAACTTTTTTAAGGTCACCTTTGCAGCCACATTTCGCGCAGGTGGTGTTGAGTACGGCCTCGAGCGTGATCCTGTTGCCCGTGTGGTCTCGGAACTGCCTCCGCCGCCTCGCGTCCTGCCTGCACACGCGCGCCGACATGTTTAACACACACGCGCGCGCGTATGATACGGCATCATAAATATGAGAGCGACATACTCTGCCATAACGTTGTTGGGGTCCAAGTCTCGGCCGGTTCCCTGATTGACAGCTTTCATGGAGAAGGACAGCTTGATCTTTTCGCCATTTATCTGAGAAGAAAACCGTCATCAACAGGGCCACCACAAATTGGCTCATGGTGGCTCGGAGAAAAAAGTAACTCAAACGTTACACAATTATTGTGTGTGTGTGTGTGTGTGTGTGTGTGTGTGTGATTACCTCTCTCCCAATGACTTTAATCCACACTTTCTCTCCCACGTCGACAATTTCTGCAGCGCTCTCGATACGCGTGGCTGACATCTCACTTACGTGTACCAGACCTGAATGTACATACAGTTTGTCAACAACATCAAGGAAGAAACTCCAGTTTGTCTTAAATTTTGGCTTTCGCCGTGCCTTCGGGACATCTTCTACTTCCCAGCAGTCCTGAATGCATCGTCAGTCCTTTCCTCGACGTCTGCACCATTCTTGAAAAGTTTCAATAGCTCAAATCTTTGGAATAAGGAATGTGTTGCATGAAATCATCACTTCGCCTCATCTCATTCACCTTCCTTTTTGTAGCCTGGCAGGCGGACAAAAGCGCCATAATTCTGCACGGAGACCACTTCCCCCTTGGAAATGCTGTAGAGTGGCGGCAGACCTTCCAGTCCTGCGGGTTCCGGTGGCGGTCCGTCACTGTCAGACATCTCGGACTTTCTACCTATGTCGATAATATGGATAATCGATTGAGAAAATTGTGGTCAGGAATCCCACTTTAACGTCAGGCTAACGTCAACACGATTCAAGCATTCACTCGACTGGCTAAACATCGAGATTAACCCCATTTAAATACAAGTGAAAATACCTTAAATGATAATAAAATACGGTTTAAAGCCCGTAAAGCATACAGATATAGCGCAAACGAGGTACAATATCACTAAAAACACTCACGCTTTGTGTTAGCGAAACGCTAGCTCCGGTTTCACTTCCGGTGAAAGCAGACTGACGACAAGCAGTGTAAGCCAATCATCGAGGTACTTGATTTATTTTTGACCAATCACAACCGATAGCTAGCTATACATCCGCTTCACCTTGTCTTTTGAGCAATCACCGTAGCCGGTGTAAATCTCGAAAATTTCCTATGCTGCTATCGGTTTATCGCTCTATTTTTATATTGTTATTTTCCTTATATTATGTATCCTGTTTGTACAAGTCTTTAAATATAATGCTGATTTATTCATTGCTAGACATGCGGTACATCGTTCGACGCCATGGCCAATCGTCATCGCCTGTCGTCCGACCTATCAGAGAACGTCATTACTAGCTTCAGTACCAGTTCCGGTTTAACCGCAGTCAACAACAATCCGTTTAGCCAATCATCGTAGCTGCTGAAAATCTCGACCAATCAGTCTACTCGAACTCGAGGAAGTACTTCCTTCTGTTCTTCCCTGATAGCGTAGCGCTCGATGTTCCTCCGTGAAAAGACGGTCATACATTCGTTTTGTACTTCTAAAACAACGGAATTTCACACTTTTTTGCCGGTTTTGTCGAAGAAGCAGGCATGATTGAGCCCAAGAAGAGAATGGCGGACATGGCGGTTGTGCCCGCCTCCACCATGAAGAGACCCCGGACGGAGCTGGTGGCGGCGGCCCAGTCTCAGCAGCTCATGGCCGGGGTACTGGATTGAGTTTTCTGAGACCTCTCTCTAAAAAATACATAAATAAATACTTCCAAATATAGTGTAGGCAGTTGCATGGGAGGTTACTTATGGTAAAAGCAGAGGTGTTCATTTGTGCAACTTAACGATGCAAATGAGTAGTTATTCGTTGCCAATATTAAATATGTAAAGATGTGCTTGGACTCGTTTAGGGGCCTCCAAGGACCTCCAGCCTGCAGGCCCCCATCATGCTGATGTCGGGCCACGAGGGCGAGGTCTACTGCTGCAGGTTTCACCCCAACGGAGCCACCCTGGCCTCGTCCGGCTTTGATAGGCTCATTTGTGAGTGAGCAGCAAACCGCTTGAAGACGTGACTGTATGAGGACGATATTAACTGTGTATGTGTGCTCTAGTGATGTGGAACGTGTACGGCGACTGTGACAACTTTGCCACGCTGAAGGGTCACAGTGGGGCCGTGATGGAGCTGCACTACAACACAGATGGAAGGTCACGAAGCTCACCAACTTTGAAACCCAAAGACTTGGCTCGAAAACCATCACCCTGAATTTAACACCCTAACTTCAAACCCCAACCCTGCTGAAACGTTCATTTCAAACCCAAACTTGAAACGCTAACTATGCCTCAAAACCTTTAGATTGTCTTGAAACCCTCATTTGAACATCTTCATTAAATGTGAAGATACACTGTTTATCTCGCTAAAAAAAAACAGATTGATTTAAAAGGTGCTTTTTTTTTTTTTTCCTCCATCTCTCTCTCTCTCTCGCTCTCCGTTCAGCCTGCTGTTGTCTGCGAGCACGGACAAGACGGTGGGCGTGTGGGACAGCGAGACGGGCGAGCGGGTCAAGCGTCTGAAGGGCCACACCTCCTTCGTCAACACCTGCTACCCGGCCCGCAGGGGACCCCAGCTCGTGTGCACCGGTAGCGACGACGGGACCGTCAAGGTGAGGCGGTGCGACATGGAATTAGAACTACAGCAGTGCCAAAAAACATCATTTCTAATCCATATTTCAATGAGAGAAAAGCACTCTACAGTGCAGTGGACACCTGCAAATCTATTTACAATTTTTTTTCTTTTTTTTTGGGGGCGGGGAAGACAGTTTTATGGTTTGGTTTAATACACATGTAATTGTCTTTGTTTTATGTTTCAACTTCATGCAGAACTCCAACTTTTGCTCGCAATTTAAGACCAAAACAATTGGCCAGGCAACGTCTCATTTCTTGAAAAACTCCCCACGATACAAATGAACGAACATGTGTTGCAGCTGTGGGACGTGCGCAAGAAAGGCGCCGTCCACACCTTCCAGAACACCTACCAGGTGCTGGCCGTCACCTTCAACGACACCAGCGACCAGATTCTGTCCGGAGGCATCGACAACGACATCAAGGTAACAATTGTTATTGGTAAAGAAACAGACAAAAACAAGAACTGCTGTTGAAACAGTCAATATCGCTATGAAAATCTTGAAGATTTCATCCATTTTATTTTGTTTTTGTTTACTCGACAAAAGCAAAATTAGTGTTGCCGACTGAGCATCTTGGTCGCTTGAAACTATTTTTTCCAAGAAATAGACATACTATGATCCAAATGCTTTTCACATGAGCCCGGTGGAAAGCAATTAGCATGTCAATTGCGCTGAACGTCGCCAAAGACACGTTGACCTTTTGTACGTTGCCTTTAATTGCTTGATTGAACCAACGGTAAGAAAACAAACACGCAATAAGCACATTCTGCGGCTCGGCCAGTGAACAGCCAGAGCCAACGAGACACTCTCGCGTTCACCGACGCCCACGTCACTCACCAGGCCAGGGCTCACCTTTTAAAGCCGTACACACACGGTTACAGATACTACAGTAGGCCGTGAGGATGCCAAGTCCAAGTGGATAAAAATATTATCTGCACTTTACAAGTACTGTACATGTCATAGTGTTTAGTCATGAAAAATATTTTTTTTTAACCCGATGAATGGATGGGATAAATATTCAATACGTGCAGCCCTAATTTTAAGGCAGCGTCGCCCGGCCATACCTGTTCCTGTACTTGCGTGTTGCAGGTGTGGGACCTGAGGCAGAACAAGCTGATGTACAACATGCACGGGCACGGCGACTCCGTCACCGGACTCAGTCTCAGCTCGGAGGGATCCTACCTGCTCTCCAACTCCATGGACAACACTGGTAAGCTGTTTTTTTTTTTTTTTTTTTGTGTACGTTAATAAAAAGAGCAAAACAAAAAAAATCTCTTTTCAGGCCGTTTTTTGAAAGTTTATGTATGCCTGTAGTGCGTATTTGGGACGTTCGACCCTTCGCGCCCAAGGAAAGATGTGTGAAGATTTTCCAGGGCAACGTACACAACTTTGAAAAGGTAATTGGTCATCACGCCATTAACGGATGGGCTCAAATGCACAACCGCCACATTCGTAAAAGATCGGAAAGTTGTTTGTCTGTAAAAAAAAAACGAAAAAAACACAAAACTTGTCAATACACTCCATCGTCGGCTAATGTGAAAAGCTAACGTAGTACATCTCCATATTTAGTTTTTTGTTGACAAAATAGCCAACGCCGCATATTGTTTTCTTCCAGAATCTGCTGAGGTGCTCGTGGTCCACTGACGGCAGCAAAATAGCTGCGGGATCAGCTGACAGGTGGCACGCACGCACGCACGCACATACACACACTGTAACAGTAATGCTGCGTTCGAGGCTGCTGGGAAATCGGAAAAGTCCTCAAAAGAGAGCACTAAAACATTTGCCCAATTGTGGTTTTAGATTTGTCTACATTTGGGACACCACGTCCCGCCGCATCCTCTACAAGCTGCCGGGCCACGCCGGCTCCGTCAACGAGGTCGTCTTTCACCCCGAGGAGCCCGTCGGTAAGTCGCGTTGCCGCCGGCCGACGTTTGAGGCCGCGGTCAGCCCTCGGCCGATCGTGAGCGCACCTGTTCGCGAAGGTTTCTTAGAACGGTGCTGCTCAAACCTTTTACACCAAGGCTAATGGAAAATGAGTTTAAAGTGGTTTAAACTATTAATCTAGGGAATTTTTCAAAAATAGGGTGGCGGTGTCTTGTGTATGCGAATCTTTGCTACTCGCTGTGGGTCTTGGTCCCTAACCCTCGCAAATAGCGTTTTTGCCGCTAACCTTGCTTCTGTCTGCTGGTTTTGTCTCAACAGTGCCTCTCTGCTGGCAGTGATAAACGACTCTACATGGGGGAGATTCAGTAGGGAAAAACGTGTGTATGTTGTATGCTTATGAGTGTGTAAGGACATCAACAAATACTTTTTTAATTCCTTTTTTTGGTTCTTTTTAATAAAAATCACGTATTCTGTAAAGAAAACGTCTTTTTTTTTTTTTTGTCAGATGATGCTTTGCTAAAAACCCAAAACTAACTTGAAAACGGTTCCTAGATGTTTGTTACCTTGATGCTGATGTCGGGTATTTCTGTGTTAAAGATGAGATGAGAAATAATGAGTTGAAACAGTAACGGTATCAATTGTGAAATTCCCCCCCAACCGTTGAATGAAGATTTCTGTTTGTATTCAAGCTTGGAGGTGTAATGTTGACTAAATTCAATCCAGATGTGATCCAGTTTGAAATAAATTGTGTATAATGTGTATGCTAAATCTTTAAATCGTCACGTCAAACCAAATTTAATTCGGGTATGATCCAGTTTTATTGATGAAATGTACTGTGTGCCGAATCACTAAATTGCCAAAGTAGATTTAATCTGGTTCTGATCCAGTTTGAATTAAATTTGACGTGTTTACTCTAAAATGCAATGTTTGCCAAGTTGAATCCACATGTGATCCAATTTGAATGCCATTTGCTGCGGGAAGAATATTTCAATTGAAAGGTCAAACCAAATGCAGATCTGATCCAGTTTGCGATGCAACGTTCTGTTTATTCTGTAAACTGCAACATGTGGCGGGTTCCATTCCAAAATTGGAATGAAACTTGATGTGTATTTGCATAGTCTGTCAATTCTAATGTGAAGGCAAACGCAATCCAGAACTAAAGGCACACCTGAACACGCCACGAGGCCGGCGTCCCGGCTGGTCCTCGCCCACCCGAGCGAGCGACCGGGCCACACGGAAAGACTGACTGAAAGCGTTGAATCTTTGTTGCAGATGCTGGGGGGGGGCAGATTTTTTGAAATAGAATCATAAGCACAAAGTACGTAAGTAATCCAAAACGATAGCATCTCCTGGCAACAGATGACAAACGAAAGCAAATCTGTCCTGCTTTTAATCTTTACGCGTGTGTGTTCATACATGTGCGCAACAGATGCAGCCATTTAACGTGCTATGTTTTTCCCCTTTTTTAATGTTTGATGTGTCTATAAGGACATTTGAGGAGAGTTAGTAACGATACTCTACTTTATTATTACTTCTGGCTGGTGAGTGCAACTTGGAAGCAACGAAGACTTTTTTTTTTGCTATCTCAAGTATTGCGCCAAAGTAGAGCGAGAGTATAAAGTGTAATGTTTACTCGGTTTGCTTCCGATGGAATGTGATCCAGATTGCACATCCGATGTGGATAAAGTGAAGGCGAATATCCGAGCACCTCCGCGGGCCGTCAGTGAGTTGTTGCCGGGCATCATCCGCTCATCCAAGCTCATGTCCCCCCCCTTTGTTGCTCCTCTTTTCTCCCCCCCCCTGCATGATCCACGCAGCTCCTCCTCCAGGGGGGTCGTCACCACCACGGCCAGCCCCCATCCCCCAGCACCGCCCCCCCCCCCTCCACCCCCTCTTCCTCGCTCTCCCGCCCGCCTCTTTTCCCTCACTCCTCCGGCTCCTCCTGCGCACGCCCCGGCACCGATTGTTGACAAAAGACGGCGAGGAGAGACGAAGCGAGGGAGCCCGGTGCTTTTGTTTGTTTGTTTGTCTCCCCCTTCCGCCCCCCCCCCACAACTCGCCGGTATCCCCAAACGGAATCTAGCCGGTGTCGGTGGAGCGCGACCGAGAGGAAAGAGCGAGGAGCCTTCGAGGGGGCCCGCGTTTGTTGTTCATCCGAACGTGGTGAGTCACAACGGGCTGCTTTGTGCGTCCGTCGCAGGAGCCTCCGGAGCGACGCTGCGGGCTCGGTTCCCTCCCCCCCGCCGTCGCTATCATATGATGCTGATTTCTGTCTGCAGCCCGGGGCCCATCATCACACTTTTCCGCTTCTCTTTGTGCCTTTGTGTGTGAATGTGGCCCCCCTCCCTCCCTCCCCGCCTGCCCGCAGACCCTCCGGAAGGTGTGGCCGAGGTGAGTCGCTTGTCGCCGGTGGTCTGACCGCAGCGAAGTCCTCCTCCGACCGCCTGGAAGAAGACTTTGTTTTGAGCGTCATTTCAGCATAAAATGGGCCACCCGCTGTGAGGGGAAGCACCGGTCGAGCCTCGGAGGAAGCAGCGAGGAGGCGGCAGGGAGGGCGTCCTGTGCCCGGAATGGTGTGAGCTGACACGGCCGGGCAAGTCTGGATCTGAGCGGGGAGCCGTCCTTCCCCCGGAGCCTGCGCGGCCCCAAGCCGCGTGCCGAGCCCTCCAAGATGGGGAAGTGCGACGGGAGATGCACGCTGCTGGGCATATGCGCCCTGCAGCTGGTGAGTGGCCGCCGACGACCCTGGCACTTGAGTTCCGAGGGAAACACAAATCCTTCTTCTCCACAAGTCTCGAAGGTGTAACGTCAAAAACCTCCAAGATTCAACCGAGGCTTTAGCCGGATTCTGGGATGTTGGGATGTTGACGAAATTGAATCCAGATATGATCCGGTTTGAAATCAATTGCGTATAGAGTAGTCATCCAGATTCTGGATAAAAACTCGGTTGGATCTGAGGTCTCATCCGGTTTGAATTACATTTGCTGTCAAAGTAATGTTGAACCAAATTTAATTGAGATCAGATCCGGTTTGAATGGAACGTGACATTCGTATTCAGTTTGATAGGAGTAGTCACCCAGATTTAATGTTTACCAAATTTAAGACAAGTCTGATCCAGTTGGAATGAAATACAACATTTGTAATCAGTCTTGATAATAGTAATCAAGATCTAATGTTTACCAAATTGAATTTAGACTGGATCCACTTTGAATGGAATATGACATTTGTATTTAGTCTCGGTAGTAGTAGTCAAGAGCTCGTGTTTACCAAATTTAATCTAGATCAGATCCAGTTTGAATGAATGTGAAATGTATATTCTGTTTTAAGAGTCGAGATGTAATGTTAACTAAATTGTATCCAGATCCAATCCAGTTTCCATAAAATGTTTCTTTTACGCAGTCTATAAATTGTAATGTCAGGTTTATTTCAGATCGGCTCGAATTTTAAATTTGCTACCGGTATGCTGTAAAACTAATGTCTAACCAAATGCCATCTAGATTGCATCCAGTTTGAATGACATTTGAATTTATTAAGGTGTAATGTTCACTTAATTGAAACTAAATTGGATACAGTTTGAATGGAATGCTATATAGTATGTATGTAGTCTGAAATCGTAAATCAAACCAATGTCCAGATTTGATCTGATTTGAAGGAAAACTGATTTGGAAATGTGCATCGGGAAAACTGTAATGCTTATTTGGTTTAATCTAGATATAATCCAGTTTGAGAGAAATTTGCCGTGTGTAAAACAGAATTTGAAACTACAATGAATCTGGATCTGATCCAGATTACAAATTCGTATGCAATGCTGTCATGGAAAATCTCTGTGCACCAATTCAAATGCATGCATGCATCTCAAATCTCAATGATGTTCAAGCTTTTTACTAGAGTGTGTTCCGTTAGCGAGCGTTACGCTGATTATCTTTGTATGTATGGTTGTTTTGGAGGCCTGGAACAACATCTATATGATTTATGAAGGGGCGGCACTTTTACTCGTGTAAAAGCCAGGCAAATAAATCCAAGACGTTACATACGAGCTATCTTGTTATCTCCAAACATAGACGCATAACTAGACAAATTGCTGCGTTCTGAAGGTTGCTATACAAACACAGTTATTGCTTCTGGGAAGTGTTTGGCTAATAAATTTCATATCCAATACTGTATGTAGTTACAGATAGCCCACGTCTGAGGTTCCTTGAACGCCTCACATCAATGTTAGACACTGTGTGCTGCTCGAGGGAATAATTAGACCAGCGTGCTACATGCGGGCTAATCAGACATTTTTGTCCAGTACAGTCAGTGCTTAGAGTTGCAGCTGCTTAGTGTGTGTGTGTGTGTGTGTGTGTGTGGGGGGGGTTTGCCCTCAAACATGCGCTGGTGGGCCCCCATTCGCCATCTGGCGTCCATTCTGGATTTAAATTTAGCAGCTCCTTGCGTCTAAAAATAGTTTTGTTTTGTTGTTATTTTTCTTGTCTTGTCCGAATGTAATAAGTGTGTAACACGAGCTCACCATGATGATGGCATTGAGTGTGTGCGTGGGGCGGGGGCAGGCCATTGTTGGGGACTGCGGCCCGTACATCCTCATTAGTTTGGGGGGGGGGGGGCGTCACAGACCGGGCTCCAGGCAGTTACCATGGGAACAGCCGCAGCAGTCCGCGTGACCGCGATGCGCGCCGCCGCCACGTTCTTACGGGACTTCCCCTGGTTGGCAGGTGGCCGCCCTTCAGAGGCAGGTGTTTGACTTCCTGGGCTACCAGTGGGCGCCCATCCTGGCCAACTTCCTGCACATCATGGCCGTCATCCTGGGCATGTTCGGCACCGTGCCAGTTCCGCTTCCGATACCTCATCTTTGTGAGTACCGTTTGCAGTTGCGAAAATGGGCGGGTCTGAAACAAGCCTGTTGTGTGTTTGTAGTACGCAGTGTGGCTGGTGCTGTGGGTGGGCTGGAACGCCTTCATCATCTGCTTCTACCTGGAGGTGGGCAAGCTGTCTCAGGTAACTTCTCCAGTCCTCAGTCTCCTCTTGATTAGACAATTTGAAGCTTGTACAGTGGAAACAAGTTAATCCAGATCAGGTCCAGTTGGAATGAAATTTGATATGTGTAGGCTGTGAAACTAACATCAAGCCAAGTTGAATCCAGATCAGGTCTAGTTTGGATGAATTTTGCTATTCCTTTCCTCAAAAACTAATATCAAAGCCAGATCAGATCCGATTTGAATTACATACATTTACCGTGTGTACACTGTAAAATGAATGTCAAACAAAATGTAATCCAAATGAAATTTGCATGGAGTATGCTGTAAATGTTAAGCAGGTTCAAGTGTAACGGAGATTAGATTTAGTTTACATAAAAAAATTGAAATTTGTATTGACCGTTTTAAAGAAGTAATGTTTACTAAATTCAATCCAGGTCAGATCCAGTTGAAATGTGTATTGAAGATGTCATATTTACTCAATTTAAGTTAAATTTGATCCAGTTTTAATCCAATTGGCTATGAGTATGCCCACTCTGGAAACAGCAAAAGCAAACCAAATTTAATCCAGATCGGATCCACTTTCAATGAAAGTCTCCCTTTGAATAAAATCCCAGAGGACCACCAATCGCCTGCTTTTGGCAGTTTCCCCCCCAACTTGAAACGCACGCAGGAGGCAAGTTGATGACGGAATGGGATCTCACTTGAACTGCAAAATAAGGGCAGCGTAGCAGCAGAGTAGCTTCAAAGCCTCCCGAGACCGACGAGGACGAGGGGGGTGGGGGGGGGGAGGGGAAAAACAAGCGCTCCAAAAGCCTTTCCGCCCCTTCTTTTGCTCTCTTCCCCAGTGGTTTTGAAAGTAGCGGACCGTATTCCAGCAGCCGCAAAGTCGCCCTCCCTCTCCACAACCTCAGGGCACATCCCTCACGCTTTTTACCAGTTTTTTATTCATGAGCTATTTTAGAGATCACCGCAAAGCGCACAAAGTTGAGTTCAAGTCCTTCCCCATTAGACGAGAATGTAACAATTCCTGTTTTGCGCGCCGTTACATCAGAAAGATCCGTCTGAGGCGTTCTCAACTAAGTGCTCTTTATAATGTTTATACCAACATGACGATGATGTTCCGCTGCTGCAAGAGATTTAGCCCGGAAGGCAGCCTGTTATGTTAAGAGCCTTGACAAATGAGGACTTTTTTTCTGACATTATTATTTTTTTTTTTTAACAATTTACAGGCATTATATGAAGAAAACGACAAAAATATTGATTTAAAAAAAAAAAACATGTCTTGAAAACATAGATGTATATTGAAGCACATTTCTCAGCGCTGAGGGAACAGCTGGCGCTCTCAAGGCCACCGTCGCCAATCAGAAGTCCGAAGAAAGCTATTTCTGGAAAAGGCGCAATAACAACAATGGTAACTTCAGGAAAGTGGGAATAGTCGGAGGGATTGATAGCATCACGGATGATCAAACCCGTTTAGTGTTTTTGGTTTTTCACGGCAAATCCTTGATATGATCGTCACGGCTTGAGGAAGTCATTTGGGGTGAAAGAAATGCCCCAAAAATGGCGACTTCAGTCCAGTATGGCCGACGACTCCCTGTTCACATTCGGGTGTGGGTCATTGAGACTTGTGTTATTTTAGAGTCCAACAGATTTGTTTCAACTCAAAACAGCCAAAATCCTGTTCGATTTCAGACAAAGACGAAGATGAGACCAAGATAAATCATTTTAACACTTTTTTTCTTTTTTTTTTTTTACACTATTAATTTAACCTGTAACCTGTACAACTGAATTCAAACAATGTTGAGAGGGGAAGTAAAAGTAAACAACTGAGAAGATAATGTGGTTGCATAAGTGCACACACCCTCTTATGGATGGGGATGTGGCTGTGTTCAAAATTAAGCAATCACATTCAAACTGATATTAAATGAGGGACAGAACACGTTTGTTTGATTAACGCCACAGAAATGAAGGTGGGAGCATACGTACAATTCTACCAAGTACTCCCAAATGTCAAAGCACTATGGGTGGAATTGATGACAGAGGTTTTTCATTTTTTTTGTACATTTTTATATTGATGAATGAATTAAAAAAAAAAGGGCTATAGCAAAAAGGGCACGATTTCCATCCAGGGCTAAAGGGATGTGCTTGAGCACTACTTGGGGTCTATGTGTGCACGTGCCTGCCAAAATGGATGACTTCTTGTTCAATTTCAGGCATGGCTCTAGGAGACCTTTGTTGCGTCCTGCTATGGTAGACAATTTCAATTCACGTTGATTCGTGAAACTGGTGTCGGAGGCTCATTTTGTCGACCTTTCCAGGAGGGGGCGCCACTTCCCAATCGTAATGTTTTCTCAACGTGCGCGTGTAGGACAGGGACTTTCTGATGACGTTCAACACGTCCCTGCACCGTTCCTGGTGGATGGAGCACGGTCCCGGTTGCCTGGTGACGCCGGTGTTGGACTCGCACTTGGCCCCCGACGACCACCACGTCATCACCGTCTCGGGCTGCCTCCTGGACTACCAGTACATCGAAGTGCTGAGCTCGGCCATCCAGGTCCTGCTGGCCGTAAGTAGAAAGACATCGTGTACACGCTGTGTACGACAACTACACACTAGCGTATGTACAGTATGTAAGAACATGCAACTATCTTGTCTTTGAGCAGCTTTTTGGCTTCGTGTACGCGTGCTACATGAGCAAAGTCTTCCAGGACGACGAGGACAGCTGTGAGTGTTTTCGCCTTCGTCCTTGTTGAAAGTCTTTGTCAGGGAAGTCATGTGAAATCATTTAGTTTTCGTAAGATTTCAAGTTTTACCATCAGCACGTCTGGAAGGATTCTTATGTTTCTGACTTTCTGCTTGGAGAGAGTATGAAGAAGATATTTCAAGTCACAGGGACCTGGAGTGGATTTTCTGTTTTTGAGCATAATATATCTCAGCCAAGTCGTTGAGATGGCTGAACCAGCTTGAGTGAAGTTCGGCACTCCTCTCATTGGGATATAGTGACCCAAGAGGAAATTTGTAAGTCTGACTGTCAGCGCTTCGGCAGCCATGACCCCGACCGTACATCAGTGGCGTGCGCGGCTTATAAAATGGCAGAAATACTAATTTGTGGGTTTAATATCATTCCCATGAACAACTTGGACGTCGGCGTAAGAAAATTGCAACGTGAGATGTCCTCGACTTTGTCGTTTCTAGACAGGGTGTGCTCCAGTTTCTTCCCCAACTGTCCTCAAATGATATTATCATTTTTCATTTGGTTAGCACGATAGCATAATTGCCGAAGTTCTTTTTGAATGTTTTCGGAAAACGAGAAAAAATACAAACAAATTCAACAACCAAGAAGAGGCCCAGTGGCCCCGGTTCAACTTTTGTGGATAACGATGACCTGGATGACTGGGCGCAAAAACATAAAGAAAAAGCGCAATTTCTAGCAAGCACATTGCTATTTGTGTTGTTATTGTGACACTAAATTAAAGATGACTGAGACAATTAAGATTTGAGGCTAACATTTGGTATTTTGTGTACCGAGGTGGGAGTAAGTACAGCGTAGTTGCCAGTGTTGTACTTGAATGTTTTGGGGAAAATATGAAAAAAAAAAAAAAAAAACAATTTTTGGCATGTACATTTGTATTTTGCATTGATTTGCTAACAGTTAGTTACAAATGACATAGAACATATATTCACACATTAGCCACTCTGCGCTCAGTATCTGTACTTGTATACTTGTACACCTTTTTTAAAGGTTTAATCCTAAAATTGGGGACGGAAGTCTGACTCAAGTCACATGACTTGATCACTTTTGCGAATGAGTATTTCGTGAGCACATTATACCCATTTTGTGGTCTCAAAGTAGTTCCGGTCTCTCGTGGCCACAAATTAGCGTT